>NW_026596152.1:3124351-3184020 GCF_907164565.1 Psammomys obesus
TATATATATATATATATATATATATATATATATATATATATATATATGTGTGTGTGTGTGTGTGTGTGTGTGTGTGTGTAATTGTATGTGTGTGTGTGTGTGTGTTGTGAGATGGTCTCTGGATGAACCTGAGGCTTCCCCACTACAGCTAGATAGTTTCCCTGGGGATCCCCTCTCCACCTCCCTGCAGGGATTTAGAGGCAGGTACTAGGGATCTGAACTCAGATCTGTACATTTGCAAGACAAGTGATTTATCCACTGAGCCATCTTGCCACACTATATCCCAAACCTGGTCATTTATAACTGCTGACCTCAATGCACGCTGCCTTGGTTGTATCTGCATAGTACATAAAAGAAAGAAACAAACAAACAAACAAAAAAAAAAAAAGCAAAGCCTAGGATCAGGAAACCATCTACATCTATGCCAAACAGACCAAGTGTTTACTTCATGTGCTCAGGGGAGGGCCCCATGCCAGGGCAGTTTATGAAAAGGAACCTACAGGGAAGTAGCAACTCTGTCTCCACTCCATGGAGGTGTGGTGATTGGAGTTAGTTTTTAAAAAAAAGTCAGTAGACAGATTAACGGGAGGGGCATATAAATGTATTAACATTTGAAGCCTGGAGTCATGCTCAATGAAGGACCACATGGTTGAACACAGCACCATCTTGGGGAAGAGGGGCCAAACTTTGGCTGGACTGAGCAGGATGTCAGCTCTAGTCTTTCTTCCCAAGAGTTAATCCGGAGGCTCTGCCCTGTAGGAAGATGAAAAACCTCTCAGATTGAAAGCCTGAGGTCAGGAGGAAAAATGGTGGAGACGAGGGAGTGGAGATGGGAGAAGATCAGACAGAGCTCCTCCAACCTTCTGTTCAAAAGAGTCAGAATGCTGAAGCCATTCCCAGGCGAGGCCCCAGACAGCGAGGGCTCCCGCTCCTGGGCTGCTGGAGAGGCTTTTTAGCTCCAAACTATCTAGCAACAGACTTTCAGCACACGCATGGGGCGAACCTATGTTGTTGTAGCCACTGAACACCCAGAACTGCTTGTGGCTGCTTATTCTCACCTGTCCCGACACCACAAAGCTCACAGTGTGACCATTTCCAGAGTAGCTCTCCATGACAAACTGTTCAGAGACGAAGGCAGGAGCTCCAAGAAGCCTGGTTCATCTCAGTCAGCCCCTTCGCTCTTCAAACTTCGTTCCAACAGTCTTTACCCCCGTTTTCCTTCTTTTTTCCTTCTTCCCAGGTTTCCTCATATATTTGTGATTTTATCTTTTTGTACCATATGGTTTTTGGTAAGATGCCTTACATGCTTTCTGAAACAAGGTGACAGACAGGCAGTCACACACGGAGACACACTAGGCTTGGCTGCAGATGAAATCTGCTTTCTCAAAAAACAAAATAAAATAAAATAAAAGTCAAATTTACCTCTCAAAAATGCAAAGATATGCTGTAACCAGGGCTATTTAAAATAGTGTGGCCTAAGGCTAGCACATAGACCTTCGACCTATTCTAGCCACAAAGGCTACTTAATGTGCAGTCCATGCCACCCCTGCTTTTTTTACTGTAATTCATTTCTGGATGCCACCATCTCCTCTTGCTTCCTTGTCAGAGGTACAAACTCTGCTAACTCTATGGAAACGCGAAATGTCACTAAGCAACACTTTAAATTTTGAAATTCCATTTTCGTTTAGTTACTGAGCCCTTCTGCAAGCCCGTTCTGGGACTGAGCATAGGTAAACCTCATTTCTACCCGTTCCTCTTGGGGATTTAGATGGTGGTTGAACTTGTCCCTGTCAAGCAGTGCCGTGTTGGCATGGTGATGGTCGCACCTTGTTGAACTGACACTTCTGGGCTAGAAGTACAGCCGGGGGTCAGATGGCACATACACACTTAATGCTTTTCAGTGTCTGAGGGTTGTGCTGTTGCACTCCTGTAATTCCAGCACTTGAAGGCTGAGGCAGGAGGATTGTTTAAGACCAGCCTGGGCTACATAATCAGTTCTAGGCCCACCTGGGCAGCCAAGTGATACCCTATCTAAAAAGAACAACAATGAAAAAAATCTTTGTTTCATTTTTTTCTTTAAAACTGTCTATTTTTAGCCAGGCATGGTAGTACACACCTGTAATCCTAAGCAATAGGGGGCAAAGACAGGAGTATGGTCCCAAGTTCCAGGCCAGCTTAGGCTACATAAGTGGGTTTTGTCACAAAAATAAAATGATAAATAAGTCTTTGTGGTTAGATTTGCAGCCCCCGAGTTAGAATCTGTTGGTGGTATTTTGTGTTTTTTTTATTAGACAGGATCTACAAATCTTTTTTTCTCTTTGATTTGGAGATTGTCTGCTTTTAATGTGTGTGTGTATGTGTGTGTGTGCGCATGAGTTCCAGACCAGCCTGGGCTACAACACAATGTCCTTTTTCAAAAATAGTTCTTAGACAGGAAGTAGAAGAAATTGGAGAGCATGCTCTCAATAGCCTAAGACTTCCCAATAGGCTCCACTTTTTAAAGGTTTCCCTGCTTCTCACTAACACTAGGAGAAGGACCAACCCTTTACTATCTGTATCTCTGAGGACACTTAAGATCCAAGGAGAGGCTGGGCTTGGCAGTACATGCCTGTAATTGTAGCACTTGAGGAGCTGAGGCAGATTTCAAGGACTACGTGAGTTCAAGGACATCCTGGGCTACACTTGGAAGGTATGGGCAAGAAGTGTTCAAGGTCATCCTTAACCGCATCATGGATTTGAAGCCAGACTGGACGACATGAGACCCTGTCTAAAAACAAAAACAAAGAACTAAACAAAACAGAACAAAAAAACCTTTTTTTTTTTTTTTTTTCTTTCTCAGAACACTACCACCAGCCCTGGTTTTTGTACTATGGTAGCTTTTGTACTGTCACGGCAGCCCTGTGTGTGTGTCTGTGTGTGTATGTGTGTGTGTGTGGGGGGTGACAGAGGACATATGCTCTCACCTCTCACTGCCTCCTGCACCAGCTTCAATTTCATTTTGTCTCTTGGCCCACAAAGCCTAAAAAACACTTCCTGGTCTTTGCTAAAAGAAAAAAAAAAAAAAAAAAGCTTGCCAAGGCAAGGGCAGAGAGAAGAAAGCTCCCGAGGAACAGTGGGCAGACTTCCTAGGTAAAGTGTAGGATAGGAAGAGGAAGGGGACAGGAGGTACAGATGGAGGTGACCTGGTGACCTTCCCTCAGTCAAGAGGTGAGAGCAGACAGCGGGGATTACAGACTGTCTTGAGGTGTGAAATCTGAGTACCTGGGGATTGAATCTGGACTCGAATTTGTAGCCTGAGAAAGGAAGCAGGTGCAGTGAACCAGGAAGTGAGGCGAGTGAAAACGGACTTTTACGGGACGGCACATGGAGGAGATACCAAATGGGGCAGAAGGACATAACCCTGTAAATCTCCACATCCGGGTAGAGGCATGGAACTCAGAAATGGAGCACTGGCTGGGCACATACAAGCCCCTGGGTTTCCTCCCCAGCACCAAAACAAAAACAAAACATCACCACCACCACCACCACCACCACCACCACAACCCTGCTTCACGTGGACCCCTCATAGTTCACATACTGCTGTGCATTTACAGTGGCGCTTCATGCTCTGCTCTGCCAAAGGGAAAGCCGGGCACACCTGCTGCCAACCATTTCCACTTCTGCCTGGAGGTAGAAGCACCACCCTAGAACCCTTGTCTCCGAAGAAGAGAGGAAATTACTAATTTGGCAATTAAGGACGGGGGTGGGAGGGCAACCATCCCAGTGTTCTGTCAAAGAGGCTTGTCCCGTATTACCTTGGTGCTGTGAGAAATAAGGGAGAAGGTTTCAGGAACGCTGTGCCCTGTGGGCAGCCTGGGGTACAGTCGCAACACCAAGTATGTGCACAGGGCCTCGTGGTTTACCACATGTGTCCTTTCCCCATGGCGGCCAGCACAGCACTCACAGTGGCTCTACCCAGCCGCCAGACAGAGCTGGCCTTTTTCCGCGGAAAATTCAGGAAGGTAGGAGGTGGCCCATTCAGATTTCTAGGTGGAGGAAGATCTGAGGGGTTTGCCCAGTGGTTAACAGAGGCCGGGGATCCCTGCTGATTTGTTGCTAAGGGAACTTTTGTGAAGATGCCCGGAGTCGGTAAAACCCAGAAGCTCTGTGTGGTGCTTTCAAGTCTTTTGAGTGGCCGCACGGCTAGGCCAGCGCAGCCAGTGCATGGTGTTTTTGAAGAGTGGTTCCTGCTGGGCAGGGGGAGATAGTGCTAGGGCAGAAGGTAGATGCTCAGATAGCAGCAGCCCCTAATGGAGTGGCAGGATGACTCTGTGAAAAATGGCACAATTTCAGTCCCAATTACGTACCCGGGGAGACACCAACCCTGACTGTGACCAGTGTCAATGACTGCCCCCCCAAATAAAAAAATTGGCATGAAGGACAAAGTCACACCCATTTTAGGTAATCTTCGTGTTACAGGGAAAAAGGGCCCTAGATTAAAATCAATTTATGTACCATAGCAAACATCTCCTGAATGTCAGGCAGCTTAGAGACACTGTGTCCATTAATTATCAAAGCTCTGGCATGAAAAGGCTGGCCTGGTGTATGGATGGCTGAGTGGACAGGCCCAGGCTTTAGGGCTGGGCAAACATGGCTTCAGATTCCAGCTGCATCATTTTCTATGTGTCTCTATAAAGATATCTCTGGAGACTAAAAATTAAAAATATAAATAAATAAATAAATAAATAAATAAATAAATAAATAAATAAATAAATAGCCGAAACATCCTAGGATGGAAATAGAGGAATAGAGAGTTTCCAAGTCCAACCATGTCTAAGACACTTTTTCTGCTTCTGGCCTCTCTCTCTCTCTCTCCTCAAGCCTTGCTGCCTCCTTCTCATGTCTGTCACATGGTGTCTTCACCATCCTTGGGAGGCAGAAAATATGCTCCCAAGCCTGAACCTCCCTCCCTCCCAGCTACCTCAGCCTGTTCCTGTGACTCACTCCAGCACATGGCCAGCTGATGGGCTTGTCCTGGGTCAGAGCCTTCAGGAGGCCCGACAAGTCAGCCCTTTGTGTTCTTGGAAGCTGGCCACTGACCACATAAGAACTTCAGTCCCAGCACTTGGCAGGCAGAGGCAGGAGAATCTCTGTGAGTTCAAGGCCAGCCTGCTCTATAGAGTGAGTTTTGGGACAGCCAGGGCTACACAGAGAACCTCTGTCTCAAAAACAAAAACAAAAACAAACAAAACAAAACAAAACAAAACAAAACAAAACAACTAACTGCCCAGTGGGGAAAGACCGTATGAAAGTGCCCTAAAGAAGGAGATGCCATGTAGAAAGATACTGCATGGATCAACCAGGTGAGTGAACATAGCGCTTCTGAGCCCAGCCCAACAGCCTCCTGGACTCAGTCCTCAGCTGCCATTGGACTGCAACTCTCTTGCTATAAGTGTTTGCCAAGGTGATCTAACAGAAGGACAGCACAGCTGAGCTCTGTCCACTCAGTCACATAGAATGAATTCTGGGGTGCTCTGCCACCTAGCAATAGAAACACCATCTCTTCACTGCCCACAGCACAGCCCACTAACTCACATACCTACCCCTCATAACCTCCTGCAAAGCAATTTCGTGAGCCCCGTGTGAGAGAAGAGGGAAAGGAGAGGAGATGGAGTTCAAGAATTACCCTCTGCACCCCACCCAGTCCCACTGACAAGCACTGACATGGTCTGTGTTTGGGACATTGCATTTTGAATGGCCACAGCAGAACCCCAGAAGGTGGGTAATTTATAGAATAAATACATTTTTCATGGTTCTGGAGGCTGAGGAGTCAGGTGTTGGGGTGCCAATATCTAGTGGGTTCTTTTTGGCATTCTCCCACAGCAGAAGACAGAGGGAAATAAAAGGGCAAACTCTCAAACTCTATACCTTCAGGCCTCTTTCTAACTGGCATCAATCTATTCATGGGGGTGGCGCCCTCAGAACCTAATACGGCCTGACATTGCCATGCTCCAGTGCTGAGTTTTCAATTCAGTCTTCGGGGGACACAGCGTGAGCAGTAGCTCTCAGGACTAGACCTGCTGAATGGACCTTGCCACTGCCCGAAGGAAAGCTCTGTCGTGCCTGGATTCCGATCTTATCACCCTCCTGAAATCATTACCCCAAATGCTGGGTCTTTCTACTGAGGTCTTACACCATCCTTTACATCTCTAACTTCCACCCAAACTAAGAACCGGCCGAAAGGAATTCTTGAGTCTAGTTAGGCCTTCCAGGCTGAGCCTGCCCAGCCCATGTGCCTACTCTAGTACCATGCCTGGCTCTCCGGGTCTTCCCGGACATAGAAAGTCCACCTCGCCGCTCTATCTACCTTCCCCAGGAGCTGGCCTTCGCCCTTGAGGGCTGGTGGGAATCCCCCTTCATGTGGGTCCCCAAGTGAATGGAAGTGGACCTGGAGCCTAGCTTGGACCTGACATGTACCCCACAGCCTCCAGCCTGGCCGCTTCTTCCCCATCCATTTACTTTTCTTCTGTTGTGTTGGTAGAGTTCTCTGCTGTTCCCCTTCTTTGTGGCTGAAGGCGCGTGCCATCAAGAAAGGCTGTTTCAGCCGCTCTCATTGACACCACAGCCAGCTTTGGGTGTCAGCTGTTAGGGTGATTATGGTTGGGGTCCTAAAGGTCCCCCTAAAGTTCCATATGCTAAAGATTCAGTTACCAGCCTGTGGCATTCCTAGAAAGTGGTGGAACCTTTGAGAAGTAGGTCCTCATAGCAAAGAGGGAGAGTTAGGCTACCACGCCTCCTTCCTGGCTACTATGAGATGGTCTCCTTTACTGTATACTCAGAATTTTACTGGACTAAGAACTGGCCATGCTGAGAACTCCAAACCCAGGTTCAAAATACACCGTTCCACCCTTGCAAATATTATCCCAGGTGCCTTGTCACAGCAGCAGGAAGCTGATTGGCTTAGTCCTCATACCTTTGGGAGAAGAGTTGTCCTGTGAAGGGTTGGTCACATCTTGAGTAACCCGGACCCCTCTGACCTGGGTCCCTGGATCCCATGTTTTCCCATGTGAGCTTAGGTCCCCTCAGTCCCCCTTCTGTAAGCCAGATATTCACTGCATCAGTTTACTAGTTCCTGGGAGTCTTGACTAGAGATTGCCCCAGTGACCAGGTCCTCCTGGACCTTGCTTTCATCTGAGGCTGGCCACCCCCAAGGCAGATATAGCTTTTCTGAGTTCTGCTTCCAATTCCCCTCCATGGTGTGTGTTTCCTGCAAAGCTGGGCCTCTAGCTTCCCATTCTTTGTCTGAACCAGGAAGAGATCTGTGGAGAGAGTCCACTTTGCAGATTCTTGTCAGTGTCTCACACCCTCCGCTAAGACACTTCCTGTTATCCCTCTTCCCACCAGAGGGCGAAAGGGACACTGTGAGGAATACCCAATTCTTCAGCTGTGTGTCCATCACCGGTCCCTTCCCCAGGAGGCTGACAGGGTCCATTCTGTTCTGACTTCTCTCCCTGCAGCAGTACCACCTTCTGAGTCTAGAGGCTCTCCCTGCTCGTTCTCCCTAGCTGCTGCCGTGCTCTGTAGTCACAGGATTTCACACACCTGACACTCTACCCACTGGCACTCCCCACTTTAGGCCACTGTCTGTGAGACTCAGCCTGCCCCGAGAGACTCCATGGCATGCTCTCTGCCATGCCTCCCTAGCTCTCTGCCAGCGACCCAGCTTATTCTCATGGGAGGTTGCAAGCCACCAAGCACCTGATCCATGAACCTGCTGTTGAGAACAGTACTTGGCCAGGTCCTCCCTCACCCCCACCTTTGGGGAAACCAAAGCTGGTTATAGGTGAATTCAAACTTCAGGGTTGGCCGGGTTGGCAGTGGTGGTCCATGCTGCCCCAGGATGCAACTCTCCTCCCTTTGGCCCCAGCACTGCAGGTCATTCATATTAAGGATCCTGTCCCCAACATGCTGACATCAGGGGCATGCCCACCTTTCCCCACATACATCAGTCTGTCCTTCCTTTATCGACCTTTAGCATGGCTGAGCCCAGGTGATGGGGTTTCAAAATACACACAGTTTATTCAGCCACCTGGTTTGTTAGTCTAGCATGCAAACAGGACTCCTTGGGTGACAGACTTGAATTTCTCATGCACTCATGTCTGTAAAATGAGGACAGTGCCAGATACGGTGGCACAAGCACTCAGGGACAGGGGCAAGAGCACTGCAAATCTGAAGCTAGCCTGAGCTACATAGCAAGGCTGTTGCTCAAGACAAATATAGCTTCCTAGGTGGAGGACAGCACTCCAATTCACAGAGCTGTCAGGAAACCTGTGATGGTGCGCATGACTTGCGTAGGTACTCTGCAAGGGGAGGGTCCTCCTGGCCACACTGAGTTGCTATTAATAGATGGGAGGGGTCTGAAAAGTCTTTAGATACCAGAGACTTCTTAGCTATGTAAGTGCCAAGGGATGCCACAGGCACACCCAGGCCGTCCCAGATGATAATTCTGCTTTGTCTCCTGGGCCTGTTCATGCTTCCCTCCCTCCCGCAGGGAGAAGCAGCCACACTCTGTTCCTATGAATCCCCACCCAAAACAGCTGGCTGAATCCAGCCAGGAACACTTCTCACCAGACAGACAATCACCAGGCAAATTTCCACATCAGTATTTCCTGGGGAAATGTGGTCACCAAAAGAAGTCAAAACACATCCCTCAGAGCTCTTTCACCAGGAGGCTCAAGGTCTCCATGTGAAAAGACACTTCCATTATTAATTATTATTATTTTAGTGTAGCCCTCAGAGGTTGAACTGGGAAAAGCAGAGAGCCAAATCTGAGCCTCTCCTGAGGATACAGGTGCTGGGAGCACACCCTGAGCGCCCAGAGCTGCCTCAGCTAAGACCCCAGGAAGCTCCTTCCTGTCTTGCGCCCAGGAACACTACTCATCCATTCAGCGCAAGTTTATTTTCAGGATCCGTGAGAACCTTCCATCGTGTGTTTCCAGAAGGCCAGGCAAACAAGTGCTGCCACCGGTCACTCGCCAGGCCTCCCCACTCTACAACCGTCTCACCCGCAGCTCCCCACCTCACCCTGGCCGAGTGACATGTGACATTTTCATTCAAAATTTGCTACTTTGTTCATAAGTAGGTCCCAGTAAAAGATACATTTGCTCCCTTATTTAGGCTGGGTTTTTCCCAAAACCTAGGAATACTTAAACAACTGAGGATGAGTGCTAGGCTAGCCTTAATGACAATCCTGGGGTCAGAAGCCTCTCAGTAAGGGCTGAAAAATACCTCCCCCACCCCCACCCCACAATACACACAAAGGACTTTAGAAACTTAGGCTCTCCCTCAGATTGTGACCATGAGCTCAGTGATTAGAGGCCAGAGAGGCCTCGCAATTGTCACCCAGACAATAAACAGCCAGCTGACTTGGCTCAGCATTCCTATGTAGCCTTGGGGCCCGAGCCAGATCCCAGGAACAAGCCACTTTAGGGTACTGAGCCTGGAGGAGGGGGCGCCGCCTGGGGTCTAGCTGCATCCCCCGGTCAAGCCTGCAGCAGCTCTGCTCTGGCTCACTTGCTATCTGGTGCATCTCAGCTGACCAGCAAGTGGGCGGCCCGGGGACAGCCAGGCAGTCCGCCCCCGGACAGCATGACTGACCACTAGTCCGCTGGAGAGGCGGGGTTATGGGGCCACCTTCCCGAACCCCCGATCCCTTCCATCACCCGAGCTCCTTGCCAAGACCACCGAGCTCGGCGGCCCCTTGGCGGCCCCTGTCATCCGCGGCAGCGCGCCCTCCTGCTCCAGAACTCGCACAGGCAACAAGTTCTCGCTTCTCCAGAGCGGCCACGACGTGCTCGGGAGGCCGGCTGCGAGGGGAACGCTGCTCACGCCCCAGAGCCTCCCCTCACCCCCGCCACCCTTCGTCCCCCAGAGCGCTGAAGCCGGGAGGGCGGCGGGTCCCCGACCCCAGCCCTGGCCGCTCACCTCCAGCAGTTGCACGTAGCTGGCGGGGAACCAGCCACGAAGCCCGTCGTCCTTCTCGCCTTCCCACCAGCCGCCGTCCGGGACCTGGAGCAGCGTGAGCAGCTCTCCCGCTGCGAAGCGCAGCCCCTGGCCGTGCCGCTCCCCGGAGAAGGGGTACAGGGTCCGGCAGCGAGCGCCGGCCATGGCCCTGGCGCCCGGGTTCACAGCGCAGCCCGCATCCCTGCCGAGCCCCGCGGGCTGGCCAGCGGCTGCGCGGGGTCCCAGGCGCCCGGTGCTCCTGGCTCCCGCGCTCTGGGCGCGCGCCGTGGCGGGGCTGCGCAGGGGTCCCCGGGCCTCCGGGCCACGCGCGCTGCTTGCAGGGGAGCGGACCCTCTCCAGCCGCGCTGGCTCCGTGGGCTCCGTGGGCTCCGGAGAACGAGCGGCGACGCCCCCGGGCCGGGCGGCTCTGCGGTCCCCGCGCCGGGCGGGGGGCGGGGCTCAGGGGGGAGGAGACCCGGGGGCGGAGGGCTCACGAGACAACTTCCTCGGGCTGCGGGGGCTGGGGACTCCGGAGTGCGCGGAGGGGCGCAACTGCCTCGGGAGGTGGTGGCCGGAGCATCCCCCTCGGCGGGGCTTGTCCGGGACGAGCGGAGCCCCGGAAGACGCGAACAGAGCGCGGCTGGCGGCCGGTGGCCGGGCGGGGACTCTCTGGAGGCGACCAGGGCGGGCCAGGGGCCGGGCCAGAGCGGCCACGCCCGCGGAGGGCTGGGCGCTCCCTGGCAGAGGGGCTCCCCGGCGACCCTAACACCCAGGGCCGCTGGAACGGGAACGCCCCTCGGTTTCCTCCCGTTTGGATCTGGTGGAGGGTGACAGGCGGCGCTGCCTCCCAGGTGTCTACAAGCGAATGTGTTTGTGACCATCATTGCGGTGCATGAAGCCTGGCTGAACTTGACTCACAGGAAACTGAACAATGGATAAAGACAGGTTTGAAGCCTGGCGCCGAAGCAGGGAAGCCCGGGGACAGTGCCACCTAAGAGGGGGACGACGCGATTGGGGAGATGAAGAGGAGTCTGGGTTGGTAGGCTTTGAAATCAGGCCGACGGGACTAAATATTGGAAAGGCCGAATAAAGGCGAGAGCCCTATTAGCTTTCCGGGTTATGGTTAGGGGTTGTGGATGTCACAGTCTAGCCCTCCTGAATTCAAGATGGGCCTGCTGAGGAGTGTCCACCCATTTAGTCAGCCGCCAGGCATCAGCAGGGTCTTGCCGTGTTCCCTGCAACGGCTAGGTAAGACCCGTCCTTCCCTTGAGGCAGGCGTCCACCTCAAGTGTACTTAAAGTCCAGAGCACAGAAGGAAAAACGGCCCATTTCTTTGCTAGCTTAAGCGTCAAAGTACGTTTCCTAATCTGTGAATAGCTGCACCATCGCTGTTTTAATCAGCTGAGCATCCCTAATCGGAAAACCCGCAGTCCCCAATCCAGACAGTGTCAGTGCTAACAGGTTGTTATGGTGAAGAAGTCCACCATCAAACAGAACTGCAGCGAGGCCGTATGACAGCGACCCTGTGATCCTGGCCCCGAGAGATGAGGATGGAAAGAAGCCCAGGCTAGAATGACCCGAGAAAAGAAAAGAAAAGAGGAGAAAGAGAGGTGGAGAGGGGAGAAGGCGGGATGGATGGATGAATGGAGCAGGGAGGGAGAGAAAGAGCAGTACAAGCATCGCTGAAGATACTGTATAAAGTTACTTTCAGCTGTGTGTACTCGTTTCAGGTTAATTTTAATGTTAGGCTTGGGTCACAGTCTCAAGGCATTGTATTGTGCATATGCAAATATTACAAAATCCTCAACATTTTTGGTCCGAAGTTTTTCTTTTTCTTTATTTCCTTCTCCCCCACCCTTTGACAGAGTCTTCCTATGTAGCCCTGGCTTGCCTAAAGCCATGCAGACCAGGCTGGCCTCTTAACTCACAGAGATCTGACTGCCTCTGATTCCCACCAAGCTCTTCTGATGAGCTGATGAGACATAGACAGCCTATAGTTCTTTTTTAAAATACAATTTTTATTTATTACAATTTGTTCAATTTATATTGCCAGCCCATAGGTCTCACCAACTACTCATGCCCATTGCTCAGTAACCTTGTATGGCTTCTTATGGGCTATTCAGCTGTGTGTAAGCTTTTAGGATCTTCATGACAAAGTCAATTCATTCATATTTGTTTGAGCTTTGAATCAGGTCCCTTTAGCTCAGTGGTTCTCAGTCTTGGCTGGACATTAGAACCATTCCTGTAGCATTTCAAAACACAAAGCTGGGCCCACCCCAGCCTCGAGAGTGTCCCCTGAGCTGCCGTCTGCACTGAAGCCATCTCACCCAACGAGGATCCCGGACAACCTGACAAGTGTGCGTTTTAACATCCATCAGGCACCAGCCGACGTCGTCTGCTCTTCCAGGAATTATGGTGAGCAAAGGCTTCAGCCCTGTTGCCATTAAGAATCTGATACAGAAAACAGTTGCTAAATTGAGAATGATGTCTTCCATCTGTGATCCCAGCATTCGGGAGGCCGAGGCAGAAAAACCACCGAAAAGTTCAAGGTCAGCCTGAGCAACATAGTGAGGTCCAGGCCATGTGGGCTGCAGGTGTGAGTCTCAAAAAGACAAAACATTAGACAAAATAACAACGAAAGCTTGCTAGACACCAGTGGAAATTACCATATTTTAAAAGAGTTCCAACACTCTGCCTCAGTCAGGTCCGTGGCTTTTTGCAAACTGCTCAGACTTGATGGTGTGGTCTGTTCAGTAAAAACTGACCGGTTTAGGGCCATCCTGAAAGGAAGAATTACAGAGAATTCAGCCACCATGGCATCAGGGATTCTTGGCAACAAAGGACCGGTTTCAGGCACTCCCACTGATGGGTGACGTGGTGATATACACGTTAAGAAGGAAGAAACTGAGCCCGTGGCAGCAGCATATGCCTGTGATCCCAGCACTGGGGGAGGGAGGCAGAGACAGGTAGATCTCTGTGAGTTTGAGGCCAGCCTGGTCTACAAAGTGAGTGCAAGACAGCTGTGGCTACACAGAGAGACCCTGTTTCAGAAAAAAAGGGGGGGGTGGGGAGAAGAAACTGAATTCAGAGAATATGACTTGCCTGTGCTCATAATGGATAGTCGGCCACAAAACAAGGCTTTGAACGTGGGTTTGGCTTACTGTATCTGGAGTGCTGTTTCCTCTGGACCTTCTGCCGGTCAGGCTAAGCAGGCCAGGCCCAATAAAGGACTGGGGGTGTGGCTCCGTGGTACAGTTGTCTAGCATTGGCAAGGTACTTGATTCCATCCCCAGCATCATGAGAAAACAATGCATACCTTAGAGTTCACACCAGGGAGTATCTCTGCAGCTTCTCTGGAGATGGATGCTGTCAGGCTCACCTACAGTCTCAGCACTTAGGAATTTGAGGCCAGGGTGGGCCACATAGTGAGACAAAGAGGACAGGAAGAGAGGGAAGGGAGGAGGGGGCTGGAAGAGGAAAGGAAGGGAGGGGGAACATAAAGAGAAAGGAAAAAGACAGGAAGGACGGGCTCTGTGGGGCAAGACTCTGAAGAGGGAGAGTGCTTGGATGGTGGGTAGTGTCAATCAGTATAGAAATAAGACTAGAAGAGCAGGGAGAGGTACAAAAATAGAGGTAGAATGGCCAGGCATGGAGACACAGGCTGAGGCAGGAGATGCTACCTCCAAAGGAAACTAAACACCAGGGAGCTGAGAATTCAGCTCAGTCGCTGGGGATGCAGCTACATTGACAGAATGCTCACCTTGACCACACGAGGCCCTGGATTTTACCCCAGGACCTCATGAGTCTAGTTTGGTGATGTGCACTTGTAATCCCAGCTGACACAAGCAGGAGGGCTGCAAGTTCAAGTCAACCTGAACTGTAAGGTGAGATTGCTTCGAAAACCAAGGCCTCTAATGCTTAGCATGGGCAAGGGCTTAATCCTCAGTGCAAAAGAAAAGGGGAAGAAGGAAGGGAGGGAAGAAACACTATACACCCCCACAAAGCCTGTGTGGCAGCACAGCAGCCTAATAGCGAATTGTGGAAGTGACCCGCTGGTTCATGCCAGACAAAATTCAGAGCATCTATCTACCCAATGTGCCATAGAATGGTTACTGGGCTTCGAAGAGAATGACGTGCCAACACACCACACGTTCCAGCACAGACAGACTTCAAAGCCACTACGCAAAAGCTTCCAGATGTGAAAGGCCATGGGTTCTATGATTTCTTTATGTGAAATATCCCCAGAGTAAGATCCATAGAGACAGTAAATAGATTGGTGGTTGCCTGGGGACAGGAGTAAGCAAAGAAACACAAGGTTTCTTTTGGGGTAGTGAAAATGCTCCCAAATTAGATTATAGTAATGATTGCACAATTCTGTAAATCGCTGGATTGTACACTTGAAACAAATAGATTTTTGGAATGTAAAGTACACCTCAAAGCTGCAACATAAAACAAAAATAAATACAAATCAAGGCCTCCTTCACCTAGCCAGTATATTTTTCTCCACCTCTGCATACTAGTTCATTCAGCAGCAGCCCTAGGAGCTGCTCGGTACGCTCTGTAAGATGAGGGCTGTGGAACACGCCTGTGATCCCAGCGGTTGGAACCCTGAGGCCTGAGGATCATGAGTTTGAGGCCAGCTTGGGTTATAATGCAATGTCAGGTCAACCTGGCCTGTGTACCAAGACCTAGCTCAAAAACAAAAAATCAAACATGTAATAAAGTAGGTAACACCCGATCTTAAAAAATAAAGAGAAACACAAAGAGCAACTTAGAACACGTAAGGAAAATATGGATGGTTGTCTTAGTCCAGTTTGCCTTACTGTAACAAGACAACAGTGTTTTGTAAAGAAAGAAGTGGGGGGGGGCACACATTTGTAATTCCAGCACTGAGGATACAGTTGCCATGAGTCTGAGACCAGCTTGGCTTATGTAGTGAGTTTTGGGTCAGCCAGAGCTATATAATAGGACCTGTCTCAAAAGGGAGATAAGAAGAAGGGAAATCATGAAGGGAGGAAGGAAGGAAAGAGATAGATAGAAAGAGAGAGAGAGAGAGAGAGGCTTACTTTTGCTCACAAGTCTCCCCCTTAGAGTGCATCCGGTGACTTCTGGTGAGGGGACATCTGAGGGGACGTCTGAGCTAACTTTCCAAGCAGGGCAGAAAGGGCGAGGGCGTGTGAGAGATCACATGGTGAGAGAATGAGCCAAGGGAGCCAAACTGAAATTACAGCCACTGCTCTGAAGGTAGCCAGTCTAGGCCCCAGCTGCCTCACTGGCTCTCAACAAACCTGTACCGGGGCTGGGGAGCTGGCCCAGTAGGTAGAGGTGCTGGCTGCTAAACGATTTAAGAGTTAATCCCTGGCATCCGTGTGGGGGAGGGCAATTGTTCTCTGGTCTTCACATGCTCACCAGGACGTTTGATCACCCATTCACAATGAGAAATAAATGTAATAAAAACAAATAATAAAAAAAAATTTCTACTGGGCTGAGGCTGGTTCTCTGTAGCAGAGTGCTTGCCTTGCCCCAGGTTCAATCCCTAGCACTTAAAAAAAGTGAATATATTTACCTGGTAAGGGAGAGGAGAGACACTGTGACCGGTGTTTTCCCAGGGAAAGGCTTAATTATTGCATTCCAGATGTGCTGACCTCTGCCATTTTCCCCAATGAGGGAAAATCAATCATATTCTGTGTAGTGGACTGCTGTGTTTACTCTCCTTACTGTTACAATAAAAGAATTCAATTTAATAGACTGTTAGCTAGATGTGGTGGCACACACCTTTAATCTCAGCACTCTGGAGGCAGAGGCAGGCAGATTTCTGTGAGCCTGTGAGTTCAAGGTTAGTCCAGTCTGCACGTGAGTAAGACCGTGTGTGTGTGTGTGTGTGTGTGTGTGTGTGTGTGTGTGTGTGAAAGAGAGAGAAAGAGAGAGGGGGAGAGAGAGAGAGAGAGAGAGAGAGAGAGAGAAGGAATATACTGGACATCCCACACACTGTGAATCACAGCTCTTGGGGAAACTAACTGTAGTTTACAAAGCTGAACAGGACATTTTCTATAACTTATCACTTCCCTTCCCAGAAGACATCCAACCGGGACGTGCTCATATCCTCATCAAGATACATGTATTAGTCAGCTTCGTATCACTGGGACAAGATGCCCGAGCTGGTGAATTTATATGGAGGTAAGATTTCCTTGATTCGTGTTTTCAGCCTGTGGTACATTAGCATCATTGCGTGTAGGCGCTCTGGCGGTGCCATTCATCATGGGGGCCCTGTGTAACCGAGGAGGGTGCTCACTTGACAGCAGCCGGGGAGCAGAGAGAGAGGGGGAAGAAAGAAAAAAACAGGGTCCCCCCTTCAACAAACCCCTTAAAGGCCTAAATCTTCTCACTAGACCTCATTCCTATGGTTCCACCAACTCCAAGGAGCGCTACAAGCTGCCATGCTAACTTTTCATTCACCTAGGGGCCTTGGAGAGACACATGCCCAGACCACAGTACAGGGCAGCAACATTTACAGCAGGACCTGCTGTCCACGGTAGTTCCAGAGCGGAAACAATGTGACATCTGGTAATGGAGGATATAGACACTGGGGGGGACTTCCTACAGTGGAGAACTCGTGGAGAAAGAAGGAATTATCGCCACCAGGACAGGATGAATCCCACAGATGGAATGTGGGACAGGGGAAGCCAAGCTCTCAAGAATTTACACGGGGTGACTTGACTCATGAAATTCCTGGAAACAGGAATAGTGGCTAACTGGGAGACAACCATAAAGAAGGTTCCACTGCAGGGCATTTGGGAAGGTTCTCAGACAGCTCTCTCCTTGCATGCAGCACAGGCCAACCTCTAGGTCCTGTTTTGTCCTCCCTCAGCCTCCCAAATTCTGGAATTACAGGCTCTAGCACACTTGGCTAATTATTACTTTAAAACGATCACAATTTATTTATTTAGTATCTATTTATCTACTTATTTATTTATTATTTGTTCGTCTAGTTAGTGTCTCTGCATTGGTGGAGTCAGAGGACAACTTTCAGCAGCTGAGCCTCTCCACTATGGGTCTTGGGGATTGAACTCAGGTTTTCAGGCTTGAGTTCAAGTGCTTTTAGCAGCTGAGCTGCCCTACCTGCTCATGTGTAATGTACTTCATCCATTCTTTCCTCACTGGCACATTCTTTTGTGTGGATGCTGCATTTTAACAGTTTGTTAAACAAACAACATACTGTCCCTGCGTCAAAGAGCTGCCTGTTGTTATAATAAAGACCAGGTCCAAAAGCAACGTGGCGGGCATGAGGGTGGCTGTTATTTCAGTTTAGAGTTTATAATCCATTGCTTCACCAAAAGAAGTCAGGGCAGGAACTCAAGGCAGGAACCTGGAGGCAGGAACTGGAGCAGAGATCATGGAGGAGTGCTTCTCACTGGCTTGCTCAGCTGTGTCTTTATCACCCCAGGACCACCCCACACCCCCGGCTCCATTTACAGTGGATTGGGCCCTCCCCCTTTCTCCTTAATCATTAATTAAGAAAATGTCCCACAGACTTGCTTACAGGCAATCCAGGGGAGGCATTTTCTCAATAGAGTGCCCCTCTTCTTGGATGACTCCAGCTTATGTCAAGTTAACATAAAAATAGTCAATATAAATGGAGATGGTAGAGTGAGGGTCACCAAATATGTTATCTGTGCACTTCTGTCACCAAGACTTATGACTATCACAAATAACACAATATAGATACATCTGTGCATATGAATTCACATTCTAATTATAATTCTTCTACAAACATGATTTCATTTAAACCTAGTAAGAAAAGATATTTCATCCTTTAAATTTTATTTTATTTACTTACTTATTTATTTTGAGGTGGGGAATCCACTATGTAGCACTCCCTGGCCTGGAACTCACTGTGTAGACCAGGCTGGCCTTGAGCTCACAAAAGCCCCTTGCCTCTGCCTCCAGAGTGCTGGGATAAGACATGGGCCATCAGGCCCAGCGAATTCATATTTTGGAATCATGATTCTGGAAAAAGTAAATGGAAGTGGTCTGTGGTGGCTCAAGTTTGCCATTCCAGCAGGCAGGAGGCTGATGCAAGGGGATCGTTGCAAGTTCAAGGACAGCCTGGGTTATACAGAGGCTCTGTGCAAGTGCTCAGTGAAGCAAAACCAAACAGGGGGCCTGGCTGGTTCCCAACTTGGAGTATAGGGGAAGTTGGCACTGGGGGTGTTGTAAAGAAAGCAGAGAGCCCCACCCTCAATGCCTCCCCGGGAGCCTCAGCCAGACGACTGGACCCAAGATTCTAAAACCTGTGTGTGTAAGAACCACTGTGAGGGGCCGGAGCCATGGCGTGTGGCTAAAAGAGCTGCTGCTCTTCAATGCCTATCTTTAGTAACTTTAGGTCCAAGAATTCTTCTGGCCTTTGAGAGTGGCCACATGCACTTACGCACACACACACACACACACACACACACACACACACACACACACAGGCACACACAGGATCTCTGTGAATTCCAGGCTATCCAGGGCTTTGCAAAAACAAACAACAAAAACTGCCATTTGTAAGTTGGTAGCCTTTCTATTGGTACCTTATCTGGCCAGGCCCATCACCTTTTAAAACGTCAGCTTTCGGAGAGTCAGCTCAGTGGCTCAGCCATGTGACCCCAGAATATGTGTTTCAATGAGCCCAGGAGAGGCTATGTTGGTTTATAGATAGAAATGGCGCAAAACAAGAAAAGACTGGTGGGGAGAGCTTGCCCAGCACGGCAAAGGCCCTGACTTCAGACTCCAACATAGGGAGAAGAAAACAGAAAGAAGGTTGGGCATTTCAGTTACTTGTCTTCTAAGGTGGGGGCAAAGTCAGGACAGAAGAAAAGGAACCTATAGCCACTGCGGTTAAGGCCGAGAAAATGCTATTATCTTTCTGACTGAAGCTGTTTGAAACTTTGACTATTATTGCTCTGACTCTGATTTCTGTGGTCAGTTCAGCAGCTGCGGCGTGGTGGCAAAAACGTTAGCATGATTGACTCCATTTTGATCTTTCTTTCTCTTTCTCTCTTTCTTTCTTCTTTTTTTTATTTTTTATTTTTGCATGGAGGGATGGTTGATTGGGGGCAGTACAGAAGTCTAACCTAAAGTGATGGCTTGTGATTTTACTTGACAGTAATACTAACAGATTGAAGAAAGAAAGAAAAAAATGGTAGAAGCTGGAGAGACAAAAGATAAGAAAAGTGAAGAGGAGACTGGGGAGAGAGTGTAAAAGCCCATGTTCTCATTTCCCTCACACAAGAACTCTAAAGGCAGGACAAATTCTAGCCTCAAGGGTTTTCCTCCAAAGGGGGTGACTGAGGCATTTGAATCAACTAAATTAGTTGTGGGGCCAAAAATAACACTTAGAAATTAAAGTCTGGGGGTGAGGATGTGGCTCATTGGTAGAGACTTGGCCAGTATGTGGGAGGCCCTGAGTTCAATCCATAGTCCTGTCAAAAAAGAAAAAAAAAAGAAATTAAGTCGTCTGTTGAGTACTATTGCCTGTAGCAGGACACACACACACACACACACACACACACACACACACACACACACGACTTCCGACTCATTCCTATCCTACTCAGCCAAGAAGGATAGAAATCAGATTGCCCTTGGGGAGAAAACTACAACTATCCAATGAGCCTTGGAGAGAGCAGACAGAGCAAGCCATAGAAATGTCTCTAGTGTCAGGATCCAGGTCTAATTTGAGGGCATTATGTGAAATACACACACACACACACACACACACACACACACACACACACACACACACACACACACACACGTGCCCCCAAGACAACTGATCCCTTAGAAGCTTAGGACATTTTGCAGCTGACGTGGACCACTGCTTATCCCAGGGCCTATGGTGGGCGGACGCATCCTCAGACCTGGCAGAACAGTACAGAATAGCCTCCTCTGCTCCTTTTAGCCTACTTCCCTCGTCCATCTCAAACAGGCCAATCCTAACTTCTGTCCACAGCAGCACTGGGCTGAAGCTGCTGTTTCCATGTGTAGGTGAGGCACACCTCTACCGAGGGAGAAGAGCCATTGATTAGCTTGTGTTGACACAAATATCTGGAGGAATCTTGAGGTTCCAAACCAAAGCTAAAAAACAGAACAAAACAAAACCTGGAACGAATGACCCGGTCACAGGTTCTCCTCTTTCTCCTGTGAAAAAGAGAGCTGGCTGAGGGTGAGAAGGGCTGTCAGAAATAGAACTGCTCCTTCTCAGAACAAAACCCCACCACAAGGCTCCATTCTCCTGAAAGCTAAAAATAAACTCAGAATTAATCACAACAGAGAAGGAACCATTTCTTCAATGACTATAATTAGCTCCGTTTATTAATGAAGATTCAAAGGATGAGGCTCATCTGAGTCCAAAGTTTTTTATTGCTTACTGATTACATGCCCATGAGAAGCGGCTGCTTGAGGCCTCAAGCTGCTTCAGCTGCAGAACACAGTTTTGATACCTGTTGCCCAAAGCCATGGGGGAGATGTAGGGGCCCCGTGGGAAGGTCGAGGGTTAGCCTTCTGGATCATTCAGGGTCAGAAGAAGAAACGTCTGGAACTGAAAAGCCGGCACTGTCAATGGAAACTTCCAGGCCTGGCAGGTAGGGAGGCAAAGAATGTCAACAGTGAACATAACAAAAACAACAAACAACTCTTACCTCAAAGGAGATGACATTGTTTATTCTGGAGCCAATCATGAATGACCATGGGCTGGGAACAATTCCATGTTACATTGAGGTAACAGTTTGATGAAGTTTTTGTAGTAACAGAATGAAGAGAGTCATAAATAAAGACACTTTAACAATACATTGGAGACACATTAGGCAAGTGGGGAATCTCTGCTGTACACGTTAGATGCTATCTGATGACACTCCTAGCAATTTGGTTGGCAGGGATTGGGGATTAGGTATGTCTATTAGTCAGTTCCAAAGTATTTACCTAATGGATGCAAAGATGTTAACTCACATATGAAGGGGAGCAGTAAATGGCTATGAGGAAGACTAAAAAGGCCCCCACGATAATTTGGCTCTGGACTTGAAACATTCCAACTTCTCTGTAATCGTTGAATTTCTAATCAACTAGTCAGCCTTGCAGAAGGATTAGTGGGAAGTGTCATTTCTTCTCTTCGAAAGGGAAGGAGGGAAGTCGTCATTACTCCCTTGTGCCTGTGAGGGCAAGCTGGGTGGGGAAACAGAATGTAGGCTGACACTTGGCTCCTCTGGCAGGCTTCTCCTGCTATAGGAAGTTTTCTCTAGCCCTTCCATGGTGAGGCGGTGAGTTGCTAGGACTACCACATGGGAACCTGTTGACTGGGAGCAGCAGCTGCCTTGCCCACTGCCCCAAGCTGCAAAATCTCACAGAATCATGTTCTGTCAGGAATCAGTCTACAAGGCACAAGCTGCTGGCCACAGTGCACAGCATTTTGTAAAATTCTCCTAGTCTGTTTTAACTGTGGTGGTTCTAGAAACTAAACTGGGTTCCCAGAATGAAGAATCCCCTTTCCCTAGATTTCTAGCTTCCCACTTTCTTGCCCTCCCCCCATAATGGCTACCTCTAGAGATGCTTATCAGCGAGCTACATTCTTTAACTCACCAGTCACTGATTACCTCTAGGTAGCCCTAACAGTGGGCAACCACTGGCCCCCAAATGAAAGTTTTCAACCCCCAGGAGCAGGTTCTTGTTCTTAAACCAAACACCTCCTTTGCTGTGTTTTCTCCAGAGTAAAAGTCTGCATTGACCTCAGCTCTCTGTTTTTCTTGTCGGTCTTTCCTGCCCACTGACCATACATTAGTGGCTCTGACAGTTAGGTTTCTGTTGCTGCAATCAACACCATGTCCAAAAGCAGCTTGGAAAGGAAAGGCTTTATTTCACCTTACAACTTAAGAGTCCTTCAGGAAGGGTCATGAGGGAAGCAACTCAAGGCAGGACCTAAAGGCAGGAACTGAAGCAGAGACCATGGAGCAGTGGTGTTTACTGCTCTGCTCAGCCTGCTTTCTTAGACAGAACTGCCTGCCCAGGGTTGACAGTGAGCTGGGCCCTTTCGCATGAAAATACCCTGTAGACTTGCTGAGATGCAGTCTGATGGAGGAATTTTTCTAAGTGGAGGTTCCTTTTCCCAGACAACTCCAGCTGACAAAAAGCCAATCAGGATAGTTGCCCCTCTGGAGAAACAGAATGTAGACTCTCTCTTTCTTCTCCTTTCTCTCTCCCATCTTTCTCTACCCACACCCTACCTTGAGCAACACCCTGGCCATCTCTGCTGTATTCCTGGCATCCACAATCAGCTAGTTCCACTTTGGGTGAGTTTTTGGATTTTTCTCTCTCCCCTGGAAGCTTTTGTATTCCAACCATCCACAGGATGGATTTCTCAGAAACCCTGGCACTGGGTGGGGAGTTTTCCACAGTTCGTGCAGTGGGCTCTCCTTGGGAGAACCTGTGAATACATCCCTCTTCCTCTCAGGGATGTCAAACTTCCTTAGAACAGGAACACCCTTCCTGTACATCAGTGCCAGAAGGTGGCACCTTTAACTTCCAAATTCAAGGACATTTTGAACTTTTCCTCCAGCGCAAAGAAAAGTGGGCTGAGGTTCCCAACATTTGAGCTTTTAGCCACACCCCAGTCCTATCAACTGTTGCCCTTTCTTCACTCATCTTGCTTCATCTTCTCCATGAGCCTTCTCACCAACCACGTAAATATGACTTCTCTTCTGCTAAATATCGCCCTCTTCTGATTTGCCTTACGTCTTGGACTCTGATCCTGCAGAAAAGAACTGTCCCACCACTGTCCCCTCCCAAGAATGACTCCTTCCCCTGCCTCGGCTCCCAGATGTGATCCAAGGATACCATCTCCCTACCTGGCCCCAGCCTTTAATCCACCTTCTTACGACCAGCTCTTTGATCTAACATGACAGTTATATCACCCTGACCCTCTCTTCTGAGGACACAGAACATATCTGGGCAGCAGCTCAGGTATACGCCAACACAACACTTTTCTAGGCTAGGACAAGGATCATAAACTCAGCCTGGGCTGTGGCGCTCCATATGTGGCTTCCCAGTGGAATTACCAACCTGTCCATTCAACCTTTAAGGAAGACCAGAGAAGGTTAGGGTATAGGAATAATAACCTATACCCTACCAAAATAATCTATACCCAGCTATGAAAAGTTTGTAATGAAATTCATTATTATGTATAATTAATATATGTTAATAAAAAAGGAGTGGGTTTTTTGTTTTGTTTTTAAGGGGAAAAAAGTGCTTGGGGTATAGCTCAGTGGTAGAGAACTTGCCTGGAGTGAGTAGAGCTCTAGGCTCAATCCTGAGGCCTGCGAAATCAGTTGATTTCAAGTATCATAGCTGGAACTCTATCATTAGCCTCTTAAGCCATAGGTAACTGCTGCAGGCAGAGAACACAGGCATAGCACACATGAGGTTCTGTAGCTGACTTGCAGCACCACAAACAAGAAAGTTATGGACAGAGAGGTTGATAATATTCATGAATGGACAGAGTCACAAGAAAAGCTGGGGCAGAGGGGAGCAAGCCGTTCCCAGACTGAGCTTCTAAGATAAGAAACAGTACCAAATGTAATCCTGCCTTCCTGGGCAGAGGCCTCAGTTTCCTTAACTGTAAATGGAAACAAAACATCTGCTCTCTGTATCCTAGAGGCCTGCCAGGGGATCAAAGTCAACACTGCAGTGAGAGAGACTTACGGATCCTACAGAGCAGTATTATGAGTGTGGGCAGGGCATGACCGTGACCCTGACTCTGACCCTGACCCTGACCCTGCATGTGTCCGGGACTGAGGGTAGATGCCCCAGCCCTAGTTTGTTCCATTTAAAAAAGTCAACGCAGCATAGAATAATAGTTTAAAGGACCTTCTGTAGGGGGTAAAGGACTCCAGGTTATATCTAGTGTCTGTGAGTCAAATGAAGAGTTTTGATTATTGGGCAAATTCATGTATGTGGGAACAACTCATTTCCTAACTGAAATTAAATGAGATGATTGAATGTTGGTTACCTGGGAGAAGAGGCAGGGGATGGAGCAGGAGGGTGGGAAGAGAATTGATTTTCTTTATAAATCTTGGCATTGACTTATTAGCTACAGTGAACTCAAATTACCTTGGCAATCTAAAAAAGATTAGAAAGAAAATTAAGTATTCATAGCAGAAGGTAAAAAGGAAGCATAGGTGTTGTGTACCTTTACCAGGTTACTTAGCAGATTAGAGCCTTTAGCCTGTGGTGGGTAGACTTTTCCCCTTACCTGGATGCCCAGGATCCTTATGAGGCTACTTAGAACCCTGAACTCTGCTCCTACCTGAGTCTTGCTGGAAAAGAATCTTACAGAAGCCTCCTGTAACATCTGATATTAGATTGATCCACCCCAAAATATCCATGCAGGATCATTTGACGTCCACACAAATACTCTGAATTTAATACCTTTGATGAAACATCCCAGTCTAGACCCAGCCCTAGGGGTCAATAAAGGCCCTGGCAAGCCTGTGATTTCCCCATACCTCCCTAACCCCATACTGACTGACTTCTCTCTCTGTGAAGCGTCGCCTTAAGTTACTCTGGGGCAGGGGTACCTCGCAGGTTTACTGTGAAAAGTTCAGATATGGGGAGCCTTGCTGAGGTCATGCATCAGTCAGTGGAACACTCGCCAAGTGTGCCTGTGAAGCTGTGGGCTAGGAGCCCAGCACCACACAAACCCGGTGTGGTGGCGCAAGCCTTCAATCCCAGTGCCTGAGAGGAGGAAACTGAAGGATTAGAAGTTTAACATCACATTCTTCCGGGTGAGTTTCTATCTCATCTGGGGAAAAAAGATGCCAAGAGGTCAACTCAGAAGATTTTGAGCTGAGGAAGACCGGAATGCTTCGTTCTTTCTTAGGTTCTCCTGGCGAGTTCTTCGGTACGAATCTGGCTCCCAACACTGGCCCTGCACTGCTGCCTCTCACACCTAGCTACACCTTAGAAGATGGGTTCTCAACCTGTGGATCGAGACCCCTTTGTGATCACACAAGTTTTTCATAGGTAAGTCATCTAAGACCTTCAAAAAACACAGATATTTACCTTATAATTCACAACAACAGCAAAGTTACTGTTATGAAGCAGCAATGATAATAATTGTATGCCTGGGGATCACCGTGACGTGAAGAACTGTATTGAAAGGGTTGAAGTGTTAGGAAGATTGGGAACCACTGCTTTAGAATCTCCTGGAGATAATTCTGGAGGTGGGAACTGGGTGTCGCCACTTTGTAAAACTCTCCAAGTGGTGTTCCTACACATGCGTCCCAGATTGGGCACGCTGGCACGGCTAATGACGGAGCCTGTTAATCCTTGGTTTTAGAAACTGCAAATTCCCCATAGCCCAAATCTGAGCACATCCCAGAGGAGTACTCACGTGGGCGAGACCCAGAGCCAAGGGCGCGCTGTTCTCTAGGACCAGGTTTATCAGTTTTCTCCTCCTGGCTATGGAGAGGGACACTGGCTCAGCCTCCAATCTTAGCTCCTTCTGTTCCCTGGCAGCCCAGCTCCTCCTTCAGATGCCCACTGCACTTGGGAGCCACTTCCCCTGCATGGGAGTGCAGCCCAGACCCACCAGGGAGCTCGTTGCCATGACAATGGTGGCATACTGCTCCACAAAACTCACTGGAGTCTTCCAACTTCCTGGATGTGGAGAGGTCCTCTCTGTGCCTTGGGAGGATGGGACAGCGTGAGACTCACAAGGGAAACAGTTTACTGAGGTTCCCAAAGAAACCAGTTTTCATGAGCCAGGCATGTGGCCACATACCTAGGATCTCTGCATTGAGGATGTGGAAGCAGGAGGATCAGGAGTTCAAGACCAGTCTCCAGTAGGTAGTGAAGTGAGCTAAGGCAGGCCTGGGCTACATTAAACCCTGTCTAGAGAAAAAAAAAACAATTAAAAAATAAAAAGAAAGAAACGAGTTTTCATGAGCCATGATTGGTGTCTCACACTCCCTGTGGGTTTAAGATAGGATAGCCTTAAGTTCAAAGCTAGCCTGAGCTGCAGAGTGAGACCCTCAGGAGGAAACAAGAAAGCAGCCAGCTTCTCCTGGAGCAGAGCTTCCACACCATCCTCATCATGAGGTGTCTGCTGAGGAAACCAGAGAGGAGCCTCAGTTGAGAGATTGCCAGGAAGAAGCAATGGTTCCGAAGACAGCAGAAGAGTTCATCTGTTGCCTGTTGCTGCGGCACCAACTGCTCCAATGTGTTACTGGCTTCGAAAACACTCTAGCAGGCAGGGATTCACCAGCAGCTGGGAGCTTCTGGCTTGAGATTTGCAAGCGAATTTCCAGTTCAACAATTTAGTCCGAGACCCAGTCATCTGAGGCCAGATTGGAGCTGACAGATCTGCATCCAAGATGGCTCGCTCTCTCATAGGGCTGTTGGCCTGAGGCCTCCTTTCTACATGTGGGCTGGTCTGTGGGTATGTGGTGTGACGGTTATTCTCAGCTGTCAGCTTGCTGAGACCCAAAATCACCCGGGAGATGGGTCTCTGTGCATGTCCGTGGGAGATTATCTTGATTAGGTTGAATGAGGCGGGAAGACCCGCCCACTGTGGGTGGAGCCATTCCCAGCCTAGGACCTCAACTGTACAAAAAAGAGAAAGTGAACCTAACACACCCATTTGTGGCTCTTTTCTTCCTGACTGTAGATACTGCTTCAAGCTCCTGCTTTCTTGACTTCCCCACCATGATAGTGATAACTACCTCCAGCTATGAGCCAAAATAAACACCTTCACCCCAAATGGCTTTTATCACAGCAACAGATAAAATAACCCCAACAGGTGGCAGAGGGGTCCTCATAGCATATGGATGTCTGGGAGCACCCAGACAGAGTGCTCCCAAAGCCAGCAGGACAGATATGCCTAGGCAGAACTATCAGGAAGTGAGCATCCTTGACAGCCATCTTGGGAGGAAGTTACTTCAAGGGGAAATTCCTTTCTCAGTCATAGAATCTCTAAGCATCTGCACTGTTCCCACATAAGTGCACTCTGTGTCTCAACCTCAGTTTATCAGGATGCTATAACATCTGAGTAAACACAAGAAAAATCCAGCTTTTTTTAAAAAAAGGAGTATCGATCCATATTAATGAGATGTTCAGAGGGAGGAAGCTTCAGGCGAGGCTGGATCTCGCAGCTTAAGCATAGCTGTGGCAGTCCTGTTGACCCTTCATGTTCATCCATTTACCAAACTCTGCATCAGCTTCACTCTCCTAAAGCTCTCTTGTTACCATGCTACCCGGCTGCTCCAGCCCTGCCTGCTGATTCTCAGCCTTGTTAAGGGAGTTTGCAGAAGCATTTGGATTTTTTTTTTTTTTCTGAAGTGCTGGGATTGAACTTAGAACCTTCTGGACAGCAAGCAAATGTTCAATCACTGAGATGTTTCAATTTTTTTTATTAATTTAAGACAGGGGTGGGTAGGGGACTAGAGAGATGGCTCAGAGGTTAAGAACACTGGCTGTTTGTCCAAAAGTCCTGAGTTCAATTCTCAGCAACCACATGGTGGTTCACAACCACCTATATTGAGGTCTAGTGTCCTTTTCTGGTGTGCAGGCAGAATGCTGCATAAATAAAAAATAAATAAATCTTTTAAAAAATGACAAAGGTTGGAAAAAATGGCTCAGTGGTTAAGAGTATGGGTTGCATTCACAGAAGACCTGTATTAGGTCCTTAACATTCAAAATGGTGCCATACAACCACCTACACCTCCAGCTCCAGAGGATCTGATGCCCTCTTGTGGCTTTTGAGGGTACTTGCACTCACATGCATATACTCAAACATGGATACATGTAATTAAAATAATAGTTATTAACAAAATTTTAATTCCAGAACATGGGAGATAGAGGCAGGCAGATCTCTGTGAGTCTGAGGCCAGGCTGCTCTACATAAAGAGTTCCAGGACACCCAGAATTACATAGTAACCTCAAAAATTTTTTTGTATGTGGGGGGAGACAAGGTCTCACTAAATTGCTTAAACTGGCCTTGACTTCCTTGTGTAGCCTAAACAGGCCTTGAACTTGTAGGCCTGCTGCCTCATCCTGCCCAGTAACTGGGCTTATGGACCTGTGACATGAGGTCCATCTACAGGGCCATTAAGGATAAATAGTTCCAAGATGGATTCTCATTGACCTTTTTCTAGAAGTTTGTTTGTTCTGAAACAAGGTCTCACTATGGAGTCCTAGCTATATTGGGAATCAGTATGTAGACCAGGCTGGCCATGAACTCACAGAGATCCTTAGGCATCAGCCTTCCAAATGCTGGGGTTAAAGGTGTGCACCCCTATGCCTCACTTTAAAGATTTCTTTACTTTTTATTTTATGTTTGTTTGCTCAACACACATATACCTGATGCCTATGGGGGCTGGGAAGGGGGTCAGCTCTCCTAGACCTGGAGAAACAGACAGTTGTGAGCCACGATGGGGATGCTAGGATCATGTAGCATCTCTTGAGCCTGGGTCCTTTGGAAGAGAAACAAGTGTCCAGCTCCCCTCCCTCCTGCACCTTGAACTTTTATTCTGACCTAGAATGGAAAAATATACTGGTTGCTTTAGCTTGCACTGTATGTTCATTATGGCTCTGTTCTATCCAACAGAATGAGTGAGTGAGAGAGAGAGAAACAGACAGACAGACAGAGATAGGGAGACAGAGAAAGAGAGAAAGACAAAGAGAGACAGAGAGTTCCATGTGTGAGTACAGGTACACAGTGTGGAAGGCAGGGGATAATTTGGGGGAGTCCATTTTCTCATTGCACAGTAGGTTCCTGGGATTGAACCCACTCAGCAGTCTGGCCAGACCAGCCACCACACCTGTCTGCAGCCTTTCTCATATGCCGTGATGCCTTGTAAGAAAACTTTCTGTAAAGAAACTCTAGACACTTTAATCCCAGACCCTTGAGAGTCTAATCACAAACTCAAGGTCAGCCAAGGTCAGCCTGGGCTACCTAGTGACTCCAAGTCAGCCTGGACAAGTTATTGAGACTGTTTCAAAACAAAAAGTTGAAGATACAGTTCAGTAGTGGAGTGTTTGCCCAGCATATATGAGATCCTGGATTCAATTCTCTGTACTGCAAGATTAAAATTAAACTAGAAGAGAAAGAAAAGGGAGGGAAAGAGAGAAAGGAGAGCAGGAGAGGGGAGAGGACAGGAAAAGGTGGTTTAAAATCTGGAAATGGCTCCTTTTAGAATCTAGCTGTTAGGAATCAGTCATTTTATAGTTTTGCTGTTGCTACAACAGAATAGTTGTGACTGGGTAACTTATAAAACAAAACGAAACAAAACAAAACAACAGAGGTCCTAGTAGCTGGCTTCATTAAAGGATATTGGTTACAACATTTGTGACTTGGACAAACATTGAAGTCATGGAGGATCCGGAAATGGATAGCTAATTCCAGCTCACTGGTATTAAATATTTCAGCTCTTATACTTCTACAGGTAGAATAAACTCTGTACTGGCCACATACAGAGGCATTGCTTTGTTGGTCTTACAACTCAACTTAAGGCCTAAGAAAGAAATCCAGTTGTGAAAGCAAAGTAACTGGATTCTAAAATATCTGGCCTCATATAGAAACCGCATGCCTGAAAAGGCTAATGTCATGTCATCATGTAATACTCTATTCATACAGTGAAGTGTGAATCTGGAAAGGAGAAAAGAGGTCAAGTTAGCTCATAGTTGAGAGTCTGAGAAGGTCAAGAGAATAGCCTGACACTCACTCAGAGCCTCAGTGCTGGGAAGCTAGTCCTAAAAAAACATACCAATTCTCTAGCCAGTGGTTCTCACCTGTCTCTGCCTGCCAAGTGCTGGGATTAAAGCTGTGCGCCATCACTTCCTGCCTAAGGTTTCAAATTTTTAACTATGTTTATAAGTGTGTGTGGGTTTGTGAACATGAGTGCAACGCTCCTGGACTTCTGAAGAAAGCTTCAGATTCCCATGGGGCTAGAGTTAGAGGAAGTTCTGTACCCCTATATGGATGCTGGGAACTAAACTTGGGTCCTCTGGGAAACAGCAAGTGCTCTTAACTGCTGGGCCATCTTTCCAGCTCTCAGGAAGCCTTTTAACAGTCGTCAAATTCTCCCCCATTTGGGACCTTATCAGTTCTACCATATGATGTTTTTGTTTTGTTTTGTTTTTAATTCTTTATTACTTACACTTTATTCACTTTGTATCCCCCCATGTGGTTCCCTTCCTCCTCCCGTCCCAATCCCTCCCTTCCTCCACCCTCTGCATGCATGTCCCTCCCCAAGTCCACTGATAGGGGAGGTCTTCTTTTCCTTCCTTCTGATCCTAGTCAATTAGGTCTCATCAGGAGTGGTTGCATTGTCTTCTTCCATGGCCTGGTAAGGCTGCTTCCCCTTCAGGGGGAGGTAACTAAAGAGCAGGCCAATCAGTTCATGTCAGAGACAGTCCCTGTTCCTATCACAATGGAACCCACTTGGATACTGAACGATGGTTCTTAGCATGGCACCCTTTTGCAGCCTCCCTTGCACATCCCTTCCTGTATAACCTGTGGGTAATTCTTCTCCAAGACAGCAAAGTCAGCTCATGGGGCCCCGAAGTTCTGGTTCAGGCTGGGGGAACGGGGTACTCCTAGCTTCATTGTCCCCCAGATAGATGCAGCTGCTTGCTGTCACTCTCCACGGCTCCCTCCTTCCCCTGTCAGGGTCCCTGTCTGTACAGTACTTTACCAAGACTGATGAGTTTGTGAAATGCTGCATTCTAAAATCTGGCTCTGTGGAATTTTGCAGGAGCAATGGCTTCTATTTTTAAAAGGCTGTTTGTGTTTTTTCCCCCCTCTTCTGATCATTATCACGTGAAATTTGTACTCAAGGGAGCAGTTTGGAAAGCCCAGCTGCAGTGTGGAGACTTCCCGAGCCGTGTGGAGTTAGGTGAGGGTTGCCTAAAGTGGGATCTTGTCTTCTGGTGCTCTGGTTGTTCCTTAAATAACCGAGGGAGATGTGAGCATTGAGGGCGAACATTGGCTTGACTGTTTCACGTGTAGGGAACCCATCGATTTAGGAATACAGTTGCTGTGACAAGATGAAACTAGATAGTTCTCATTGGTTCCATACTGGATGATTCAAAGAAAAAAAAATATCCCCTATGCTCAAATTAGGCTAAATCACAGTCTTGGCTTTGTTTCCTGTGATTAGCTATAATAGGTTAATATAAACTTGGTGGTTGAAAACAAAGTATTAGTACTCTGCTACAGTTGGGGAAGCCAGAACATAGAAGCCAGTTTGACTCTGGTGATGTGAAGACGCTGGGACATCACTGCACCTTTCACAGGCGCCAGGACCCCTGCCCCAAACACTTCTGCAAAGACACCGGAAGCCTGAGCGATGATTCCTTTTCCCTGAATGCATCCTCTAGTGTCTTCAAGGGAATGTAGGCTGCATCAGAGGGCAAAGCTGATTCTCAATCAGGCAGTAGAGACCCCCGGAGGAAGGTAACTGTCATCTCTCAGCTCCCCTGGAGGCTACCGGCGTTCCTGGATGCGTGGCTGCACTGCTCTGGTGTGTGTGTGTGTGTGACATGAACATGTTTATGTGCACTTGTCCATGTGGGTACATGTGTAATATGCATGGGTGTGGAGGCCGGATGTTGACATAGGGACTCTTCCACAGTCTACCTTACGTAGGCTACAGCACCTCTCACTCTACATGGAGCTCATTGATTCAGCAAGCTCCAGAGATCTATCTGTCTCTTCCTTTCCACAATCGGGATTACAGATGTCTGCTACCATGGCTGAAGACCCAAACTCTGGTCCTCATGCTTGCGAGGCAAATACTTTACCCACCGAGGCTTCCCCCCCAACTCCCAGGGCTCTAATAAAGAGGCAAAGAGGCAGGAGGATGGTGAATTTAAGGTCAGCTTGGGCCATGCACTGAGACCCTGTTACTAAAACAACCACAACAAAAAAAGCCAAAACCAACCAGCGAAGCAAGCAACCCAAGGGTCTGGGATATAGCTCAGTGCAGAGGCAAGGCCGTGAGTTTGAGCTGCTGTGTTGCAAAACAAAACAAAACAAAACAAAACAAAACAAAACAAAACAAAACAACAGAAAGGATGTATGTAGTGGCATTTAGTACCTACCCTCAAATCCCAGGCCAACCTCCACATTCTAGGTTCCTTTCTCAGTACCGTCCTCAAAGGCTCGCTCCTTCCTTCCTTCCTTCCTTCCTTCCTTCCTTCCTTCCTTCCTTCCTTCCTTCCTTCCTTCCTTCCTTCCTATCTTCCTTCCTTTTTTTATATGAAATAAAACATGCGACCAGAATTAGTATGCCTACCGCAGTGGCCCAGGAAGTTTTCACAGCACAGAATAGGCTACGAAGTATGACTTCTGCTGGTACATGGGCATGCACATACAGTCCCTACCTTTGGGAGGAAGCCAAAGGAGGGTTGGTTGCATCAGCTTAGGTATTCAGCTCGTGCCTCTTGGTAAGATCCCAATCTCAAAAACAAACAAACAAACAATTTTTATTTTATATGTGTGGGTGTTCTGCCTGCGTGTATGTCTGTGTACCACAAGCGTGTAATGCGTTCAGAAGGCAGAGGAGGGTCCTGGAGTTACAAATGCTGGGAATCAAACTTGTGTGCTGGAAGACCAGCCAGTGCTCTTAACTAATGAGCCATCTCTCCAGTCCCAAGCAAAATGTTTCTCTATTTGCAGACTCCCTGCTCCTCAGGGAGAGTTCTAACAACTGTGTAGATTAGGTTTTACCCTCAGCTGCAGCCTCTGATTCCCTGAAGACACCTGGGGAAGGACTTCGGGGCTCAGGCCCCTGCAGTCTTGGCAGAAGAAACATGGAGAAGGAACATCCTTGCCATAGCCTAGAAGTCTCAAGTTGAGTTCATCACTGGTGACATACGTTGGTGACAGGCAATACAGAACACAGAGCATCACCATTTACTATACTAATTATGTTAATTTTCAGGCAGGCTCTTACTATGTAGGCTACATTAGCCTCAAAATTGAAATCCTCCTGCCTCTACTTCCTGAGGGCTGGGATTTCAGGTGTGTATCAGCACACTTGGCTGAAAACATGACTTTGAAGTTCCCGGGTTCAAATGGCTCTCTTACTCCATCCAGATCACTGCCTTGGGGCCCCACCTCAGACTCTCTCTCTGTATTTATTTAAATTGCTTTTGAAATGTTAATCACCTCATGTTAATAAACAAAGTAATTATTCTTGATGTTCCACGCGGGCGCCATTTATTAAAGGGAGCCGATATTATTCATGATTTCACCAGGAAACTCGAGATCCATGAGCAGGCTAATGTGCTCTTCTTATGAAATTACCAGGACATTTTCCTGTTGCATAATCAGTAAATTAGAATCGAGATTATCACATTTGGGGGAAGGTGCGGGAGCCACTTCTCCCGGATCTGATTAGTGCATTCACAGCAGGAGCTTTCTCTTGCAAGGCTTTGGGAGGGTGGTTAGCAAAAAAGGATGGGGGGGGGAGGCTTTACCAACCAAACTCCGTGTAACTTGGCAAATTGTGGAGAAGTGTGCAAAAACAGAGCCGTGTGTGTGTGTGTGTGTGTGTGTGTGTGTGTGTGTGTGTGCCTGTGCAGGTGCAGCATTTACTGGGATCTGCTTTGTTGAGACATAGGTTTATACAACCTCAAGCCTCCTGCCCACCTTCTGAACATCTGTGCAGGCCTGCTGTTGTTCTCATGTTGTGGACACCAGCCAGGAATGGTTCCTCTGGCTGAGCCATCTGGCTGAATGGACTGAAGGAGTCAGAGAGCCACGAGGCCTGACGGGCCCTGTCCACACCCTGTTTGAGACAGGGTTTCAAGTAGCTGAGGCCAGCCTTGAACTTTTGACCTTTCTACATATACCTTCCTATTTTTACCTTCCAAGAGCTGGGATTACGGAAGTGTGCCACCACGACCAGCTTTTGTTTATTTTGCTTTATCAGACCAAATCTTTTACTGTAGCCCAGGCTAGCCTGGAACTCACTATGTAACCCAGACTCATCTCAAATTTATGGCAATTCCCCTGCCTCATCATCTCTAGCACTAGGATTACAGAGGTGTACCATGACCCCAAACTCGCAGGCCTCTCTTTTGGCAGCTTATTCCCAAGCCCCACCAGGATGAGAGAGGCTGCCTGGCTCTGCATTCCTCCCGAAGGGCCTCCATCACTGCTGGTCCCTCTGCCTACTTCCTACTGATCTTTAATTTGCTAAAGGAGCAACGAGAGCATCTCCTCGTGTTTCTGCAGCAGTTCTGTTTTCAGACTACTACTTCCCGGAGGCAGCCATGAGGAAGTGGGGTGTAGCTGAAGAGAGACACAGGACCTGAGGGGAGGAAGACATGGATGGTTTGAATCCTGAGAGTTTTCAGTACCGAAACTGGGAGCACTGAGGCATCAGAGCTCAGGTCCAGCCACCTAAGCAGTCCCCACAGGCCTCATCTGGTCCTTTTCTGGTTTTCTAAGGCATTCACTCTTCGGCAAAACCATGGTGTGTACAGAAATGGACTCTGGAGCCCAACCCACCACCTGAGCCTTGGCTCTGTCCTGTGATGACGTTACCTGTCAACTTGACAGAATATAAAATGGCCTACGAGATGGACCTCTGGCTGCACCTGTGAGGGATTATTTTGATTGTCTTAATTGATATGGGAAGGCCTATGTAAATACTTAGACTCATTTCTTTTATTGTACGTGTCTGAGTGTTCTGCCTGCGTGCATCCGTGTGCCCCATATATGTGCCTGGTACCTGTGGCAGGCAGAAGGCAGAGGAGCGAGCCCCTTCAGAGGTGAGCCACCATGTGGGTGCTGAGAGCCAATCCCAGTCCCTCTTCAAGAGCAACAAGTGCTTTTAACCCTCGGACTAGCTCTCCAGCCTGGAGGACCCATCTTAATTATGGACAGGGCCATTCACTGGGCTAGGGAGACTGGACTGCATAAAACAGGAAGCCAGCTGAGCACTTGCTTGCATTTCTCCATCCTTCTGTTTCCTGGTTATGTTTCCTGGAATGTTATCTCAGCAGCTGCTTCAAACTCTCGCCTTGCCTTTCCCGTCAGGATAGGCTGTGCCCTTGAACTGTGAACTCCCCTAAGTTGCTTTCCTTAGAGTGTTTCATCAGACTGACGAGAAAGGCAGCTAAGACTCCTTCTCAACAAAAACGGAGACACCACCTTCCTATTGAAGTTATAAGTAAGCGCAGACAGAAGGACCTCGGGTTCCCGTGCGTCTTAGTCTGTCTGGGGTATGACAGCAAAATCTTCAGACCATGAAGTTCATAAACAACAGAAATTTATTTCTTAAAAGTTCCAGGAGCTAGGAAGTCAAGATCAATGTGCCAGTCCATTCCATGTCTATTGAGGGCCCAACCGTTCCTCACGGTGGAAGAGGCCAGATCTAGTCACGGCTAAAAGGCCCACTTCTTACTGTCAACTCATTACGGCTTTAGGTTCAGTACGTGAATGGGAGTGTGCAACACTGAGACCCAGTGGGCCAGTCTCCCCACCCCCACCGCCCCAACTCACCGCTGTTGACACGCTGCCTGTCCCTATGGTGGCTCCAGCACAGAAATCATATTCCGGCGTTAGCTTTGCTGGTCCCGTCTTCACCTACCTCTACTCTGCCTCCTTGGCTTTGCAGGCAGGCACTGCTGCAAAGCCTGGGCACCAGCTTGAAGAGCAGGGATTCGACTAGAGGATGCAATAGTCCCACACTCGGGTAGTCGGACAGGAATCTTAGCTTGAGAAGACCTTGGTGGCCATACCCGAGGAACATCTTGTCTGTTGCCCTACCTTGGACTTTGGATGGGGGATAAGAGATGGGGTGGGGGTTTGGAAACCTTGAGTGCCCCCTGCTGGCTGGAGCTGAGAATGTAAACAAAGGACCTGAAGCTGTTCCAACATTCTACTCTACTCCTCTAGGTTCTGGGCCTGCTCTACAAACCTGGCCTTTGCTCTTCTGTTTTGTTTTGGGCCTCTAAGAAAGCTGGGGGACACTTGCTAGAGGCTATAGACTAGCCTCTGCTGTCGTCTCCAGTTTAATAGTAAAAGGAAGTTTTATTACTTGGTAGTACTTGAACATCTGACTTGACATGAAAACCTAGACTTGGGGTTTCTCTTAAAAATGTGCTCTGATGTCAAGCCCAGACTCCTGTGTGGTTACCATAGCTAGAACAGCTTATTGTTTGTCTATTTGTGTGTGTGTGTGTGTGTGTGTGTGTGTGTTTGTGCCTGCACATGGGTGTGCTCAGAGGTCAGGCAAGGGTGCTGAGTATCCTTATCTGTCTTCACCTAGTGAATCTAGCAGTGTCCATCGACCTTCCTGCCTCTGCTTTCTGTAGGAAATTGGGGTACAGGAATGCACAGGATAAGCAGAGTGTTATATGGGTGCTTGGACCCAAACTCCAGTCCTCATGATTGAGAAGCAAGTATTCTTAATCACAGAGCCGTCTCTCCAGCTCCCAGGGAGAGTAGTTTTGAAGTATGGGAAAACTTAGCCTTACATTGCTTATGGTCTGACAAAGAGTTGGGTGGGATAGAAACTTGAGGTACATTATAACGTGTGGGTGGCTGGGCCAATCAGAGGATGCTAGGTCATGCAGTGCTTATAGACCACTCAAAGGACAGTAGCATTTATTCTGAGTGGGTGAGCTTTGAGGGAGCCAAGGTCACAGCCATATTTTTGAAATGATTATTTTTACTTATGTGTATGTGTGAGAGCATGTGTTTATATGCACGAAGAGTGTTCAAATGCCCATGGAGGCCAGAAGGCGTCAGGTTCCCTAGAACTGGGGGTACAGGCAGTTGTGAGGAACCTGGTATAGGTGCTGGGACTTGAACCCAGGTCCTCTGCAAGAGCAAGGAAGAGCTCTTGCTGGCAGAACCATTGCTCCAATCTCATAATTATATTTACTATGTGACAAGTAGAAGGTGCGAACAGAGCCGTGGCTCCCATTAGGCTGTCCTTCTGACTGAGGTGAGAGATGAGTAGAGCACAGACCAGAGGGCTGGTGTTGAAGTGGCTGCTGTTGAAGCGGCTGCTACTGCACAGAAGTGAAGTCCTCCTGCACAAATTGAACACCTCCTCTCTCTCATACCACTCGAAGTCTTCTCCGACCCAAGCAGAAGGTCCTTCGCGGCAGCCGCCTCAGCTGCAGACTGAGCCACCATTCTCTGGAACTGAGGGTCTCTTCAGCTTCCTCACAGAGGAAGACAGTGTTCATAGCCTCAGTGTAGCAAAGATGTCGGTGGAACTGTACTACCTTTTGCAAACATGTAAATCTATCACGTATCCTGTCTCCTCTCTCCCGTCCATCCCCATCCCCACCTGCTCAGATTACCTCGGTCCCTCAAACCCTCACTCCCATCACATGTCTGTCACCCACTTCAGCCCCGAGACTTTCTCAAACCCTGAGCCTGATGGAGCTTTACATTCACCAGCTACCTGCTCTCCCCAGCCTCGCTGTGGATATATCGCAGGGTGAGTCAAGGATGTTTGGACCACAGATCCCTAATCCTGGCTCTAGGATCCTGGCAGCAGTCATCACATAAATTTTCCAGCAAGAGGCACATCCGCATAATTAAGCCGAAGATATCGCAGACTCAGACACATGCAGAGGGCAGGGCTGGAAGAAGGGTACTATTCATCAACGCCTCATCATAAATTCAAGTTGAAGGGCTGAAACAAAACATGGTTGCTTCCCAACCCCAGCAGCTGGGCCCCTCACCGAAACCCCAAAATCACTGCAGCTCAACTCCACATCTGGGCAAGAATAAAAAATAATAAGGATTTAAAAGGAACAGACGCTGGGTAATTACCAGTTGAAGGGCGGATCAGGAATATAAATTTTCTGAGAGCCTAAAGACAGAAATATGCATCGGCACATGGGTCTTAGGACTGCAAATTCCACCCAGCTGTGGCCACTGCTCTTCCGCATTGTGACTAATACCCAGTTAGCAGATGCACTTTGCTTGCAATGAACGTAATTATGTTCAGGTTGACATGACCTGAAGCAGGCTACTAAATTTTTATTTGTTCCACATCAGCTGTGGAATAAAATGTCCAAGAGGATTTTTGATGCTGAGCACAGCACCAAAGAACATTGGGAAGAATGTTGTTGTTTTGTTTTGTTGTTGTTTTGTTTTGTTGTTTTGTTGTTGTGTTGTTTTGTTTTTGTTTTTGTTTGAGGGGGCTGGTCCTAGCTCTGTTGTCCAGGGTGATTTCAAGCACAATCGTTCAGGGTGATCCTTCTGCCTTAACTTCCCAAGTATCAAGGTGACAGTGTTTTTCTTACCTGCTCAGCTGAGAGCACTGTATCCAGAGTTGGGTTTGAGAGTTATCTCATCCAGGGTTGGAGCCATGGCTCAGGGGCTGAGAGCCGGTGCCTCCCTCATGCAGAGGATGTGGGTCTGGAGAGCTCACTAGGCAGCTCACAACCACCTGTAACTCCAGTTCCAGGGAATCTGCCGCCCTCCTCTGGCCTCTGAGCACCTGTGCACACGTGGTTCACATAAATTCAGGCAGGCACACATAAAAAGGCATAAATAAAATTAATAAATAAACCTTATTTTCAAAGCTTTATTTCATTCGTGTATTCATTACACGATTCTAGGCATGATTTAATCCTCTAAGCTTGTGAAAAACTCTGGAGAAGAATATAAAATCCATCTCACACAATTAAATTAGGAAATATGAGCTGAGAACCCAGTCATGGGGTGGATTGATGGGGGGAACCCTTTCTTCTGAGGATAAGGGGAGGGGGGATAGGGAGAAGAGAGTGGAAGGGAGGGATGTGGGGGAGGCGAGGGAAGGGGCTACTACTGGGATGTAAAGTGAATATATAGATTAAAAACAAATTAACAATAGAGAAAAAGAAAAGCCAGTCAGGGTCTGGTGAGATTGCTCAGTTACTAGAATCTGTGCCGTACAAACGTGAAGACCATCTCCACATCCCACACTTAAACGAAGAAGGAGAAAGCTAAAGCCAGATGTGGCGGCACATGCTGGGACCCTGGTGCCGGAGAGGCAGGGACAGGGAATTCCAGGGCTCGACAGCCCATGTAGCTGCGGGTGGGCTCCAGGCCAACAGGCGGCTAGAGTTGGGCTGGAGAGATGGCTCAGTCCTCCTCCTGCAGAGGACCCGAGTTCTGTTTCCAGCACCTCTTTAGGTAACTCACAACCACCTATAACTTCGGTTCCCAGGGATCCATGCCCTGTTCTGACTCTATAGGTACCTACACATATGTGCGCATACACACAGACTTACACATATGCACTGGAGTAAAAATAAAATGAATCCTAAAGAAAAAAATAGTAAACAAGGTGGGGGCTGGTGAGACACTCACTGCCTAAGGGTCCCTGAGCCTGACAGTCTGAGCTGAGTCCCCAGAAACCACGTTGGAGGGGAGACCCCACTTCTGCAAGTTGTTTTCTGATCTTCACATGTGCCGTGGAAATGCACATTTACACACACACACACACACACACACACACACACACACACACACACAGATGGGAGAGATTATAAGTAAATTAAAAGTTAAACAATCTGACAATGTGCACAGTGCCCAAGAACCAACACCCAAAGCTGTCCCCTGGCTTCTCCACGCACGCAGGTGTGCCACAGCTACCTGTATCAGCCACAAAGAAGAGACAGGAAAATTACGTTGGGGCAGGGAGCCCAGGAAGCCGGCTCACCGAGCTAGGACTCTCCTGTGGAGGTCAGGGACCAAGCCTGGGGGCAGTTCTCACCTTACTGAGATTCTTTGTGCCACCCTTGAGTTTTCATGGATGCTTGTATTTCAGCTCCCACCCCCCAGGGAAACCGAGGTTACAGATGCTGTGCTGCTGTGTCCAGCTTTTATGCGGGTCCCCGCGCTTGCATGGCAAACATTTATCCTCTGAGTGTAAGATGCCATTTTCAGTAACAGCAGCTCCCGAGCGGGGCCAGAGCGCAGGCCTTTGGGTTGTGGCAATGCCAGGGAGTGAGCGCCATAGTCTTCTTCTCTGGACTGTGAGCTCAGTAACCTGGCCTCACCTCAGGAATCGCTCTCCACGGGGGCTTCCACTCTCCCCAAGAGACTATTGCGGACTGTGATGCCCATGTCTGCCTGTCTTGTGAGCTGACTGTGGAGGCTCATGGAAGGAAGCCTTATACACTGCTACAAGGCTGCCGGGAATGGTGTGTGTGTGCTTGTGTATGGTGTATGTGGTGTGTGTGTGTGTGTGTGTGTGTGTGTGTGTGTGTTATATGTGGGTAGTATGTGTGTATAGTGTGTGTGTGTGTGTGTGCTTGTGAGCGTGAGTGTGTGTGTGTGTGTGTGTGGTGTATGTGGGCAGCATGTGTGTGGCATATGTGGGCAGTGTGTAGATGTGGTTTATGTGACCAGTGTGTGGGTGGTATGTGGGTGTAATGGTATGTGTGTTTGCGTATGTGTGTGTGTGTGTCTGTGAAAGAGGTGTATGGCATAAATGGACAGTGAGTGTGAGGGTGTGGTGTATGTAAGTGATGGGTGTGTATGTGTGTGTGAAGTGTGTATCTCACAGGGCCTTGGGCATGCTAGACAAGCACTCTTCCACCGGAAGCTTAAAGCTTGTTTGCTCATGTCTGACCTCATTTATTCTCTTTGGGGGCGGGGGGGGGTTGCGGATGAGAGACAGAGACTGACTTGGGAGGAGTGTCGTGTTCCACATGAACGGAACCATGTCTGATCTGAGGACCCATGTCATAAGCTGCCTACTGTGTGGCTGAAGCCGAGGTCATGGAGCTTATGTCAAATGTCAAGTATTTGTGGTTTGGGCAGCTTGGACAGCTAACAGCCATGAGTTGCTGCATTTGCTTTGGGTGCTGCCACGGGTGAGGGCCAGGAAGGCAGCATGGAATCAGAATTCCAAGCAAGGTGTTGGGTCACGTCAAGAGGATCCCCAAGACCCTAGGAGACATCCCCACCCCAAGCCATGCAGGAAGGAATCAGGCAGCAGGAAAATTCTGTACTTCGGTACTAGCTGTCCAGAAAGTCTCTTATACCCCACTGTGGCCCCACATTTGCCCTGAGCCCACATCGGCTTGGACTACGGTCTGCAGGTAGGAGAATGACCCTCTTTAAGCATCCCTGGGAACTGAACAGTCTAGGGACAGAACTGGAGTGGGCAGGGAAGTCGTGCCAGGAAGATTCTAGGAGCAGGTAGGTGATCTTAAGAACCCCGGGCAAGCTGTTTGTTCTTTGAGCGACGCTGACTGAGTAAGTGGATCTCAAATCCAAGATTTCTCATTTCTGAAATGATCCTCCGTTCATAGTGAGGTGAGATGAAAGGGAAAGCACTAAAACCTGTTGGTACATTGCCTGCTACAGGGCAGGCACTCGATAACCGCTTATTGCTAGTAGAGAATAGTAGCATATTTCAGAAAGAAATGAGTGCATTCCTTAAAAATCAAAGCAATAATGTCGAGAATGCCATTTTTTCTGACTGGAGGGGTGCGCCTACTAAATGGAACTCGCCATGTATTTGCTGAGAAAAGGGCAGCAGGCAGGCCAGGGACCACAGTATCGGGCGTTGAGACAAGTGTCATATAAGGTCCTTATCATATCATCCTTTCAGCCCTCACAGAAGAGAGGACTGTTGTCTCCATTTTCCAGGGAGAAGCCATTGAGTGCGTGGGTGAAGGTCGTGTGATTAATTAGAGCAGAGCCCTGAAAATCAAGCACTTCCGGCAAGCTGTTTGCCAGCCAGCTGAATTCCAGAGGCCAAGGCCAAGTAAAAATCATTGATTCATTTTTTTTAATATAAAAAAGAAAAATTGTAGTGAGTGGAGATGCTAAATGCAGTTTATTCCAGATTGGGGGATGGGAGGGGGAAGCTGTGGTGTGTTCATGCTGTAAAGGATATGAGAGCAGGTTCCGAGTCAGGAAACGGACAAGGGGATACTGAGGACCCAGGAGAGAGGACACCATCCTAGCACTACCCTCGGCTTTATTGGTGAACACTCTTGGGGAGAATCAGGACTGGTTCCTCAATCCATCCTCACTCAGGAACAAGTGGAATTATCCAGCTGCTACCTAGAAGCTTCTGAGGAAGTTTTCATTTGAATGAGCCATCCTGAGAGAGAGAGAGAGAGAGAGAGAGAGACAGAGACAGAGACAGAGACAGAGACAAAGAGACAGAGACATTAGTGTTTGTGTGCAGGTGTTTGTAGATACAAGTGGTTATTGTTGGGTGTCTTTTCTCAATCACTTATTGTTTGGGACACCATCTCTCACTGAACCTGGTAATCACCATTTTGGTTAGGTTGGCTGGCCAGCAAGGCCCCTTAACGCTTTGCCTCCACAGTGCTGAGATTAGACACCTGCCAAGGTGCCCAGCTTTTATGTGCATTTTCATGATCCAAACTGAGTTCCTTATTTTGCTGAGTGCCAACCCTGGCCCCTACATTTTAGACACCACACATCACCCAGAATCTTTCTGTGGGTGGTACTCAAGGTCAGCATCAATTGTGGCTATAGAAGCCAAGGTTCTTCATGGCAGAAAAGCGTGAGCAGAAATGGATGGATGTACTTCCAGATCTTTATTCCTCTGCAATTCCGAAAGGCTGAAAAGCCACACTTGGCTGGTGCATTCCAGGGACAACCCAGCCAGTCAGCCATACTGTAGGGCTGTGTGGCTTCTCAGTTCTCTCTGAGAAGGTGCTGGTGGCCTCTCTTCAAGATAACGTGGGAGTGAAGATAAGCATGCGTGTGCGGAGGGAGGGAGAGAAACTGACCACAGGTCTGTAAAGTGTGGAGGCTAGAATGGGTGCATAAGACTCCCTTTTTACAAGTCTCATTTGTTAGGAGAGTAAGCCATGACTGTACTTAAAACGTATTGAGTTGAAAGAGTTAAGAAGTCATTACCACCATCTAAATGTATCATCCCCAAAAAGAAACGTCATGAGTCTGGTGGTGCAGCATCCGGGAGGTGTGGTTCAGAGGAGTCCAAGTTCAAAGCTCGCCTGAGCTACACAGAGAGACCCTGTGTGTTAGGCAGGGCTCGCTCAAAGCACAGCCCTGCAGAATGAGTACATGCTAAAGGAGGATTTGTTGGGTTAGCTTTCATAGCGCCCTCTGGGTACTTACTATAGCTGGCTGGCGATACATTGCAGTCACTGAGGACCTGGTGGCTGCTCAGTCCAAGGCTGATGCCTCAATACTCCCAGTCTGCCCTCATGCTCTGGGTGATTCCGGGAGAGCCATCGGCCTTTGGTGCACATTGGAAGGCTGAAGAAGCTGGGCTCTGACGCAGGAACAACAGACTTGTTACACTCATGAGTGAGAAAAGAAAGTAGGCGTGCAAAAAGCGCCTGCTTTCTCCTGGGGCCTCCTTACACCTGGGCTGCCACCGGCAGGGGATGGCTGCATAGGGGATAATCTTTTTCCTCAGTTGGTTCTCTCATGAAGCGCCCTTACATAGACCTACCTCAGAAGCCTATCTTTAGTGGATTCCAGATCCAATCAAGTTGACAGCTGGGATCAACCATCTCACCCTGCCTCCAAATCTCTTTCTAAAAGCAGCTGGAGAGACGGAGTCGGCAGTTTAGAGCACTGGTTGTAGAGGATGCAGGTTCGATTCCCAGCAACCACAAGGTGACTCACAGCCATCTGCAACTCCAGTTCCAAAGAGTCTGACACGCTCTTCTGAGCTCTGAGGCACCAGTCATGAATGTGGGGCATGTACATGCATCCAGACACAAGCATTCACATATGTAAAGTAAATTAAGATTTTTTTTTGAAATCTACATTTAAAAAGAGAAAAAACCCAAAACATAAAGCTATGATCATTAACAGCCACTGTGTATGGTCCCTCTTTCCTGTCCCTGGCAACGGCTAACCGATCTTCCGCCTTTATCACATTGGCTAGTTCTGGCTTTTCATATGTTTATGGATGCATGCCATAGATGTATGTGCCCAGCTGGCTTCTATCGCTTCCGGGTTTAACCCTCGTCCTATCAACTCTGTTGTGTGTATCACATTCTGTGATAGCTGTTATGTTCTTTTCATTTGGGACCATGCTGGACAATTTTACTCTGAGCACTCCTGTCAATACCTTTATGTGGGTGTAGGTCTTCATTTCTCTGAAGTGTTTCTAGGAGTAGAATTCCCATGTCCTGTGAGAATCTGTGCATGGAATCTGGAGGAACTGCCATGCTCTTCTCAAAGTGAATACACGTGTCCATGTTACAAACAAGAACACAGAAGACTTCTGCTTTTCCCACGTTTTTATGAACACCCCTTATCATTATTCTTCTGTAATTTCAATTCTTATTGTGATTGTACATATGTATACCGTAACATTATCACCTTAACCAGTTTTTAAAAATTAAACAATTTTACTATCTCCCCCTACCCCGTGTGTGTGTGTGTGTGTGTGTGTGTGTGTGTGTCTGTGTGTGCCTGCATGCATGCACATGCATCTGGCTAGTTTAACTCAGAGTACTGTTTACAGTGTCCGCCATGTTGTGGCATGTGCTGGAACACCACTTATTGGGAAAATCGCTTTACAAGTTGTTATGTTTGTCATGTGCGATCCATTCTTCTGTTGATGGATGCTGAGGTTACTCTAGCTTTTGGCTGCTGTGAATCTTGCTGTTACGGACATCGGTAAAAAAGCTCACAGTCCTTGCTCTCATATACACTTCTCTAAAACCCTTTCCCTATATACCTAGAAGCGAGACTGCTGGATCGTATGGTAATTCTATGTTTAACTTTCTGAGGCTCCGCCAGACGCTTTTCCATGGCAGCTGCACCATTTTCAATTCCCAGCAACTCACAGGGCTCCCAGTTTCCTGGTGTCCTTGCCAAAGCTTGTTATTTTCGTTTCTAGTGGTTCCACCACAGTGAGGTGGCCTCTCGCTATGGCAGCTCATGAGGCTGAGTGTGTTTTCACGAGGTTGTTACTGACCGTTTGTATATCTTCTTTAAGTGGAACAGCTATTCAAATTCTTTGCCCCTTAAGAAAAAACCTCGAAAGCTTTTAAACCGTGCTGTAGTACTTTCTTATTCTGGATGTAAACTCTTACCAGGCAGTACTTTGTAAGTAGCTTCCCGTTCTGTGGTTATCCCCTCGCTTGCTTGGTGTAACATTTGAAGAATGAAAGCTTTGGATTTTCGTTGCATATCAATTCGTGTTTTCACTCCTAAAATCTTTTTTCTATTTTTAATTGTATGCATGTGACTCCATACAATGCCTGTGGAGGCCAGAAAAGGGCATCAGATACCTTGGAGTTGGAGTTACTGGCAAGAGCCACCCAATTTGGATGCTGGCAACCTGAACTCAGGTCCTCTGTAAGTACAGTTTGCACTCTAAACCACTGAATCATCTCCCCAGCCTCTATTTCCTCCTTTTAGTGTTTATGATTTTGGTACCAGACTCAATATTATTGATAAAACCAGAATCAAGAAAGATTTAATCTTATTCCTTCTAGAGTTTTATAGGTCTAGATAGTATAATTAGGAAAATAACCTATTTTGAACTAGTCTTTCATATGATGTGATATAAAAGTCCTAATTCGTTCTTTTTGTAGGTCTATTTGCATGGATGTACGCAGAGCCTTTTCCTAATAAAAATTCACACCAAGAGAAGGCAACATCAAACATCCCAGGATGGACAGCAGTTAGTTGTCGAGAACAACTACCTGACACAGGAGAGGTTTGAGGAGGCATATTCATTTATTTCCTACATCAGGTAAAAAGATTTTAGAGGCAGATAGAGACAATCTCTAATAGAAACATCTCTAGTCACCCTTAGCTGGGATATTGCTGTTTGTTTTGATTCTCCTACGCGTGGCTTTCATCCTAAAGGTTGCCATGGCCACGCCGTAGTTGCTGGAGTACCTGCCAGCGCCTCTGCATTGGGAACAGGGAGAAGAAAAGACAAATGGGAAACCATCCCATTGAATGACCTTTTCCCAAGCCCATCTAAAGTCTTCAGCTTACCACTCAACGGCTTCTTCTATTCCCTCCTAGGGAAGCTAGGCATACAGTCGTCTCCCTCGGCCAGGGCTCTGACATCAGGGCCGATGAATGCACGGGTCTCGAGTGCCCACAGCAGCAGGCTGTGGCGGCACTGGACCCAACACCCCTCCTTCAGTGTTAGTGCAAGGGCACCGAATACTTCCAGCGCTTCCAAGGCTTCCGAGTTTGGATTCCATATTTTATATGAACTCTTCAGATTTTTCAGTGTTGGCAACCGATCAAAAGCAAAGCAAAGCAAAACAGTTTAGTCTTGTCTGAGACAAACACTCCCAGGCCAGAGTTTCACTCCTGTGTGGCCTGCTGGCCAGTCAGCTTCCAGGCAAATAAATGCCAGAGCCCTTTAAACAAACATGTGCAGAACACAGGAGTGTTCTTTGTGTGGCTTGGAGCCAGCAGGCGGAAGTCACGGGGAAGCAGATTTTGGCTCTGGGAAGAACTTCATCTACAGAGCTGTCAAAACCCAGAAGGAGCAGCCTGGGGAGGTAGGAAGTTCCCTTTGCTGGAGGTGTGCGAGCAGATGCTGAGGAAGTGCTTGGCAGGGATTTCTAAGGTCTTCCCAGCCCGGAGAGATTCTGAGGCAGTGTGGAGATTACCACAACGTCAGCTGCTGACAGAGGACCTTTGAGGGGACGAGAGGCAGCATGTGGACCACCAGGGGACTGCTGAGTCCCACCCTCTGAGGGACTGGCCTTGGGAAGAGCGAGATGACCTCTACAGCATTTGGAAGGCAGCAAAGAGCAAATTTTCCATCATTTATAGGAGTGACTTGATTCACCTCTACTCTCTGCATCTGAGTGCCCAGCAGATCCATTACACTTACTTTCTCATTGTCGAAGGGCTGCTGTAGAAAGAAGGTCCTGGGCTTCTCACAGCCATTTGTACGGAATTCTGCTGTGGCTGCAGGTGGCCTTGGTTTCAGGAAGGGCTGGGATGGGGGAGGGCAAATGAAGGGGCTCCATCTCAGCAGCTACAGGAAGCCATCATCCATGCTGGCGGAAGGCTTTTCCAGCGGGACTGCTGTAGGGTTAGCCATGCTCTGTAAGCCATCTCTCACTGTGTACGATTCATAAGTAACCCAAGGAACTCACTGGATGAAGTTTGCTTTACCACTGGGACCTTATAAAGAGGGGCTAGATGTGGTTTAAGACTCCCTGAGGAAGAAATTCTTGAAACTCCACTTCACGACGTGTGACTCACAAAAGAGCAAAGGGCCCCATGCTGGAAAAGACTCTATGCTTCCCATAATGCTCCCTTGTCACCTTCCTAACATTCCTAGTTTTGGACAGTGGATCCTGTGTTTCCATTCTGCACACTACAGCTTAAGAGAGATCCAACAGAAATAAATGCTAGGCATGGACGCAGAGCTGGGCTCTAAACATGCTCAGAGTCTACCTGAAGGCAGGGACAGGCCAAGGGGAGGAGCAGCTACTGAGGTGACTGATAAGAAGGGTCCTAAGCAAAGACAAAGACACAGCAAAGACACCTAACATATGGAGAAGGCTTGCTTAGAGAAACTGAGGTCTGACATTCACGCTTGTTGAAGTTCTCTTTTTCCTTCACTCCAGAACTGTAGACAGGGATGCGGCTGTCGAGAGAGAGAGAGAGAGAGAGAGAGAGAGAGAGAGAGAGAGAGACCACATTTCCTACCATCCCAGCAGGTAGCAGCAATCATGTGACCAGATTCTTACCAATAGAACGAGTGTGTTGCTGTGGTTTGGATGCAAACTGCTCCTCCCTCCCCTGTAAAGGCTCATGGACTGGAGGACTTGCTCTCAGCTGAGGATGCTATTTTGAGAAAATTGGGGCACTTTGGGAAGTAGGTCTTAACAAGGGGAAGTACGATACTGGGGGGCAGGGTCTCGGGAACATCTTGCTCCCAGCCTCTTTCTGTTTCTCTCTTTGCTTCCTGTCCATGTGACACTAAGACGCTTGTCTGCCCCAAGCTCCTACCCTCACGATGTTCCGTGCAAGCGCATGGGGCCAAGCGTCTGTGGACCACATCCTCTGTAACGGAAACACCTTGAAGTTTCTGTCGAGCCTTTTGTCACAGAGGTGACTCTTATAACTTTTCTTCCTGCCTGCAGGCTGCGCTTTGCGTGGGGTGGCGCCCCAGCCTCCACCAGGCAGATGCCCGTGAGGAATGGAGACTCCGCTGCCGTGGGCTGCTCGTCTGAGAATGTCAGAGAGAAACACGTGTTCTCACTCTGTGTGCGCAAATGTGGCTGCGCACCTGGGCGCCTGTGTGTGGAGGCTAGAAGTCGACAGCCAGTGTCTCCTGCTCACTCCACATTATTTTTTGGGGGGACATGAGCTGAATCTGGAGACCCCTGACTGGGTGGCTCAGCTGGCCAGTGAGGATCCTTGTGTTCCCTCCCATCTGCCCATGCTGAGGTAATGGGTGTGCACTGCCACGTGTGGCATTTTATGTGGGTGCTGGGGTTCTGAACTCAGGTTCTCACGTGGCTTAGCAAGAGCTTTAACGGCTGAGCCATGTCTTCAACCCTGATGCATATATTCTTTAAGCTATGGGAACTTGCTGGCTTACTTAACTAAGTACAGTGTAGATAAGTTACAGGGATGGAGGGAAGACATCTTCTGGAGCAAGGGGTCAAGGGAGAGCCTGGCACATTTGGATGTCTGCAGTGACTGTTGTGGGAGTGAGGGTGTTGTCTTGGTTAAGCTATGGTTCTAAGGTTCCACAGACTTGATGGCTTAGGCAACAGGCCTTTATTTCCCACAATTCTGGAGGACAGAAGCCCAAGATCTATGACCACCAGATTCTGTCCTTGGTGAGGATTCTCCTGGTTTGCAGGTGGCTTCTTCCTCACCGTGTCCTTGTGATGGAAATGGGAGAGGGAAATAGAAATGTTAATCTCTCCTTTTCTTATTCCTTTCCCACTCCTCTTTCCCCTTTTCTTTTCAGACATGATCTAACTATACATAGTGTCTTACTTAGGGTTTTATTGCTGTGAAGAGAAGCCATGACCAAGGTAGCGATTATAAAGGTGAACATTTAATTGGGCTGGCTTACAGTTTCAGAGGTTTAGTCCTTACCATCATGGCGGGAAGCATGGCAGTGTGCAGGCAGACATGGTGCTGGAGAAGGAGCTGAGAGTTCTACATCATGATCTGGAGGCAGCCAGGAGGCCCTGATTCCACACTGCCTGGAGCTTGAGCATTGGAAACCTCAAAGCCCACACTCACAGTGGTGCATTTCCTCCAACAAGGCCACGACTCCTAATAGTGCCACTCCCTGTGAGCAGCCGTTCAAACCCATGAGCCTGTGGGGGCCGAACCTATCCACGCCACACACAGTCACTTCCTAGCTCTAGTGTGGAGTTCACTCTGTAGACCAGGCTGGCCTTGAAGTCACTCTTCCTGCTTCTGCCTCTCTCCCAAGGTCTGGGATGAAAGGCGAGCACTGCTCCTCCTGGCTTGCTCAGAAGGGCACTGATCTCGCAGTGAGAACCCCATCCTCAAAGTCTTGTTTGGTCCTGATTGCCTCCCAGAGACCCCATATCCAAAGGCTATCACACTGATGGCGAGACAAGTGAACTTGGGAGGATATGAATGTCTGGTGTGCAACGTGTAAGAAGAAATGAGATTCAACAGAGTCGCAAAGAGCTTGGGAATCAAACTGGGGAGCTGTGTCATCAAACTTGTTTAGACACTTTAAGTGTTATTACACTTATGGGAGAGGGGATGGAGGGAATCAGAGGACAGCTTTCAGAAGCTGGTTCTTTTCTCTCACCATGTGGCTCCCAGGGATCGAATTCAAGCTGTCACACTTGATAGAAGGTTCCTTTCCTCTCTGATCCAACTCACCAGCCCCGGTTTTTTAAATTTGAGACTGGAATTGTATTCTGTGATTTCCAAACATATAAACTAATTTTAAAAATCAGTTAATAATACAAGACATTACCTGTCACCTAGCCTAGAAAGCTAGTCCCAGAATCCCCTTCCTGATCCTGTCTTGAGCTTAGTTTCCTTCCTCCCTTCTCCCTCCTTTTCTTTTTTTTTTTTTTTTACTCTCACCATCTCACTCTTTCATTGTTTGAAATAGTTTCATTAAATAGCCCAAATTTGCCTGGAGTTTACTCTATAGCGTAAGCTGGCCTTGAACTCCCAATTCTCCTGATATGTGCTGGTATGTGTCACCATGCGTGACACTTTTTTTTTTTTAAAGGGCTCTGGAAAGGGGAAAGATTAGAACTGAGTCTGGACCACTCTACATACGCTGTGGCCTTATTCGGGAGCCACAGTGTGCGCTATCACGGCAGCATCCGCAGCCAGGTGGAACAGGGGCATCCTAGCATGAGACCAGTCCTCCCTGAGCCTGTGCCTGGCAAGCATGGAGGAGCACCGTGTGTATGAAGCGTGGTCCGAGACGCGACAGGCTGTGTGCGCCGAGTCTTAAGCTGCTGCCTGCTTCTGCTGATGTGTGAACAGCTCAGGGCCACGGTGAAAAGTCTCGGCTCTGTTCCGGAAGCTTTAAGGTTCTGAAAAGGACAGTGAAGGACCTAGGGACACGGGTGGCAGAAACAGCTTTACGTCCATGACGCTTGTGACTTTGAAGGAGGAAGGAGAGAGGATCTTGGGAGCAAGCAGCTGGCGATGTCGACGGTGTTGAAGAGGGCTGCATTTTCTGGGCCTGGAGCCCACGACGCTGGCATGTGAGATTCCTGACGGCAGCGTTCTGCAGACAGGGAAGACTGCACTGGGTGGGGTTGCTGGCCGCATCAAGGAGACATTTTTAAAGATTGTGATGGGCCACAGAGTTGGCAGCTGCTGTTCGTGCTCCACATCCACTTGCCATTCCCATTAACTCTCTCTGTGTTTTGAAGGCAAGTTGTCTTAGGGTTTCTACTGCTGCAGTAAAATACCACAACCAAAAGCAACTTGGGGAGGAAAGGGTTCATTTCACTTTCACATCATAGTCCATCATCAATGGAAGTCAGAGCAGGAACTTAATGCAGGTAGTGGGGGCAGGAGCTGAAGCTGAGGCCACTGGGGGTGGGGGGTGCTTCTTATTGGCTTGTTCCTCATGGCTTATCCAGCCTTCTCTCTTCTCCTATCCAGACCCATGAGTTCAGGGCTAGTATTGCCCACTGTGAGCTGGGCTCTCCCACATCGATCATCAATCATCAATCATTAATCAATGAAATGCTCCACAGACTTGCCTATAGGCTAATCCTATACTGAGACATAGTTCTGAGTTAATCCTATACTGAGACAATTTCTTAGTTAATATTTCTTCCCAGACGACCCTAGCTTGCGTCAAGTTGACATAAGAACTACCCAGCAGAGACGCCATTCCTCTTCTTCTCACAGAAAAGTTGAAGTCATCCTTTGTCTTGAAGGGTGAGTGTGCAACCCAGGACCAGCCTGAGTTCAGAAGCTCAGCAATGGGTTCAGAGGGGTTGTGAGACCCGATGAGGGTTATGAGATTTGGTTTGTGCTAGTGTTGGAATGGTGGACTGTGAGCTTGGGGTTGTTGAAGTGGGTCTTAGAGAGACTAAGGAAAAGTCAGAAAGCAGAAAGTACAACCTAATGGTGGAGATGGAGACATACATGGAAATAAGTACACATAGAGCTCTTGAATTAGCTGAGCCCAAAGGTAATGAAGATAGGTCTACCTCTTGGCTTTTTCAGTGATGTGAGCCCATTCTCTCTCTCTCTCCCTCATATATCATCTTTTATATATAATGTATCAATCAATCTAATAGATCCATCATCTATTATTCATCTACCAATCACCTATCCTCTGTCTATCATCAGTCTTCTATCTATCATCTATCTATCTATCTATCTATCTATCTATCTATCTATCTATCTATCTGTCATCTATCAATCTATCTGTCTATCTATCTATCTGTCTGTCTGTCTATCTATCTTTCTGTCCACAAGTTATCTCTACCAGTCATCTATATAGCATTATTATGTATCAGCCAACCATGTTTCTATTGTCTATTTGTCTACCTACCTATCATCTGTCATCATTAGTTCTTTCTTCTTATCTGGTTTAGTGTAGTTTCAGTTAGATGAATATCATATATACTGACAGTTGAGGATTAATACAAAGCATTCCTTGTCATATGAAAAACAGAAACAGAGTGCTGCAGATAAGTACTCTTGAGTGAACATAGAGATAACTGGCTCAAAGCTTTCCCTGTGGGCCTTGTGTTCATCTCCCAGTGTGGAGAGCATGAAGGAATGAATAAGGCAAGGCGTTCAGTTTGTGAGCACCCCTGCTATGAGGAAGTCAGGCTGGGAAGAGACAACACAAAGCTATATGTTACTGAAAAGGTATGGACATAACAGCAAGGAAAAATTGTACAGTATTATCTTCAAAGAAAGACTGGATGTTCTGTTTATCAGCCTGGAAATTTTGGGAACTGGGGGATAAGGGTAACTACAGAAGAAGACCCCACTCCATGTACTCCCCACCTGCTGGCCAGAGCAAAGGAGCAGAGGATGCTTGCCTAATACAAGTCCCTAAAGCCAAGGATGGGGAGAATTGCAGTTACTGAGACATAAGGTGGATTTTTGTTTTACTGAAGTTTACATCATATGACACGTTATTAATTTACCCTATTAATGGTTTCTCTAAACAATAGTAGCAAGGGAGGGAGCTCTTTACCCTCCCTCCACCTTTGTCCTTCATTTCTCTCCCTCCATCTTTTTCCCCTAATTTCTCCCCTCATTCATTTTCCCATTGAATATAAGAGGGAGATGACTTTGTGTGGACAACATACAGTGAAATAAGAGCAACTGCTCATCAATCTGTTCCTCAGAGATAACTGATCTGGTTTGTATAGTGAGCCTGATGCTGGCTAAGTATCACTGGGGGCTTCTTCAGACCCCCAGTGATTTAAGAAGCAAGACAGAGTGTGATTGTTACTTTGTAGATGGGGAGAATGAAGCCGAGAAAAGCTGGAAACCGAGGTCCTCTGATCAGACACACAGATTGGTGCTGGGGCCAGGGTTTGAGCTCAGCGGGATGGGCTAGTGACCAATGTAGTCATTTTCCCTCATGAGCATAAACCCCCATTCTAGTTTACATTTATCACTTTTGTGACTAGCCTTCCTATTCCCCTTAATTTTATATGCACAGACTCGTATTTTGTTCAAAATCCTGGTTATTGATTCATTCATTTTTGAGGTGGGGATATTCCTCGGGCTAGTCTTGAACTTGTAATCTCCCTGCCTCAGCCAGTAGCCGAGGCTACAAATTTATGCTTCTGTGCCTGGCTTCACCTCTTGCTTTTAAAATTAAAATATTTATACACCCACTTATCTTTCTGTTGCTGTGACAAAGTAAATACCTCAGCTAATTAAGTTATATGGTAGAAAGATTTGTTTCAAATCAAGGTTTCAGGGATTTCAGCTCATCATTGGCTCTGTCACTTTGGGTGTGTAGAATTATCATGGAGGCAGCATAAGGTGAGGGGCCTGTTTACCTACTTGTGGATGTTATGGAGCAGGGAGGGAGGAGAGGAGGAAGAGAAAGAGACTAGACTACAAGCATCCTCTGCAAGGACACCCCTAGGATCTGTGGCTTTATTCGCTTGCATTAGGCCCCGTGTCCTCAAGGTCCTACCACTTGCTAATAACTCCACCAGCAGGAGGGCACACCTTTGACACATGGAGCTTCTGTAGGGAACATTCTAGTGTCAAATTATACCGAGATATTTGAAGGAGAAAGCCAGCCTAAGGGACTCCCAAGAACCTATCTCACAGCTTCAGTGATTGCCAGGCAAGCCTGTTTCTTCATCTGCTTCCCACTACGATCTCTAGAGCCCATGGTTGACATCGTGTTGCTCTTGTCTGTGACTATTTCAATACTAAGTTTCAGTAGTTCCTTAATACTACCAGATATCTGCTTGTGACTCAAGCTTTCCTCGTGCAAAGGTTTTTGTAAGTGACATTCTGAATTTGACTCCAGAAGAATGAACAAGTGATGTAGGGACATACAAGTGTCAGAGACCCAAAATGGCCTTGCTTTTTTATGCTCACAGTTAAGTCTGGCTGGTCTGGAACTGGCTGTGTCGACCAGGCTGGCTTGGAACTCACAGAGAGAGAACACACAGGAACTCTTGGCTCTGCTTCTCTAGAGCTGGGATTAAAAGCATGTGCCAGCTGACCCCGATATTTTAGAGCTTGCGATAGCCAACAGATAGAAAGAAAAGATGCACTCCAAAATTAGGAAGCCAGATTTCCACAAGCTAAGGAGGAAAAAAAAAAGTTGTAATCAGGATGGCTCATGTGGTGGCACTAGTTACACTCTGCTTGTGACATTTAAATGAATTATAATCCAATAAAATTTAAAACCATGTCCCTGAGTACCACATGTGGCCAGGGGGTACCATACTGGACAGCATAGATAGAGGACATCCTGTTACCACAGGAACTTGCATTAGCACAGGTGGCCTAGTGACTAAGAAGGAATCATTTGGAAAAGGAGAGAAGAATCCTAAACAGGATTTTGCTATCTGCGTCTTTGGTTGTGAAATGTGTTGCCTACCATGCCCCGAGCCTCCAGGAGGAGGGCAAGTACACTGCCCAGGTCTCCCAGCTTGTCTCCCATGTGACAGCTTTAACACAACACCCTCATTTTGCTGCCATGTGCCAGCAAGAAGTTTGCCTTGGGCCAGGCTTGGTGGTGCACACATGCCTTTGACCCCAGCACTGGGGAGGGAGAGCCAGGTGGTCAGAGAGAGGTCCAGGACAGTCAGTGTGCTACACAGAGAAACCCTGTCTAAAAAAGACAACAAGTCATTTGCCGTATTCTTCTCTGTTGGCACAGGCCTGTCGTCCCAGCTACTTGGGAGACTGAACCAGGAAGATTCTCAATTCCAGTCCTGCCTGGGCTAGAATAAGTTCAAGGCCAGCCTGGGTAACTTAGGGAGACCTTGTCTCCATAGGAAAAGTAAAAGAAGTAGCCGGAGTGTTGCTCTGTGGTAGAGTTTGCCTAACATCAATGAGGTCTAGGTTTAATTTCCAGTCTCAATAAAAAGTTTTTGGCTTTAATTTGTAATTCACTTCCTTTTTCCAAGAAACCCCACCTTCAGCCTCAACAGTGGAAAAACTGAAGTTAGTCCAATCTTATAAATATCAGTCCTGTCTGGTCACTTCCAGTTTAAAAGTTTCATTTTGGGTAAACACTTCATGACATTCAGATATTTTTATCCTCTGTTGTTGTCTGGTGTGGGGGTGCAGGCTCAGAGGTTAAGGATCCCAGCATAGGCTGTTCCTTGTCCCAATCCCTCAAGCCTGCTCTGAGCCTCCTTGCATGCATAAGAAAAAAATGTCACTACCCAGTGGGTCCCCTATACTGTCTGGCTGTGCACACATGCTCTTCTTCGTCCAGCTGTTATCCAGGTAACACCACGCTGCAATGTGGTGTTTGGTATAAAGGACAGCCAGTGTGTCTCTGCCCAAGGTCATAGGACAGATAGACTCTCAAAGACCAATAGTCTTCAGAACCCTGATTTCTCCAGTCTCCAGAAACCGTCCTTCTCAGGTCCTCCAGGTTCCTCCTATTTCATGGAATGAGGAGGTGGACAAAGCAATACTTCATAAGGAACTCAGCTCCCTCTCATGAACGACCACTGGCCTTTTTGTTTTTCTTCCCCACCCCCACTCCCTTACTTCTTCCTGGCAGCAGACCCAGTAATCTGCTTGGGTGATTGTACCATATTGGCTATGAATTTTTGACAGATCTATTTACCCCAAAACTTAGCATATTAAAATGATAATCTTAGTATTTCGCATAGTGTTTGTGGTGGTTCTAATGAGAACTGGCTCCCCTAAGCTCATATACATGAATGCTTTGTCTCTAGCATTCCTGGCAAACTGTTTAAGGAGGATTAGGAGGTGTGTCCTTGTTTGAGGAAGTGTGTCACTGGAGGTGGGCTTTGAGGTTTCCAAAGCCATGCCAGATCCAGTCTCTCCCTCTGCCTCCAGCTTGTAGATAAGATGGAAGCTCTCTGCTCCTACTCCAGGGTCCTGCCTGCCTGCCTGCTTCCATGCTCTGTGACGTGATGGTCACGGACTCACCCTTGGAACCTGTAAGCAAGGCCCCAGTCCAATGCTTTTCTTTATAAGTCTCCTTAGTCATGACGTCTCTTCACAGGGGTGGGTTAGCCAACTGAGACAATGCCTGAGGCTGTGGACTCCGGCACGGCACGGCTGGCTAGTTCTCCAGTGAGCCCCTGTGCACAGGAATTCATGATTTTAAGAGTTTAAAAATTCTTTTTTCAACATTTATTAATTAAATAATTCAAACAGACAATTTTTTTGCAATGCTGGGGATTGAACTGAGGGTTTATTTGCTGAGCAAGTTCTCTCAGTCTGAGCTACATCCCCAGTCTACAAAATATTTCTCACATACATAAGCTATCATAGTCAGTTTAGGCATCCAAACACTTCGAAGCTGCCTGCTTCTTCCTGGTAACTACTATATTGTATTATTTGATATCATTCCCAATATTTTTTTTGTGTGTGTAGTATGCCAATAAACTCACAGCAAAAGTCTTCTTAAGCAGTGGTTGCTCTGCTATGTGAAGATGAAATTGAGCTCTACACCTGGCCTGGCCTACGGAGCCACCTCTCCACCACTGTACCTATGTGACAGTCATCCTTCTAGGACGGTGTGGCCATAGTATAGTCTCTTTCCACTGGGGCCTATTATTTCCGGGTGTACGCATACTTCTACATGTGGACACTGGAAAATTTTAGGGTTCTTGCAATTATGACCAGCCTTGCCGAGGCTCATACCAGGTGATGCTGTTCTGTGCACATGTGAAAGGATGGCTCTGGAGCATCCGTTCCCACATTCAGCCCTACGCTGGATCATGGTGCTGGTGAAACTATGGGTAGATGGACTTTCAAGATACTGGGCTATGATTGCTACAGGGTCTGATTTGACAATCTGCTTTTTTTTTTTTAATGTTTAATTGTGTGTGGGTGTGTAGGTATGTGCTTTTTGAGTGCAGGTGCCCTTAGAGGACAGAAGAGGGTGTCGGATCCCCTGGAGTTGCAGGTGGTTGTAAGCCTACTCACCTGTATGCTGAGAATGGAACTCAAGTCCTGTGAAAGAGCAGCAACTACCCTTAACTGCTCAGCCACCTCTCTAGCCTTGGCCAATCTGGCTTACGTTTTATTTTAGCCTATTTTAATGAAGTGTTTTTGAAACAGAGCCTCATGCAACTCGGGCTGACCTCAACTTCCCCTGTAGCTGAGTATGACCTTGAACTTTTTTTTTTTTTGGTCTTTTTTTTTTTTTTTCTTTTTTTTTTTTTTTTTTTTTTTTTTCCAGAGCTGAGGACCGAACCCAGGGCCTTGCGCTTGCTAGGCAAGCGCTCTACCACTGAGCTAAATCCCCAACCCCGACCTTGAACTTTTTAAAAAATAGTATGTTCTTTCTTTCTTAAAGATTTTTTTCCATTTTATTATGGGTGTTTTGTCTGTGCACCACATGTGTGCCCTGAAAGTGGAGGCCAGAGGAGGACATGGGACCTCCTGGGACTTGAGCTGTGCATGAACCCAGGTCCTCTGAAATAGCAGTTGGTGCTCTTAACTGCTGAGCCACCTCCTAAGCCTTGAACTCTTGATCCTGCTTCCATTCTCTGAGTGCAGAAATCTTGAGACACCTGGTTTATGCAACTCTAGGAATCAAACTCTGGACTTCATGCACCCTCCAACTAAGCTATACCCTCCGCCCGCAATCTGTGTGTCTGCACATTTTTTTTTTTCCAAGCAGTTCTGTTGATCACCAAGGTTTGGATGGCCTGGCCTTTTGTCAGCGGATACACCTTGTAAAAAAAATTCTAGTCTGAGAGTGTGATCATCTGCAGATCACACCTGTAGACATAGTGGGTGTTGTCAAATTCCTTCCCGTAAGGAATGCACAAGAGTTCATTTTTTTCCCACTTTCCCACCAATATATGGTATTTTTTGCTTCTGTTATTTTGAGGTAGATGTGGCTTTATCCACTGTGAGAGCATTATGAATTTTAATCTCATGGTTATGTTTCTCCATGATCATTCTTTATTGCCTTTGAAATGCCACTTTTATTAAACTCAGGCTGTTGCCTCTCTTGTGCATCTGTTTTTGCCTAATGATGTCATGTTTCAGAAGTCCATGCCTTCTTGTACCCTACAGTGTGTACAATAAATGTCTCCCTACATCTTCCTTCCTATTGGTCTGGCAATGAACATTTTTATTCTGGGCCCTAGCACACATTTTTCTTTCTTTTTGCATTTTCAGATGGCTTCCATGTTGACTGTATTTTCTTAGCATATTCACAACAAGATGGGACCTGACACTTGTTCCTGGGTAGAAGGCAAACTGTTGTGTGCTCTTATGGAGTGAGATTTTGTCTCATTGCCTCTTGGTCAACAGCTGAAGTGAGTTGTAATAAGTCCAGGTCCTGGGCTACTTTCTTTATTAACGTATGTTCTGACCTATTTTCTCAACTCACTCTCACTTCCTGCTCACTTCCCAGAGTAGCTCAGGCCCTGATTTACTTCCTCAACTAAAACAGGTTCTTCCCCCTCCCCCCTTTTACTCCTTCCAGTCAAAATCATGCGTCTTTGGGGAGGGGTCAGCTTAAATGAGTGACAACCACTCTGCCTGCCTTGATGGAGGGGCAGGGGAAAACAGGGCCTTTGGAGAAGAGAGAGACAATGACAGAATCTGAGGCACTGTGTCTGCCAGATGGCAAGCATTTAAAAAAACAGTCCTGCCATCGTTATTGTTTTGTTATTGGCATATTATTAGTTAGACTGTGTGTTTGCCATGAATGTGTTATCTTGTCCTCATTCCTTGTTGATAGGGCTCTTCATCTATTTTATTTATGTCTTTACCCTCAGTGGCTCAATTGGGGTGTGGCGCATGGGAGACTCTGAGGAATATTTGTTGAATGAGGGGATTTTTGAGACCACGGAGAGGCTGTAGGAAGAGGCCCTAACTAATTCAGAATGTGCCGTTTTGAGGCAGACGTTGGGCTGTTATTTATAACAGTGGACAATTTAGGTCACCCTCACAGCAAACATCAGTGATAAGGTCAACAAATTACAGTACCGTCTATGCTGCGGGCGCCGCCGCTGCTGCTGCTACTGTTGCGAACTGAAATGGGGAATACTTTTGACAGAGGGAAGTGTTGACTTACATGGCTGGAGAGAATAAGGAGGAGTTACAAAACAGCCCACCCCTACAATCCGCTCTCCCATAAAAAAATGAGTATGTGTGGGAAAACACTGGCTGTGCTGGCATTCAGCTCAACCTGCAGGGTGCCTGCTTAGCACACATAGGGCGGAAGCCCCAGGTTTAATCACCACCAAGCGCCCTGTAAACCAGGCAGGGAGGTGCTTGTCTGGAACCCTGGCACTCAGGTGATGGAAGCAGGAGGATCAGACATTCAAGGTCTTCTGCAGCTACATACCCAGGCCAGGATCAACCAGTATTCTTTGCTATAAGCAACAGAAACTAATTTTGATCTGATTCAGCAGCAATGAAATTTATTTAGAAGAAGTGGGGTAGCACAGGTTGTCAGGGGGGCCAGAGGACTGATGTTAACAATTACCCAGCCAGTAACCACCCCCAAGTCCTACCACAAAACAACCCTGGCATCCCCTGCAAGCATAGGCTACCACAGCCACTC
>NW_026596152.1:3184030-3258266 GCF_907164565.1 Psammomys obesus
ACCCAGGATTTCAAACATCCCTTGGGAATGTGTCAGGCTAGTGACTATGAATGTCTCTCCTAGACTTAGGGCATTAGACTTTCCAGGGTGGTACTCAGGAAACTACTTTCAGTAAGCTACAAAGAGGATTCTTATGGACCCTAAGATTTGAAGTCTCTGGTCAGAGTCCAGAGTAATATATTTGAATTGGCAGATCCTTGGTAATGTCTCCATATCATTGCAGCAATCGAGGCTGGAAAGTGGGTGCCAGCAATATCTTAGTCCATTTTCGGTTGCTAAAACAGAACATCACAGACTGAGTAATTTGTAAGGCTTGGATGTTTGAGGCCAGACAGCTACAAGATCCTTTGTGCTACAGGGGACTCAGCAGAGTGTTTCAGAGTGGCCTAGGGCATCAGATGGAAGGCAGTGTTCTATTAATAGCTCCACCATCTCTTCCTGTATAAAGCCACGTTCTCCTCGGATTAGGGCCTCAGCCTATGGCCTCTTTAACCGTAATTACTTCCCAAAGGGTTCACCTGCAAATACTGTAGCTGGGTTAGGTTTCTACTTTCTTAATGTCTCACAGCGGGGGGTTAAATTTCCATGCCTGTTCCTATGCAAGCATACAAACTACAGCAAGTAATGATCAGTTTCCATAGTGGCAGCTGCCTCTACGTTGGACTAAGATTTGGGGGAAGGGGTTCTCAAGATTTAGGGACCAGAATCAGATGCCGTTAGGCACAAAGGAATGACTAGAGTCTACAACATAGTGTAGTGTTTGGAGCAATTCAGGAAACAAGAAGGGGGCGTTTCCATGAGACTATGTCCAATATGGTGATGGTGAAGGCAGCATCACTTGAAAATATTTCGTTCTGATATTTGCTATCATTAAGGACACATTTTCAAACAGAAAAAAAAATACAATAAAGCTGGGTGCCCTGGTCCACATCCACTACCCAAGCACTTGGGAGGGTATTATGAGCTCTGGGCCAGCCTGGACTACTTGGTGAGACCCACCAAAATGCATTAAAATCATAGAAATTCTTTTAAAAGTAAATGGTAAACAGAAGGACCAGGGGAGAGGTTTTATTTAAATTAATTCAGTTAAGACTTATTTAAGGGCAAACAAGAAGACTTTTCTATAAAGAGGTAGTAAGAGAATTCACAAATCAGGAAAAAAAAAAAAAAAAAAAAGCTTACATTAGGGGCTGGTGATGTGGCCCAGCAGTTAAAAGATGTCGCCGCTCTTCCAGGAGACCTGCATTCAGTTCCCAACCCCAAAACCTCCAGCTCTAAGGATCTGCTGCCCTTTCATGGTTTCCAAAGGCACCCAAATATATTTGGTTTGCACACACATATACACATAAATAAAAATGAAAATAAACATTTGAAAAAAGGCTTAAGTTATAAAGTAAGAGGTCTGTCAAATGTATAATGTCAAATTTTACATCTTTACTATTTAAAGCAGCACCGCTTTCAGGGGCTGGAGAGATGGCTCGGTGGTTAAGAGCGCTGGAAGACTGTCCAGCACAGCAGGAGTCACAAGTAGTGGAGGATGCACATGCTCTAAGGCCCAGCTATGAACCTATCTTTCAGGAATCCCTGACTATAGGCATAAGTAACTTGGGACGACTTACTGCCGTGCTCTCTGTGGAATTACTCTTTCAGCAGGGAGTTTTAAAGTAGAATGTTAGAGAACTGTTAAAATGCACCAAGATGGATGCTCCCCAAACCCAACAATATTGAGAAAGTCATAAAAGAACACATTTACGTTTATGGAAAATTTTCCAGTGTTTATCATCCTACCTCAGTTTTCCAGATGTTCAAGACAGGTGTGTACTATCTAAGACTAGCTGTGCTGGATATTATTTATGAATTCATCCAAGTGTAGCAAAAGTATTAACATGCAAAGGGATGTTTTCTTTGAAGATGGAGGGAGGTCAGAGTTAGACTTCAGCTCTACTAAGACATCGTATTTCCTAAAAATTTTGCCACAGATACAGTAGGCCTAACCATTTGTTTCATCAGGGTAGGGAGTACAATATTTAACCACTAGCTAAATCTAGGTATTGGCCAGTCAGAGCCACTACTGATTGTTGTAGGAGTCAAGTCCAATGCCAGGCTTTGCCTCATTAGATGTGGCCTGGACTGAGGGTCCTCAGGAAGGGCTGGAGATAACAGGGATGGTTGATGGGTTTGCAGATGACAGTTGCTCAGGCGGAGGGTATGCCGAGCAGACCTGGTTCTGTTCTGTTCAACAGCAGTGTTTATAACTTGCGTGGACCTATGGCCGTGTCGCTGGCCAGAGTTGATGACAGTATAAGACCAGTAGATATGTGTAATGACATACATGGTTAAATTAAAAATATAATAATGTCAATAGGTACAATGAGGGAGAGAGCCAAGTAGGTAAAATAAAGTCTCATCTTTAGTTTAAAGCCGGTTACTGTGGCTCAGTGGGAGAATGCTTGCCTAGTATACTCAAGACCCTGGCTTCAGTCTTTGTCATGGTGAGAAAAGAAAAACCTGTCTTTAAAGCCAAATAAGAAGAGGGACAGCTGGCTGTGCAAAGTCTCATTAGAGAATTCTGGTAATCTTAGGCCTTTTATAATCTTGTGCTAGAAGTGAAATTTGATTTCCGAAGATAATTTGTTGATACGTAATTAAAAGCCACATAAGAAAAAAAAGAAACTTTTTTTTTTTTTTTTTTTTTTTTTTTTTTGAGGCAGAGTCTAGTCATGTACCCCCGGTTAGCCTTAAACTCAACTTTTCCTGTTGCATCTTCTTAAATATTCGGGTGCCGGAGTGCACTAACTGTAGCTAGCTTGAAAGCAAATATTTGGATCCGTAATTTTTATACATAGGTTATGAAGAAACTGCCAGGCTACTACATATGCACAGACATATGTGTAGAATGGTTATCAAGTCATTGCTTGTGATGGCCAAAAAATGATAATATTCAACAAATATGCTAATAGCCAAATTGGACAGCCAGAGAATTATATATATACATACATGTTTTAGAATATTAAACAGAATATTAGACTGTCAGAATAAAAGACAGCAGCAATAAGCACATAAAATGGTTTGGATTTTTACAAATGTATGTTCGTAGTAATTATCATTTTGAGATGGAGTGTCACAGTTTTATTGATTTTTAATATATACTTCCTAATGTTTTAGAGATTATGTATTGCTTATTTTTATGCTACTTCTAAAGAGGTAGCTTTGAGCTTTTGAAATATACTAATAGAATACAGCATGTGAAGGAGTGATCATTTATTAAAATAGCACATGGGAGACATGAATTATCCATTGGTCTCTTCATGTGCATCTTGTGTTGGGGCAATGGCCACATTTCAATGTTCGGAAGCAGTACAGAAAGATGTTCATGAATTTAGAAACTATATCAGTAAAGAACTTAGGAGAAGTCAGAGTTATTTATTTCTTTTAAAGGCAACCAGTGAAAAATATATTTCATTTGTCTGAATGGCTGTAAAAAGGAGACTATTAACATCACTGCAGAAAACAGCCTCAGGGCACAGTGGTGAAAATGAAATGGAGCGAGAGCTCCTTTGGATAAGAGAACTTCCTGATGATTAGCAATGGTGTTACTCTTCCCACTGTGAGCTAAACAGCTTCTAGTGAGTACATGCAGAAAAAAAAATATACATGTACATGGGATGCCTCATAGAGGCAGGTCAGGGAACCAGGCATGGAAAATGACAGAGTAAGAGCTGCCTAAGAGTCTAGGCAGTGGGAACAACTCAGGAGGATGTAGATATTGGATTCACTTGGTCCTCCCTGGCTTTAAACATCATGGTGTCCCAGCATCCAGAGTTCAAAGTCCGTAGAACAAGACTCCGAAGCCTCTGGCTTGGGTAAAGGGAAACATGCCAACTTCACCAGGGTGGGAGCGAAGACTAGGAGGAGAAAAGGAGGAGCAACAGGCTGAACGTGTGAACCCTGGGTCCAGAAACAACAAATGCCAGCACATCACCACCTCCATCCCTGGAGCCAAACGTTGCTCTCATCACCAAAGGATGGAGCATGGCCGAGTAGCTGATCATGAATAACTGCAGGCTCAGACTGCTTTTGGGAGGAGTCTATATGGGGCGTGAGGGAGTGAGCACATGGACTAAATGATATTTGTGTCATTAAGGACCACAGAATTTTCTACCTCTGAGCTACACTAGTGTGTTTTGTAGACGGAGGTGTCAATGTTCATCTAGGAACACAAAGAACATGTTCTCAAAGCTCTCCAGTGCCTTCGCCAGCACCCATGAGCCAGGAAAAATGTTCATGAGCCAATACATGCCTGCATATTCTACCTCTTCTCAGTTTTTAGTCAGGTATTTGGGGATCATTGGTTCATGAAATCCAAAGGCTTGTTACCATCTGTGGTAGTTAATGTTGATTGCCACCTTGCTCGGATTGAGAAATGCCTGGGAGATTAGTTAATAACATGTCTGAGTGTGTCTATGGTGGAGTTTCCAGAGCCAATCAGATTATGAGGGCTCTGATGTAATGCATTATTTAACCCATCAATAGACTCAAAATTTAAGATTATTGGGAAATGGTAGAACTTCTGTCTGATTGGAGGAGGTCACCAGAGCTGGGTCTTTGGGGACTGTATCTTACCCTATCCCTTTTTGTTACTTCTTTCTCCTTATTTGTTGTGATGTTCACACCTTACATCATGTTCCTGCCACCAGAATTCTATGCCTCACAATAATCCCCTGGGAAACATCCCCAGTGACCATGGACTGAAGCCCCTAAAACTGTGAGCCAAAGAAATCCTTCCTCCCCCCATGTTGTTTCAAGAGCTTTTTTGTTATAGTGATATAATAGTAACTAGCATGTTATGTAAATGATTCCTTCAGTCTCTCTGTTTCTCTGCTTCTGCATCTGAGTTCTCACTACTTCACTATTGTGTACTGGATGAACACATTTATATTTGGCCTCAGAACTTTAAGAAATGGAAAATTGCCTGGCTGTTCACTCCCTTAGCCCATGGGTATTAGCTCGTGGATGATCTTGCATGGGAAGTGAACGTGCAAACTGGGGGCTCCCCATGTCTGTTTATAAACTAGAATGTTCCCATCTACTGATCAGACGCTGCTAGTGTGGAAGAGAAGAAGAGAAGCTGGGTGGAAGAGAAGAAACTGAGGACCAAAAGACAACAGGAAAAGAGAAATCAGGACTGATTTCCAATAACAGCATTGGGGTGGGACTCTGGGAGTTAGAATCCATAGTCATAAACCCAGAAAATTACTGATGTTGACTAAAACAGTTAAAAAAAAAATCCGTGTGAAAGGGGAGTTGGTAGATTTTTTCAGAAAGATTAGATAATTAGGTAAAGTGAACAAGTAGGAATGAAATGGTGTTTTGTGGTCAACGAGCAGCATAAATCTGGTCACAGAACTTGTCATTGCCTTGTCCAGAGCCCAAGAGAATATACCACTGACTGCTTTGGCCTGGACACGACACTGAGGCATTGCTAAGACCACTGTGGCCCCTGAAACATCCTTAGGGCTCCTAAGAACAGCCTTGCCACTATTTTTGCCACAATTATCCTCCTCATCCTTATTCACAGCCTAGGCACATGCATTTGATTGACCAAGTCTAGGCAACTTCCATGTTGCCATGTCTCGGCTTCCGGTGAGAAGAGAGGAGTACCCGGAGTGGTCTGCCTCATCAGAAGAGGGCTCTCTCATGTGGGCAGCCCCAGCAGCAGCGTTCCATCCCAGCACTTGGTACTTCCAATTCTCCACAGTACCTCTTGTGTGGGTATTCATCTCATTTGATAGGTACAAAGGGGGTATTTCTCCCATTTGATAGGTGTGTACTCTGAGGTTCAGCTGCTTGAAGTGATTGGACTGAGATCATATAATGAGTAAGTGACTGAACTGTGGTGAGGCCAACAGCCTTTCTCCTTTTCGTTCTACCATGCTCCTTCTACCTCAGACACACACTTAGCCTGTGCCCTAAGACCCTCCCAGCCAGGCATGCTGCCCATATTATAAATGAGGGGATTGAAACCCACTGAGGCTCTCAGCCAGTGCGTGATTGGGGAGCAGGTGGCATGACACCAGAGCGGGATCTTTCCTCATTGTCCTTACTGACTCCAGGAAAGGATGATAAGGGAATTCCTTTCTCGTGCTTTCAGTTTTTACCAGGTAGACTTTGGAACTGTGTCCAATGACCACTCAAACACTCCTCTACAGCAAGGGGACACTCATAACCCTGTTACCCAAGATTTAAAACATAGAGTACAGCTCTCTTTGAACACACTCTTGGCCTCTCCATGGAGCATAAAATGCCTAGTCTTTTTACATACACAATATGAATCTTAAATCCCTCCCGCCTTCATGTTTACACACACACCTTCAGCCCTGCTGCTATTACTCTATGCCAGTGGTCTGCAGAATCTTCTCAGAGAGTCTCCTATCTCCAGACTGCCCGAGACAAACCATGCCAAATGCCCAATAGGCTATCACAGGTTATCACAGTGAGATGGTTGGAGGAATGGAGATGCTTTGGAATTTGCTTGTGCTTGAATGTGTCACTAGAACGGCCATCTTGAAAGCACTCAAGAATAACTCCAGCCAGCACCTTACAGAGTTTGCAGAGCAGAGACAGGAAAGAGCCATGGGCTTCCACAGGATCGGTGATGCTGGATCAGAGCCTCCCTCTGCAAACTTCAGGAAGATGATACACACCCTCATCACTGAAGCCAGTTGTTTGTAGATGAGGTTGACTCATCTTGAACTCACAGTGTGGTCCTTTGGCTTCAGTGCCTCAGTACTGGGACACAATGCCAGTCTCAATGTGCTGCACCTATTTAAAGGAAAGCAATGGACCTGGTAGCCAGGTAGCTGAAATGCAAACCTAATCATTTTTTCTCCTCTGTGCTTTTGCAGTCACTGGTATCAAGGTCACAGTCCTTAACATGGTTCAGAGAGCTCTCGATCCACTTGTGCCCTGTGCCAGGCCCAGATGCTCAGAGTCGGCCGCCTGTTTACCCCGACGTGGTACCTTCAGTTGCTGTCAGACAGCCCTGCTTCATTTTCCCCACACAGCCAGCGCATCCGTGCTGTTTCTTTTGTGGCATGTTTGCAACCTTTCTCCATCTGCCGTACTTCTGTTCGTCTCTCAAGCTCTCCTCAAGTGTCAACCTCACAGTGAGTTCTTTCCTGATCCTTGCAGGCAGAACCAAGGAGTGCCTTAGTGCATCTGAACATCCTGTGTCCTTGTTATGCTGATTCTGCAGAATTAGGTACCATCACAAATGCTCACACTTCTGTCTTGTTCTTAAAACATGGGCTCCCAAAAGACGAGGATTAAACTTGAGCTATCCTTGTAGCTCCTGTGTCCTGTGTGGGATATAAAGATTGTGTAAGCGCCGACAGGATACTCACTGAATATATCCTTGTTCACTTGGTGGGTAACATATGGGTGGGGTCCATACTCTTATTAAAAGAAATCGATGTTATTAATGATGATGATGTAGTTAGGTAGGGCATCATTACTTTGTTCATGAAGCTCCTTTACATCCACAGTCTCACGCTACTCCTAGAATGCCAATATTATCCTCATGTCACGTATGAAGACTGTACATTCAATCAGTGTGGTACATTTGCTGAGTGCCTAGATTTGCATAGTTAGGTAAGATGCCAGCTGTGGAGCGAGGTTGCAAAGGACCGAAAACCAGTCTCTCATCTCACAAAGTTCGCAATTTACTTGGAGAGATGAGAAATACTGCAGAATCTTTCAATCACAAGAGATGAGAGCAATGTAACATGATGGAAGAGATGCAGAAGGCAGCAATTTATTATGTCATAAAAAGAGGGACATAAAGCATAAGAATTAAAGTGGAATACAACACTACTATCTCGAAGGAAGATCCATGGAGGACCAAAGATCCACTGAGAAGCTAAGTGTGGATTTCAGGCAACGAAGGGCAAAGGGCATTCACATGAAAAACAAAGATTTAAGAAATAAGTGTCTGGGCGTGACTGCACATGCCTTTAATCCAGCATTCACAAGGCAGAGGCGGGACAATATCTATAAGTTGGAGGCCAGCCTGGTCTATATAGAGAGTTCCAGCCAGCCAAGACTACCTATGAGAACCTGTCTCAAAAAAAAAAAAAAAAAAAAAAGTGCATTGTTTCTAGCGCATTTCTATTTTGTTAGAAGGATGGTTGGGTGGTTGGGAAGGCAGAGGGGTGGAAAAATTAATGGATGGATGGATAGGTGGGTGGGCAGGTTGGTAGATTGGTGAGCAGGTAGATGGACGAATGGGTGGGGAGACAGATGGATAGACAGACATCTGCATAAGTAGATGAGTAGGCAGGTGGTTAGGTGAATAGCTGGAAATACCCTCAGCTTGTAGAAGCCAGGACTCACTTACCAAGATTGTTTCCCAACACTGCGAGCATAATGATAAAGTGTATTCTCTTCACAGAACAACCTAAATTTAATTATTTAATTGTTGACATGAAAGACAAGCACGTGGAAATGAAAAAAAAAAAAAAAAACATTTGCTACGGTAAAGTCTCTAAGTGTGGGCCGCACTATAAGGACAGGCCTGGGTTTAGGATGTAACCAGACTACTGTGGCCTTTGGACGTTTTATGTGGGTTTGTTTTCCCACAGACACATGGGCAGAGGCACAGAGAATTTTGTTTGGGTGTTTTCCTCTTTTCCTTTTTAGTGTGTGATGCCAAACTTATGTTTTGACTAGAGCGTCACTTTCCAACTTCCTATGTGTGGGAGCCCAGAGCCCCGCGAATTGGCTGAACTGAAGACACTTTGACTCATAATGACAGTGTGAGCAGGCGGTTATGTAACTTGTAACTGGAGTAGAGGACTGAGTTCAGCTGGTTAGGGAAAGGATGGGCTTGGCTGGGAAGTGTCCTTTACTCTTGAGGCCCATCTGCAAGCCAGACAAAACGTGTCCAAGCTCGCTGTTCTCCTGTGCTGACTGAGAGGACGACTTGCCTTGGATGGCTAACAGCAGAAGAAGTCACAGGATTGAACTGATAGCTCTCATTTCTGCCTTAATTCACAAGAATATGTGCTGCTTTCCTCCTGGTACCCAATGCCTGGCTGTGCACAGAGCCTGGAGTCACACAGCTGAGGCTGTCTGACTTCCCTACAGCAGTGGGACTTTCCAGCTTCGGATTTCCCCAAACTGGCCCATCTCGGATCCAAAACACAATGTTTAGGCTCAGTTTGAAGTGTACTATTTTTCTAATTTTTTTTTTAATGATTTCCCAAACTAGGATGGCTTGAGCAACCTTCAGCCTTATGTTTCTTGTAGATGCAAGCTTTTCTGGCAGACACTGTTTACCCACAATGCAATGTTGACCTGTTTCTTTCTCCTACAGTCCGTGATTATGGAAGACTGAATTCACTAGCCTCTCTTGCACTAGTTGTGGTCATGTGGCCTGAGTGAGGCCAGTGAAAGAGAGGAGAAGTCTATTAGGGGCTTTTAGGACAACTTTTCTTCCTTATGTAGAAGACAGGCTGAAATGCCCCCTGTGATCAAAACTCTTAACTGTCAATCTGATGAGCTCAAGACTCACCTGGGAGATAAGCCTATAGACCTGGCTGTGAGAAGTTGTCCTGATCTGGTTAATTGAGAAGAGAAGGCCTGCCCACTGTGGGTGGCATCATTCCCTTGGGTTGAGATCCTAGACTGCCTAAAAAGGAGAGTGGAGGGAGCACCAGCAGTCATTGCTCTCTGCTTCCTTCCTATAGGATGCAACATAGCCAACTTGGGCTCCTGCTGCTCTGACTTCCCTGCCATGAACCCCCCCTTTTTTTTCTTTGCTTTAAATTGCTTTTGTGACCATGATGCTACAAGCACTTAAGACACAAGCAAACACACTGGAATGGAGAGTAGAAAGGTAAAAAGAGGGCCAACAAGATGGCTTGGGGGAAGGGGTAAAAGTACTTAATTGAATCTTTGTCATCTCCTTCTTTGATAACTGCAACTCAGCACATTTCTAGCTGACTCCGTCTGCCAGTGATTTGAAGGATGCTGGCAAGGGACAAGAGGGTGAGAATATGGATATTATGGTTGTTAATTTTGTTTTTGACATAGGCTCTGGCTGTGCATACCAGGTTGGACTTAAGCTGGTGGTGATCCCCTTGCCTGAGCATCCTGAGTGTTGAGATTACATGCGTGAACTGGCTGGAGGGGACACATCTCGGAAAAGAACCAGGGCTGTGGACAGTGAGGAGGATGTGGGGGATGGGTGGACGAAAGCGCTTATTCAGCTGGGCTCCTGCTGGAGCTCCCCTAGTTTCTCCTCACCCAGATACCTCTTGGCTTGAGGCTATTTTGCTTGTTTGTTTTGTGACACTGGGCCCAGACCCAGGGCCTTGTGGGTGCCTGGCAGGTGCTCCATCACTCATTTTGTCTTGAATAGCAATATATGAAATTTCTGTATAGAAAATCTTATTATCGTGGCAAAGCGCCTCGTGCCAGCAGCTGTGTGGGTGGTTAATGATCTTCTCCTGGAACCACCGGCTAAAGTGTGATTTTCTTGCTGTCCGGGTTAAGCGTTTACTTTCAGAGGCTGTGACGGTGTCTAGCATGTAGCAGCAGCCCCTTCACTGTTTGTTGAATGACTTACCAGGTCTCCGTGGTCAGGAGTTGCTAATCGGATTGGGAGGGAGGAGGCCTGCAATGTGGCCCTGACCTTTGAACTTTGACTGTGGTTGTTGTTCTTCCTGTAAGCTCTTAGCTCTGCCATGCCAACACATAAATAACCCCCTCCCCCCAAAAAAAAGCACCAGATTTTTTGCGGGGGAGCGATGTGTGTGTGTGTGTGTGGGGGGGAATCTTGGAAAATGTAGTCATTCCCTTGTGAATTTCCAGGCATGGTTCTCATGAGAGGAAGTGCAATTGGGCCTTGAATTTGGTCCAGGAAGGGGAAACGCTGGCCTAGGGATATTTTGAGACACCTGAACAGCACACGAGAATACTTCTTTTATTCTATTTCAATAGTACTCTAAGCAGCAGGTAGTGGGTCTTGGACAGTAGGTCCAAAGTTAACCCCTCTCCTCTCCAGCCTCACCTCTGCCCCAGGCCTTAGATACTCTGTACTGCTGCTTCACTGGCAAGAGCCCACTCAGCTCTCAAGACTGAGGTGGGGCCTCCCCAACAGACTCCCCACCAGGATAATTGCCCTGATCTCGGGGAGCCTCCAGCCCCTCACTCTGGCCTCTGCATAGCAGCTCGCCTCACATTGCAGGCTGCCCTTCTGTGTTCCTGCTCAGCGCACGCTGGACTTGTGGCATAAATAATGGTGGTGGCGGCTAGTGTTTGCTGGGACTCTGCCCTTCCTGCACCGTTCTAAATGCTTTACAGTACTCATGTCTTTGCCCATCCTAGCAGCCCAAGGCAGGCACTGGAGAGCTCACAGGTGACGATTTCACATACTCAGCAAACACTCACGATGCTGCTGGCTGCTGGCACGGTCCTGGGGACAAGGGCTGCAGTCTTGAGCATAGGGTACCTGTTCTTGTAGAGTTGACAGTCTTGTCCCAAAGCAGGTGCCATGGTCTGTTTTTTGTCTAGTAACGAAACACTGCAGGATGGATACATTGTAAAGAAAAGATGGTCCTTCTCCCAGTCCTAGTGGCTGGAAAGCCCCAAGATCACAGCACCATTGTCAGGTTAGGCCCGGACTTAGCTTTCTGTCACTGTGATGCCTGAGGTTATCAACTAAAGAGGAAAAGCCATTCTATAACTCACTGTCTCAGAGGGTTCAGTCTATGGCTGGTTGGGCCTGAGGTGGGTTAATACATCATAGCAGAGGCCTGCTCCCCTCATGGTAACCAGAAAGCAAAGGAAGCAGACAGAGCCCCAGCATCTACTCCAAGGGCAGGCAGACAAGCATACTCCTAAGATCTTACTCTCACCAGGCTCTGCCTTTAAACATTCTACCACTTTTCAAGAAGCACCATGGCTTAGGGGGCAAACCTTTATGGGAACACTCAAGATTCTTAATGCAGAGCAGAGCAGGACAGCTGCTGTGAGGAAGAAGGAAATAGCTAGGGAAAACATGCTTGCCTTGTAAATGCTTAACAAATCACTCTGGTGCTAACTAGTCTAGTTCCTTACAGACACACAAACACCCCCACATAGATACACACACACATACACACATTCACATACACAGACACATAAACACACATACACACACATAGACACACATACAGACACACACACAACTCATGGACCTAGACACACACACACACACACACACGGACAGAGACAAGAGAGAGACAGAGAGAGTCAGACATACACCCAGAGACAAACTACACACAAACTACCACAGAGAGTAGTGTCACCAAAGCAGACAGACAGATGGGCTAATAGGTGTGGACATTAGACTAGATGGACCCAATATGTCTGAAAGGGACTTTCCTGGTCTGCGGGCAGAAGGGTGATACAGCCCTGAACAGAGTACCACTATGAAAACACCCGAAGATGAGACAGGTGCAGATAAAAGCCTCATCTAAGGAAACTTCCCAGCACCCGCTGGGCAGAGATCAATCTTCACCTTGAAAAGAAAGCGCAAAGAGGGGAGAGCAAAGCAGAAAGAGCACGGGGAACTGAGGTGCGTGTGTCCCAGCAGCAGGGGAGAGAGGAGAGTGCTTACAGCAAAGCCTTCCCACATTGTCCGGGCAGCCAGGAGCCGGCAGTAATGAAAGGGATTCTTACAAGTGGCTGGAAATAGCTCGCAATGATGGTACAGGCCTCCCTTAAAAGCCCTTTGTTGTGCTGGATAAGGAAAGTCATTGTGGTCTGCAGGTAATAAGGAGCTCTTGGGTGCATGCGTGATTGATGGGTGAGGGGGACACACCTTGTTCTGTTCTTTGCTCCATCTGTGTCTGCATGAGCCGAGCACCTGGAACTGTACTCAGGGATCTCCAGGAAGAAGCTGGCTTTGGGAGCCTCCAGAAGGCTGACTAGGCCTGCAGCACAGGATCTGAACTTACATGGTCCTGTGTATCCCATACATCTGTACTGGCTGGTTTTGTGTCGACTTGGGACAAGCAAGAGTCATCAGAGAGGAAGGAGCCTCAGTTGCAGAAATGCTTCCTGAGATCCAGCTGCAGGGCATTTACTCAGAAGAGCGCTTTCTCACATAAACCTCTCCTTGTTCCGTAAACCTGCCTAAGTCATTACACGTGATTGGTTGATTAAACAGCCTGTATCTGGGCAGGGCAGAACAGGGTAGGCATGGAGAGGACAGGAGAATCATGGGAGATAGATGGCCTGGACGAGAGGAGGAAGGATGCCACAATGGGTTAGCATGCGGAAACAAAACCATGTGGGACCGGGGAAAGGACTCCAATGATGGTGTGGAAAGGCCCAGATGAAGACAACAAGCAAGCGCTATGGATTATAGGACGGAAGGTAGACCAGATGAGGAGGATTAAGGTGGAGATTAAGGTGGAAGATGGGACGTGAGGTAACTGAGCCAGTGTAGGTGAAATATCTGCCTGGCCCAAGCTTAAAAAGGCAACTGTAAAATCCAGCAGGTGTCTGTGTCTTATTATTTGTGATAGAGGGTTAAGTAATATGGCCATGATAATCTTAGGGCTAATAAACATATAATAAAATATAATAAACATTATATTTTTAATTTACAACAACGGGAGTCCAAAGATCTAGCCCCAACCATCCCTAGAGCATGGTGGGGACCTTTGTCTCGGCTGGGTTTTCTGCCCCCCTTCATCCCTACTGTGAGAAAGACAGTGTGGTGAATGCTTTGGAGCCTCATTCCCGGCAGCTGGGGGTGGGGCTGGTGGAGGTGATGGTAAATCCAAGCTCTCTTTCCTTCCACAGAACTGTCTTGAGCAAATTCTAACCTGCTTCTGCATCTACAGAGTGGGCATTGTCATGTCTGCCTTGTAAGGCTGGGGTGGATGGGAAATTCAGAAGGGGTTGAACATAGCAAGAACCCAATAAACATACCATTACCATTTTATTGTTGTTGTTGTTGTTGTTGTTATTATTATTATAATGAGGTCTCACTTTGTAACCTCTGGCTGTCCTCAAATTTACTATATAGAGAAAGCTGACCTTGAATTCACATATGTTTGCCTGCCCCAGTCCTCCAAGTGCTGAAATTAAAGGCATGTGGCACCACACTTGGCTACTGTTCTAAACATTTGTTTGTTTGTTTGTTTATCTGTCTCTCTGTGTGTATGTATATATAAGTGTAGGTACCCTAATAAGCTAGAAGAGGGAGACAGATCCCCTAGAGCTGGAATTGCACATGGCTGGGTTGTGGGGACTGTTATCATCATCATCATCACCCTGGGTTGTTTGGCAAGGGAAAAAAAAAGCACAGTTCTTTAGAAGATACCATTTTGATTATTCATTAGTTCCAAGGACAGCCAAAACTTTGCAGTGCAGGGTGAAGTTTAGGGACAGCCTTAACCCGAAATCCTGGGCGCCTTGGGCTCTTCCTTTGTTTTGTGTGGAGTGAAGGAACCCTTCTGGCAGGGTGACAGGGGTGGGGAAGGTAATGGCAGACAGGGGTCACATGTGGGAACGAACAATCAAACTTCCACACTCCTTTCCAAAATCTTGATCCCTAAGTGGCATTGGTGGGTGCTCTGGGTGTCTGATGACCTTCTCCTGCTCCCCCAAGTCTTTCCTTTTTCCTGGGGAGACTGGAATGCTGGCAGAACCTCCCCTTCCTCGACACCTGCTCCCTGTTCTATTTTCCTCTCTGTGGCCTTCCAAGGCAGGCAAGAATAGGGGTTGGTTTAAAAGTAGATTGTGCAGCTTTTGTTAGATGCCAGAGGTTTGGAGAAGGGCATAGATGTTGAAGAGGAAAAAACAAACAGAAATATTCTGGGAATTTCCAGTTTATCCTTGGCACCAATGAGAATGGGAATGCACTGAGAAGTTTCTCAGATGGAATTTATTCCCATCCTGTTCACCCTGTCCGTGTCCATTCCTTCCTACTCACACCTCCTGACTTCCTAGATGCTTGGGGCTAATGTGAACCTAAAAGGAATTCCAGTTTATCCCAGAGGTCCTCTTGGGTCCAGGGTGTGTGTGTGTGTGTGTGTGGGGGTGTCCTAATCCCTCTGGAGTAGAATCACTGCACGAGAGACTACCGCAGACCTTGTCTGTGGCATTGCTTCTGTAACTATGCTTTGGACCTAGAGAGCCTTGTGGGTTTCTTGCCGCTTGTAGAGATTAGCCAGAGTTCTGTCTTGGAGGAACCTGATTGCTTCCTTTTAGGCAAACAGCACTCCTTCAAACCACTTTGCAGAAAGAGAAGAGAGAGTGGAGAGCACCTTGCCCCTCCCTGCTGATCTGATTCCTGTACCACACCTGTTCTTCCTCCGTACTGTTCTTCCCTACCACATCTCTTACGTGTGCCTCTTCCCAGAGTGTGGATTTGCTGACATCTCCTTTTTCTGCCTTTAATTATTCTTTAATTGATAAATTGGATAGATTAGTTGAACCTAGTCTGTTGGGAGCAGTGGAGCTGGGGCTTCTGTCCTGTAACTTCAGGCACATCAGTGCTTCTGGTGTGCATAAATGCTGGTTGGGGAAACATCGGGAGCATTCACCAGCGTCACAAAGGTGTCCCTGACTCCCCAGAGTAAAAGCAAATCACATAAAATTAAAGGTCAAGAGATTAGCTATTTTTTTTGTTTTTGTATTTGTTTGTTTGTTTGTTTTGTTTTGTTTTGTTTTGTTTTGAGATGGCAGCTGTGTCTCACCCTGTAGTGTAGGCTGTCCTGGAAGTCACCATGAAGGTAGGCTGGCCTTGAACACAGTGTTCCTCCTGCCTCAGGCTCCAGAATGCTGGGATTATAGACATGAGCCACTACACTCAGTTTGAATTAGCATGATTGAGAGCATTCCATGTCAAGTATTATCCCGAGGTTTGTTGTTTTGGTGTGGGCTGTGGTTTGGGGTTTGAGGAAGCATATGTAGCTGGGCTGTCCTCACATGCTCCTGCTTTCACCCTCCTGTCCTCTGGTGTTACAACTGTGCTTTACTGTACCAGGCTTGCTTGTTGGATTTTATCAAATAAATTTAAGTAGGCTAAACTGGCTGGTTGACCAGTAAACCCCATGATCTGCCTCTCTCAGCTTCCCCAGCCCTGGGACACAGGTGCCACCATACCCAGCTGCTGCTGTAGTATCTTTCTTCCTCTCTCTTTCTTCTCCTCCTCCTCCTTCTCTTTAATGTGGGGTTCTGGGGCTCAAACTCAAGTCCTTATACAGTACCAACTAAGGTGTCCTCCCAGGCCCACTAAGACATTTTCTAACGTTGAGTCAAACTTAAAATCCTGAAATAAACTCAGCATATTACATATTATCTTCTTAAATGGTCCTGGATTGCGCTGACCTCCCTGCTTTCTAGAATTCCTTTGCATCCGCGCTCATGAGTGAGAAAGACCTGTAACTTTTGTCTTGGCATCAGGACGGAATTGACCCCATGAAATGACCCAGACTGGCACTGTTGCTCTCTGGAAACTCTTGACTAAGACTGGGATTATTTTTTCCCCCTTAATTGCTTTTCTAGCACAGGTGTCTGAGCGACAATATATGATAATCCTGGTTTGAACATTTCAGGATGTCTTATACCATTTTTTTCCCCTAGAGCCCCAAGTATTCCTTATGGGTAGCCTTAGCTGTTGACTGCTGAGCAGAACATATGCCTGGCTTTTCATCTCTGGGTTCCATAATGCCAGGGGATACAGGAGACCTTACACAGCAGTTGTTTCTTGGGTCAGTAGTTTGTAAGCTTGTAGCACATAGGATAGAGGATATAGCCCTCCATGTGCCTGGTGAAAAGTGAGAGACTTGAGATCATTTGGAAAGCCAAGGGCTTGAGTCCCCACAACCCAGGGTAGCAGCTAAATTCATATCTACTACAAAGCTATGAACTGAAGCCCTAAAGAGCAGTGTCGACATCACGCTCTGACAATTGCTTCTTGTTACATGGTGGGGACCTTCCTCCATCTCCTCTTCTCTCTTTAGTCTTGACATTCTCAGCCCCTTCAGTGATAGGTAAACCTCCATGGCCATCTTTTTGGGAGCACAGGGTGTCATTCCTCCCCTGACACTTGTAGGTAGGCTGTTCAGGACATATTCCAAGTAAGGAAGGAGAAAAGGTTTCCTGTTCCTTTTCCTGTGTGCATTGCACTCTGGGAAGCTTCCCTTACTGGGGGGAGTAGGAGACAGGATGAACTAACGTTAGGAGAGGAATAGAAGGCGACATCTGCCCTATCATCCCAAGGCTCTGTTCACAGCAGCTTCTTCAGTGTTCGCTGAAAGACACTGAAGGTCCTCTGGTTTATGTAGGTCCTGATGTTTATGATAAGTAGAAAACAGAACAGGAACAAATTTAAAAAAACAACTCATTTGAAATAGAACTATTTGGCCTACTGTGGTAGTCACATACAGGATTGGGTTTCTGGTAGAGAGAGAGAGCCCTGTTTCTCCCCATGTGGTCTCTGGAGCAGTAATATCAGCATTTCCTGGAGAGGGAGCCTGTTAGAAGGATGATTTCTTCTCGGGTCCCACCTCAGAACTAGAGAGTCAAAAACTGAGTGGGACAGTCTGGGTCAACCAGCTCCCTCCTAGCGTCTGGGTCATGCTGGAGTTTAGAACCACTGGTTTGAAGTCAAGTGTCTGCAGTGATAGATTTTGCCCCAGTCTGACTGAATCTACAAGTCTGTACCTCATATTACAGTACTAAAATCCATCCCACTCAAGGACGGGCCTCCTAACCGTAGGCATGGATGCCACAGAATCATCAAGTTGTTTTAAAAACCTACAAACACTCACTTTCTGTTCGTGTCTTGTTGAAGAACATTACTGGACAGTTCAGAGATGGACCCTGGTCCAAGACCATAACTTGAACAGAGGTGTTCCAGATCTGTGCCTTTTATGTTTAAGGTGTCTACAAATTACCTGGGGGGTTGGAGGAGATGTGCCCTGGCATTCACTACATCTGGGAGGGGCCTGTGATCCCCCATTTTTAAGCACCCACAGATACTGATGCTGGACCATGGACCACACTTAGAATAGCAAGGCTCTAGACTAGAGAAATGTGCAATAGTTTCTTTCCTCATGAGCATCTGTGTCAAGATGTGACACCCCCGTCGCCTCCCATTTCCCAGGCTTCATCTTGAGGCCAAACAGAACTGGTTCCCTCAACTGTTCTTCATGCAGTGGTTTCCATATCCCTGCCCCCAATTCGGATGGTCCTGTATGAACACCATCCATTCTCCACCCCAAGTTCACAGCCCCTCTTCTCCAAGCTTCTTTTCCCCACCTCCATCTGGCACAGCAGGCATTTCCTTTCACATTTCCTGAGAAGACTCCAGCCATGGGATATGAGTATTTTCATATTACTGATTTTTGGAAGCCCATAAGGCTGGAAGAAGGTAACCACCACAGGGCTGGACAGTGTGGTGACTACCTGCTTAACTTGGACATCTGCCTTACTGGGCTTTCTTTCTCCCTCTCCCCCTTTTCAAGGCTCCTTCCTGCTTTGGTCCATCCAGAGTCCCTTTCGTTCAGCACTGTCAACCTGGGCTTAGACACTCTGTAGAACATGGAGATGAGGGGGACAGAAGGGAGCACTGAGAGGGCATCTCCTTTGCAGGTCATGTTGAAATAGCTTCTGTGACCTTGTGACTCTTGGCAGGCCCCTTCTCAGTGGTCTCTCTGACACCTAACCACTTCTCAGCCTCTCAGGAGTGCCCAAGGCCAGTCCTCCCCAGAAGGCAGCCTTGAGCCAAAGCCTTGTTGCCAGAAGTTTTGTGGAAGTGTCTCCTGGAAGTGGGCAGAGGGATTGAGGCAGTCTCTTCTAAACGTCTTCAACAGGTTCTTCTATCAAATTAATGCATCATTTGCTGAACTGCAAGGACAGAGCCCCTCAAGCGGCCAACTTACAGATGCTATCCACACCCCTGCAAGGAAATGAAGAGTCATGCACAAGTAGCAACCCCGTATCACTCCCCAAATGTGGGCCTGCCTGACACAACTCTGTGTTTTCACATGATGAAGACTAGGATGTACAAAACATGGATTTCTTTTGTTTAGCACCTATTCGTATAATCATTAATATGTTCATATAGTCATTTGTGCCTTTGCCTTTTAAAATATCTGTAATCCTGGAGTAGCATGGTGGCTTCAAGCCTGGGCTCTGATACACACACTGTGCAATATTGACAGATTTCTTAAACTGTCTGTGCCACATCCGTCAAATCAGGATAAAGTAAAAGTCTCCAGCACAGGGATGTAGAGAGAAATGGGATGGTCTACAAAAAGCCCTTGGACTGCTACAGAGCATGTCCTGTGCACCCAGTTAAGTCTGGCTGCAACTACTATGCTTATTACCGCAGCAGACTCAGGCAGACTTTGCTGCTGAGCATTTTGGGTTTTAACTGTCTAATTATAACAATCCTGCCATGCACGTCCATCCGGTCCTGTACTCCCCTGTATATGCAGAGCCTGGTCAATGCCAGATGTAAGGTGGTGAAGAGCCTGCCGGTTGACAGTTGACAATTTTGTGGTGACAGATGAGGTTGTGGTGAAGCAAGGGGTTGTACGGGATGTGATGTGAGGAGGGGAGAAACTGAGGCAGGGTTCTATCTATATCTCTGAGAGGAAGGCCCTAATCATTCTTGTTTATTTAACCAATGTGCCCAGATTTGCTCTTGGCATGAAGTGTGACCTCAGTTAATTCACTGTTAATCAAATGCGTGGCCTGGCATCTCTCTCGGAGATGTAATCCTCCTGCCAAAGCTAGCAGCTTGCTGTGGGTGGCCCTGGGTTCGGATAACAGCCATGTCCTGATTGGGGCCTAGATGTTTTGTCTGGCCCCACCCACATCTGTCATCCTGACTCAGGGGACAGGAAGTTCCTGACTGGGGCGATGACTCTGAGCAAGGGTCTCTCCTTCCTGCTGTCAGTAGCCAGAGGCATTGTGTGCCAATGGAGACCTTAGCTGCAGAGGAAATGATGACATGTCAAGGGGACGGGAGTCTAGTATGAGCTGTAAAGGACCAGAGCTGTCTGCTGGGCTTGGGCCGTGGCTGATTCAATGGTGAGCAAGGAGAGGGGCAGGTCTCACTCTGTAAGAGTCTTATGTGGTGTCGTTGTCATTCTGGGGAAAGAGACAAATGAGGGTGAGTGCAAAAAAAAGGGAAATGCCCACTGGCATCTGGGTCAGTGAGGTGGCAGACACTGCTTCACTTCGTCCTTCCAGTACCATTGGCAAGGCAGGCTCTGTCCACCTTCAGGGAATGCTGATTCGTTCAGCGTGGTGCCCAGACACAACACGAGCCGCAAGGGGAACAGCCGTTGCCCTTTTCCACGCTGTTTCTTTGGGAAATAGGAACTTGACCCAGTGAAAGGGTAGGAAACACCCTCCTCACCCTCAGTTCATGGTGCCTGGAGGAACTGGTGCCACTCAGACATCGAGGACTGTGACTCGGACCAGGCTAGCCGGAGTCCGCATCCTCCTACCACTTCCTGCCCGTGGACACAGAACCATATTCAGCAACTGAAGCAAAGTAGTTCTGGTAAAAAAAAAAAAAAAAAGTTCTGGTTTTGGTTTTGATTTTTCTTTTCCCTGCAAGTGCTTTTACGCTGCCATTTTAAAAATTTTAAAATATCAGTTATAAGTCCATCCACTTTGGATCACAATGGCAGCTTTTGGTTTTTTTTGTTTTTTTTGTTTTTTTGTTTTTTGTTTTTTTTTTGGTGGTGGTGATGGTCAGTTGATTTAGGGTTGGTGAGATGCCCTTACAGCAGGTAAAGGCAATGTCCTAAAAGTCTGAGTTTAATCCCCTGAACCCACATAACGGAGCAGAGAACTGACTGCCAGAAGTTGTCCTGTGACCCTCAAATGTTCACTACTCCCGCACAGGTGCACACACAGGCACACACACACACACACACACACTCACAAATGTAATAAAAATTTTAGAAATACAGTTGGTTTAAAGGGGAGAAGAGAGAGAGAGAGAGAGAGAGAGAGAGAGAGAGAATGAATCACCCGAATGCCTAGAACTGAATGTGCTGCATCTGTAAATACAGGCAGCCTGAAGATTGACTGCTCTTGGAATTTCATTTAGGTGGACTAGTAAATTTTCTTTTCACCCAGCTTGGAGCCAACTTTCTGAAGCACTGGATTTAGTTCTTAGGTCTGGAGCAGAGCCACAGAGCGGGGACTTCACAGCACAGTCTTCAGTGTCCTTTCTGCCCCGCTCTAGCCTTGCCCTGAGAAAACAGAAGAAATCGCTCATCTCAGAAAGCTTTCAATTTGCCTCCTTGGTTAGGCTGACATAGGCTGTGGGGTTGGGCTCAGGCTGGCTCTCCATATTCCGGCACCTCTCATAGACATAATTTTAAGTTATTTTGCCTGTATTTCATCGTTCCCACGCGCTGGTAAAAGGCTTGCAAGCCTCGATCTGTACTTTGTGGTTTTTGTCAATTTTCATGGTGTGATATTCTCACCACAGTCAATTTCAAGAAAGCAACATTATGTCACTGAATGGGGAGATAAAAAGTACATCATTGGATAGCATTCCCAGCACACAGATTTTATAACTGTAGATAACCTCAAGAGATTAAAGGTAATAAAATGTCATAGGCCATTAAGAATGGTTGGCCTTGAATATCTTGCCTTTGTTGTGAATGCAAATCATTTAATTATAAGCTTATATAACTTAAGATTTTAATAATGCTGGAGTTCAATAATGGGCTCACAGGATCCCTGAGTTTTATAATTGACTCTGCAAATGGGTTCTAGTTCACCATTGACTTTGCTTTGACAGGATGGATGGCCTCTTCATAGGTTGGGCAGCTTTTAGTACGATTGGGGACAGCTTGAAGTATGTAAGGAAACAGTGCATTATTGCCAGTCTGCATAGGACTGTGACCCCTTGGTAGCTGGGACGTAGCAAGAACTCTTACCGGCATAGGCACCTCTACTGGAAAATGTATAAGCCCATAACATACATGGGTTGAGTAGGGAAGATCCCATGTCAGCCTTTCTCTGTAGATCGCACATCTAAGTACACGACGAAGGGTGCTTGAGGAAGAGACTTTTTGCAAAGGTGTGGCCAAACATGGGAAACCACAGGCCCAGCAAGGCTGCGTTTTACCAGATCAGGTATCCATTAGGGTGTCTAGGTCTAAAGGTGCCTTCAGGAGTGAGAAGGACCTACCAGAGCCTGGAGACGGAGAGGGCTGGGATACCTGACAGGCAAGGAGAACTTTGGTTGCGGTAAAGAATGATGGGAATAAATTTGACCCAATCTCCTCCTTCCCTTCGCTCTTCCATCCTGGCTCCCATCAGTGTCAACCTCCTGGGGGCACTGGACAGGGTGGGAAGGGGTGGAAATGGCATTGCTGGGGTGATCCTTTTGTGACTCTGTAAAGGTTGTCTTTCTGCATCCAAATACTGCTGAGTATTGACCAGATTTTGGAATTGTTTTTCTTATGGATCATCCCCTGCCTCAGTATTTTGTAAACATGTTCCTTCCTTACCTCTGATTGGTTTAATAAAGAGCTGATGGCTGGCCAATAGCTGGGCAGGAAAGGTGGGACTTCCAGGCTGAGAGAAGGCTCTGTGGGGAAGGCCCAGGTGCCAAGGATTTGCCAGTGTGACTTGGAAGGGAACAGGTGCCAGGACTGAGTGAGAAAGAGGTGACGGTCCTTGTGGCAGGATGTGGAAGAGAATAGATGGATTAACTAAGTTAGCTGTGCTAGCTGGGAAGTAGCCTAAGCTAAGGTCTGAGCTATAATAAAAATTAGTAGGTCTCTGTGTCCTTATTCTAACCATTGGTGGGCAAGAGCAATTGGCTATCGGTACAGCCCTGAAGAGTGAACTGCTAGTGAGTGCTTTTCTCTTGGGTCTGAGAAAAGTTAAAGCCTGTTGTTGGAACTACTGTTTGCTCCCTTCTCACTCTTGCCAAAGGCATCTTCTCTGGTGTGACAGAGGCTTCCTGGATGAGAAAGGGGTCAGTGGAGCAGCAGACTATGGTTGTGGTCCTGAGCTCCCCCACTCTCTGAAACCAGGGCTGGCAACAGGCACCAGCACCATTTTTTGTTTTAAACTCAGCTATTCTAGTCTCCTTGATGTTTGCAAGGGTCCTTTTCTTTGGATAATCATTTTGAGGGAGCTCTGGTCTGCGATCCGGTTTGGACCTAGCGTGGATCCAAGAGACCTGGCTCTGCCACTGTCCTGACGGGTTCACAGATCCCATTACTAATCTGAAGTTTCTCATTTGCAAAACCAGGGACCAGGAACAGATGATCATGATTCTCAAGGACACCTCTGCCTCTCAAGGTCGTTTCCAAGAAATCATGAGTTTCCTCCCCAGGTTATTTGCATAATGTGAAACATGTCTTTCCACAGCCAGAAGGTGGCAGCAAAGTCCTGTTTTGGAGGGGGCTGTAGACCAGGGTGGGAGACCTCAGGGCCCTTGGTAGGGCTCAGCTTCCATGGATACCCAAGTTTTAATGCTGAATGATAATTAATAACAATAACAGCAGAACTATTGTTATCATTATTGGTAGCTGAATAACAGCAACAATCTCTCCTTCATTTGGGTCAGAGTTTCGGAGTTGGAGAAACAGTTGCATATTGTTGCATAGAAACCTTTAACAAGGCCATTGAGCAGGTAGGCAAAGGATAGTCAGAGTTCCTATTCCATGTTAAGACTTGGAGGTGTTTCTTGACTTGCCCGCAGCCTTTGGAAAGTAGAGATGTCCTGGGGAAGTTCCTGAGTTCTCTTGCTTTCATCTGTGCATTCCCTAGCTGTAGCAGACCCCCTTCCTCTTTGTCTGCATTCTGAAAGAGAGTTAGGGAGCCAAAAGGAGGGTTCAAGACTGGTCCCAGCTGCACGTTGGACCTTAACATGTAGAAGCTGAGGAGGAAAATTCACAGCATGAATCTCATGTTCTTTTTCTCTCCATCCCAGAAAAGGAAATTATCTTGAGTTAATTAATTTTTACAGGGTGTACCTGGTGGCTTCACATAAAACAAGTAAGCAAGCAAACAAACAAAATTCCTGCCATTCATCCACCAATCTCTACATCTTTCCATCTGTCAGTCAATCCTTCCTTTTCATTCAGTAGTTGGCAGAGTGATTCTAAAACTATGGATGACACTAAATATGTGGTGGAGAGGTGGGAAAGGTAGAAAAACAGAGTGGAGTATGCACTATGGAGAGAGGCAGAACTGGAGACGTGATGGTGGTGATAGGAAAAAGGAGGCTGAGGTCTCCGTGCTGGCATTCCCCGGTAGGGTTGGCAGGATGGCGCGCAGCAGCCTGGAGCTTGTGCTGCCACCTGGCCGTGGGATCCCCCGGTTCTGGGCAACGATGGAATCCTGAGATGCAGGGAGCTACACTTTCGGGATTGGACCTCCTCAGAGGATCACCATGGTCCTCAAAGCCACCAGAGGCCACGTTGTTGTCTCCAGTCCATGCTGCTGCCCCAGGCTGCCATGAAGCCTGAGATCCATTGGTCTATGCTGCTGACTGACAGCCTTGGTGATGTCCTCAGGCTTTGGTGCCTCAGGGGCCATGTTGATGTCTGTGGCCTGTGTTGCTACCCAAGCCCACGTGGATGTCCGTGGTCTGGACTGCTGCCTGAAGCCTCGCTGTTCCTCAGCATGGGAGAGCCGGCCCACCCCTCTTCACTGCTCAAGGCTCTCCCTAGTTGATGGCTTCTACAGAAAGACTCAGCTTCCCTGGGGTGGGGGCGGGGGAGGGGGAGGATTGGCCACCTGGGATTTGACCATGCTCCAGTAAATATATGGACAACACAAAATGAACTTGTTTTTTTTTTGTTTGTTTTGTTTTGTTTTTAATTTTCATTAGTTACACTTTATTTACTTTGTATCCCCCCATAAACCCCACACTCCTCCCCTTCTAATCCCACCTTCTCTCCCCCTTCTTCACACATGCCCCTCCCCAAGTCCACTGATAGGGGAGGTTCCCCTCTCCTTCCTTCTGATCTTAGTCTATCAAATCTCATCAGGAGTGGCTGCATTGTCTTCCTCTGTGCTCTGTGGCCCTGAGGGTGGAACTTGTTTTTTTTTTTTTTTTCCTTCCTTTCTTCTTTTTTTTTTTTTTTTTTTTTGATGGGGGAGGGGCGGAGGCACTGAGGTCATTTGAGACAGACATGGGAGAACTGGGAGTGAACACGTTCAGTTGGAGTGCATGATGTGAGATTCCCAAATAATCAATAAAAATTCAAAAAGAAAACCAACTACTTTGTGAAGAATACAGGCATTGTTTTTCCTTTAACAGAGGCCCAGGCAGGGACCAGAAGCTCAGTGCAGAGACTTGGGGGTGACTTTCTCCTGGGGAGCCCCAGATGAATTGGGGGATACCTGGGAAGAGGAAACTCAGATCTCATCTTTTGGGCTACCGAAGAGGGATGGTTCCATCGTAATTTCACAGACTACAAGCATGGCATGTTGATGCCTCAAACCACAGGAGACTGGTAGAGAAAGTCAAAGTATCTGGGCCTGTGTCTTGTGACCTCAACACTTGCTAGGGAGAAGTCTCAAGCCCCTCCCATGAGGATATAAAAATATTAAAATGTTTAATGTATGTCAAGCTCGCCCATTTGTACATTCCTTACACGTTCTTATTTGCCTCTCAAAGCAAACTTCTAAAGTGAAGGATTACACCCTATTGTGCGTGTAAAAATACTGAGGATTAAGTCATGGGGCAACTTTAGGTGGGGAAGTATGGAACTCCGGGAGGCGAGACCCAGCTGGCCAGTGTGCTTGCTGCTCAGTCACAAGGACCAGAGTTCGAATCCTGGTACCCACATTGCATGCCTCACAAACACCTATAGCTTCATCTCCATAAGCATGGTCCAGAGGCCATGCTCCTGACTACACAGGTCAGGTAGCCAACGAGGAAACTCAAGTTTAGAGAACATATGTTAACCCAAAGTCACACAGTAAGAGTATGTAAGTAAGTGTTCAGGCTGAGGATTGTATTTAATATTGACTCTTACTTCAGCTTTCTATACTGGTCCTCATCCCATCCCAGCTCGTCCCCTCCTTGTGTCAGCCAATCAGGGAAATCTAAAATCAGGAGGATGCTCCGGACCCAAGAGAGACCTGAGACAAGCTAGCTTCTGTTGTGGTGGAGAGGGGCTGGTGAGTGGACCCAGTCTCAGCCTGGTGCCAGTGAATGGTTTGATGATACCTGCTGCTTTCTAGGATGCTGTAAGTGGGTGCCAGAGAGCTGTGCGGCCCAGACGCTAAACAGTGTGGAAGGAAAAGCAGAGTCACTCAGTGACAGAGCACTGGCCTGGGAGTCTGGTCTCCAGGACCCAACTTGTACTTTGTCCTGGACACAAATAGTGTTTGGTCATCTCGGTCCACTAAACCTTGCACTAGTTTAGGGAGAAGATAGAAAACCTAATTGGTGAGAATTATGTATTCCTAAGAAGAAAATAATAATTACCCGAGGAGTCAGCCTTTCCCTCTCCCCCTCTTTGTTATAATCTCCCTCTCTCCCTCTGTCCATTCCCCTTAGCATAGCATCCTCTGCCACATTGCCACAAACAACAGGAACAGCAGGATCTCCTTCTCCCTAAAGGCTGAAGAATAATCCGTTACATATTGAGACACCATTTTTGTTTTTGTTTGTTTGTTTGTTTGTTTTGCTTTGTTTTGTTGGTTTTCCCAGACTGGGTTTCTCCGTGTATCCTTGGCTGCTCTGGACTCGTTTAGTAGACCAGGCTGGCTCCAAACTCACAGAGATCCACCTGCTTCTGCCTCCTGAGTTCTGGGACTATAAGGCATGTGCCACTGGGCCTGGCTGAGACACCATTTTTGTATGTGTTTGTGTGATGTATGTGTGTGTGTGTTTGTATACATGTATATGTGAGCACGTGGAGCCAGATGGAGGACCCTGGTTGGCTAGAGGGCAAACAAGCTGCCTAACAAGCTCCAGGGGTGCTCTTGTCTCCTTCCTCTCAGCACTGAGGCTGCTGATTCGTTCTACCCCTCCTGGGCTTTACGTTGAGTCAGCAAACATTACCCGGTGAGCTATCTCCCTGGCCCTAGCTGCCACTGCTTTGGATAACACATTTCTAAAGTGTACTCATCCAGCGCAGACATTTAGGGTGTCTCCGGATCTAGTAAACAGAAGAACAACTGCACTGTCAAGATCCTGATCTCGTCTTCTTCAGAAATGCACTGGGGAGACTGCACGGCCATACCACAGCACTGCTTTTGTTTTCTGAGGTGACTTCACGTGGTTTTCCATGATGGCCAGACCCACCCACTCACTTTCTCAGTGCACCAGGATTCCCATCTCTCTCTGCCATCACCAACCCTTGTTAGCCTTCATCTTTCTGGTGAACGCTGTTTTAACAGACATCAGGTGTGGGCTGACATAGGGGCTTTGGTTTGAGTTTTACTTCTTTTGTGTGTGGTGCTGAGGATGGAAAAGAAAGCCTCACATCTATCAGGCAAACACTCCAGCACTGAGCCCCAGCCTAGCCAGGTCTTTATCTTAAGATATTTGTGGAAACTGAAAGTTTACTTGAAATCAGGCTGGGTTTTCACCTTTTCTACCATATTCCCATTTCTGACTTTCTTGCCATTTACAACAAAGCAGCCAAGCATCTAAAACTCAGCCCACAATAACAAACATAGCAGAGCCTGGATGCTGAGTAGTCAACAGAGTTTATTTTTCCCACGTTCTCCCACCACTCTCCCGGAGGTGGCCCATGGCAACGAGCCTCAGGAGAGCCTCATTCTTCCATCTTCTGTGGGAGAAAAGAAATTGTACACAGGAAATGAGTCAAACTCCATGGGAGGCCCAGTACCCCTTTCAAGAGAAACAGATGCAGAGTCTGGACTTCAGAAAAATGGCATTAAGGAATGGCTCTGTCTCACTCTGTGTCGACAAAGAAACAATTACGGACAGCGAGGGGCAGGACTGGTCATCTGAAAAGCAGGGGCTTCCTCGATTGCATCTCTATCTACAGAGAGAGGGGAACATAACATGCCTGTCCCCCTGGGCCTCTTGCAAGAGCCTAGTACATAGGAGTCTATGCTGAAATAGCATTTGTAGGTGGATTGACCAGAGATAAGGATGGGGATGGCAAAAGGCATCCTCCAAGCTCTCCTTGGTTGGTCTTCTGGTCCTTAGGTGGGTGGACCTGTGGAGAAGACGCTGTCCTCAGGTATTTGTTCTTACCTGGCCTCCCACATCACGGCTCTTGGCCCTTAGCTTGTTGACTTGGGACTCAGCAATGTCTGCCCTCTCCTCAGCCTCCTCCAGCTCATGCTGGACCCTTCGGCACCTGGACAGCTGTGTGTTGGCTTGTTCCTCCTGAATGGAAAGAAGATGGAGGCTATAGAGTTGTGGAGCATTTCTGTGACTCTGGACTCTGAGGAGTTGAGGGAATCAGGAACATGGAAGCCTTGGATTTACTGACAGTGTTGAGGGAAGATGAGCTGAGTTCTCTTGAGAATGATGAGAGGTGTCTGCTCATAGCCAGGGCAGTATGCTAACTAGGGGCTCCTGGCCAGCTCTCTTGTTCTTCTCCCAAGGGTCATCACATGTGTCCCTGAACTTCCTCTGTACAATAGCTCTCTCATACGACCCATACAACCTAGAGATGACCCAGATCCAGAGTTCTCTCAAAGCACCTGAAGGCATCAGACCAGTGGTCCAAGACCCCTTTGCTTTATGCTTCCGATAATTGCCATGTATCTGGGACAGACTGTTATGGTTATGTATCTTCCTACTGGGACCTCTACTAATTTGATATGCACCACCCCCCACTCTTAACTGATTCCAGTATTCCTCCTCAAGGTAACTGAGCAGGCTCCTGAGCAGGGAAGAAAGGGAGCAAAGTGGGAGGCCATATACCAGCCATTTCTTCATTCGAACATTGGTCTTGAGAGATTCTTTGCAGGCAATAAAATACAAAGCCAAGAAAGTGCAGAAGGGCTCTGCTATAGAGGCCCTTTCACTTTGGAGAGTTAATTAACACATTAGCTATAAAATCTGAGGATTCCTTGAAGGCAGCTAGTTTAACCCCATTCAGGCTGAATTTTTTTTTTTCTTCATTTCATTTTAAAAGACATTTTATCTCCATGTAGTTCAGGCTGGTCTCAGACTCGAAATCTGCCTGCCTCCATTTTTGGAGTGCTGGAGATCACAGGCCAGTGTCACCTGTCTGCATAATTTATTTCCTATAAGGAAAAAGCTACTTCCCACCTTGGCCCATTTGTTCTGCTATTTGTAGTCCCTACACCCAAAGAGCCTGGAGGACATCTTTCAAAGCACTGGTTTGGGCCAGCTCCTGTCTTTCCTGTTGATTTTACCTTTTGTTCAGGAGGCAGTTAAACAGAGACGGAAAGGAGCGTGAGGGTGTTGCTGTGGAAGGCTGGGTGTGGAGGCAGGGGGCCACGAGAGTAGAGCATGGGATGAGAACCATTAGGATGAGGTGTTTCAGGGTGGAAGGGCAGGAGCTGGTAGGTGGGCTGGCCTGCATAGGGAGAGTTGGGATGATGCAAGGCCAGCAGAGTGAGCTAAGATGCCCTGGCAGAGTGAATCAGGGAAGGGTGGGATAAAGAGATGCGTGTTGGGGATGGAGGTGGCTGGGAGAAGCTGGGAAGGTACTGAAAGTTAGGAGGAGGAGAAGATTCAACAAACACAGACCAAGGGGAGAGGAAGGGCAGGTGTTTCTGTGTGACCCGAAGATGCAGTCAGGCCTGGGGATTCCTGAGTGATTTTAATTGGGCACTGGCTCCCACTGGGGCTTCATGTGGACACCCCATTGGGTGACAAGGTGCGCAGGAACGTCCTGTACTCACAGCCTCCTCTGCCTGCCTCTTGTAGGACTTCACTTTGGCCTGCAGCTTGTCCACCAGGTCCTGGAGCCGGAGGTTGTTCTTGCGGTCCTCCTCGGCCTGCAAATAGAGCATCTTCAGCACACACCTACAGCCCCTGGACCCCTTTGCTGGGGTCTGCTCCACATAACAGTGTCCAGGGGTCTGGAGCTCACTACCTGGTAAGTCATCTCTTTGACTTTGCGTTCATATTTGTGGGCCCCTTTCAGAGCTTCAGCTCCCCTCTTCTGCTCAGCATCCAGCTCGCTTTCCAACTCCCGCACCTGTGTGGGGTAAAAGGGCAGTGAGGTCAAGGATCCTAGCTTTCTCTCACCGACTCATGTGCTAGCCATCCTAGCTCCCTTACTGTGTTTTACAGAGGTGTTTCCTCCCAGGCTCAGTCCATGGAGTGGCTTTCTATAGATTATCGCCATATGCCCTCTTGGGGCAGAGGCACTTGGCTACTGAGTCAGGCTAGGCAAAAAGGCCCCTTCCTCTGGGGCTTCATCCTTTGGCAAGGGCACTACAAGACTGGGCTTCCACCCTGCTTATCCTCACAGGTAAAACCTGCTGGTCTCTTTACGGATGTTTTCATTCCAATTAGACAAGGCAGTAGGGAACGTGGGCAGATCAATGTGTCCAAACCCAAGGCCGTTTGTTGAATTTAAAGAGAGTCAAGCATGGGCTGCCCAGCCCACCTCAAAGGTGGATAGAATAAGACAAAGTACAGAAAAGAGTGTGAGGAATCGCCTCAGTGCCATAGCTTTCTTTCGCCTTTTCTGAAGCCTTGGGGGAAGAGGGCAGCCACCGGGATGGCAGATCAACTGTGGTCCCAATATCGCAATGCCACCCCAGATCACCCAGAGAGATCCAAGTGGGAGTGGGGGTCCCAACCAACTGCATAGCTCTCTCCCTGGGGAATCCCAACAGCACTGAAGAGGACAGCCCATGCTGGGAGACTCATTAGAGCAACCTAGAAAGCTCCCAGGACGAGCAGGTTTCCTTTCAATAGAGTCTCCATCTTCTTTTGTCAGGTCTTAGCACACATCTCCCCACCTCCAGGCTTGTTCTCCAGGCCTCTGTAAGCTTATGAAGCTGGGCAACTGGGACTGGAAGGCATTTAAAGTGTTTGTGCAAGGGTAAGGTGACCGCAGGCTCCTAGCCAAGCTAGGAAAAACCAGCAGGTATCCTGGGACCTAGTCCTCTCCTTCTGGAAGGGGTCCATGGAAAGGATGGGCCTACACTCCAATACATAGGAAAAGAAGGGAAGAATTTTTTATTTGGAGCAGAGAGACAAATAAATAAAAATAAATAAATAATAAAAACTTTTGCATATTTTAAAGGAACCATGTGCCTAGTGACAACATTTCTAGGGAGGCTCAAAGAAAGAACAATTGTACATGGGGCTCTCTTTTGGGAAAATTCTCTCCTCTTTCTTCCTCCTCCTCCCCATTCCTGCCCACTCTTCCATTGTCTCTCTCTTCCCAGGACAAAAGAGCTATTCTAACACCCTCCTCCAGGCAGCCCTTCCCTGAGACGTCAAGTGTTTGTGCAGCCCGTTTCAAGAATGACCGAAATAATCCAACCCAGATCCATAGAAAAAAACCCGAGCGGCCGAGTAAACAGAACAGCACTCAGCAGTGGAAACGAAGGACTGTGAAAGACTCGCTCAGGACTGCGTGCAGGCCTTCTGGCGCTGGGGGAGGAGAAGTTACCCCCGTGTATTGATTTGGAGGAAGATGCACCAGTCAAGCTCCTTTGGGGACGCCGTGGGATGCCACAACTGCAGTTTCGTATAGAAGAAATCCATATAGGAAAGATGGAAAAAGAAGAGCCTGGGAGCAGGAGACAGATATTTTATACAGAAGGAGTGCTGCTTACCCAACAAAGCGGGGGAATTTTGTGTGTATAGAGAGTGTGCGTGTGTGTGTGCGAGTGTGTGTGTGTGTGTGTGCGTGTGTGTGCGTGTGTGTCTATTATCATGAATCTACATGGACAACAGGAAGTGAATGTTAAAAGATGTCTTCTTTGCTGAACATGTTGGTCCAGACTGTTAATCCCAGCACTTGGGAGACAGAGGTAGGCAGATCACTGTGAGTTAGAGTCCAGCCTGGTCTACAGAGTGAGTTCTACACAGAAAGAACTGGTTAGAGAGAGGGAGAGAAAGAGGGGGAGGGGAGGAGAGATAGGGGGTGGGGCATGGCTTTCCCACCATCTAAATCTAAACTTCTGGTTCATGGCTGAAACAAGGCCACTAGGAAAGCCAGTGCCTTCTCAAATCACCCACCCTGGCCTCCAGTTTCTGGATCTGCTTCTTGCCGCCCTTCAGCGCCAGCTGCTCGGCCTCGTCCAGGCGGTGCTGCAGGTCCTTCACCATCTGCTCCAGGTTCTTCTTCATCCGCTCCAGGTGGGCGCTGGTGTCCTGCTCCTTCTTCAGCTCCTCCGCCATCATGGCGGCCTGGGTCAGTCCACAGCACACATCAGTGTGCTACCCACCCAGCACCACCCAGAGCACACAGATGATGCTGCAATCTTCATGCCTCATGCTGAGCCTCCCCCTCCCCGGCATCATGTCCCACTTTGCCTCTCTAATGACTCTGTTTCCCCTGATGTCTCTCCAGGAAGCCACCACAGACTGGCTGTGCTCAGAAGAGATAAACCCCCCTTGCCATACTCTGGGTCTGAAATTCCCCTTTCTCGGCTCCCACTGCTTGCTGTCCCTGTGCAGAACAATGCTCACATCAGTGATGGCCTTCTTGGCCTTCTCTTCTGCATTTCTGGACTCCTGGATGGAGTTCTCCACCTCTGCCTGGCACTGGGCCAAGTCAGCCTCTAGTTTTTTCTTGGTATTTATCAGGCTCGTGTTCTGCAAGAAAAATTAGATTTGCGGGTGAAGGTTTCATATGGGCACTTAAAACAATGGGAAGGGAGGGCCGTGGGTGGGGAAGGAGGTGAATCACAGTCATGTTCCACTTCTTATTTTCCACATGAGTGGTCCGATGGGTACAATATCATTCCTGGCTGAACAGAAAGTTCTGAAACAGAGCCAAGAGCTGTACATCAGAAAATTGGGTAAATGATAAAGGGAGAATTTCAAACATTTGAGGATAGATAGATTATTCAGTAAAAGGCATTGGAACAAGAAAATGATTGATAGACACATCTATGTAAAATGAAAAATACTTCTACTAATTAAAATATGCCATGCATGGAATTGAAATTGGAACAGTAATGACAAACTAGAAAACATATCTATATCTCTCTCTATATAAAACAGTCCCAGTTCTTATATAAATGAGATTTAGTAAGAAAAAAGGACAAGAAAAATAAATAGTTAAAACACATAAGAAATATAACAGACATACAAATGATGAAGTGTTCTATCTCATCCTAAGTAAAAACTAATAAAATAATAATAATAATAAAGCAATGATGTATGTTTCAACAATAAAACTGGTGAAGATTTAACAGCTAGGGTCTTTGTAGAAGAGTCCTCATATGGCAATAAATGGGAATAAAAATTGGGACAGCCTTGTTAAGAAGTAATTTACATGCATTATATATAAATGTCTTTACTGTTTTGGCCCTGAAATTTATTTTGTTCCAGAGATATTGACAATAATAATCACAGATGGATGCAAAAATTTAACTATGACAACATTAATTAGTCTTTATAATAATAAAGAATTTTATTGGTAACAATCTAAAATAGCCATAAAGGATTTTTTGCAGTCATATTACTCAGCTTTCATAGTCTGTTTTTTTTTGTTTTTTTTTTCTTTGCTATTGAAAACTACAGCATTGAAAATGATTTAAAGATTTAGAAACATATTCTGGACATTGTTAAATGAAATTTAGAAGTTGCAAAATATTAATTAGAGTTTTATAAAAGCATAACATTTAAGTAATTCACAAAGATCTAAGAAGAGAACCGAATACGTTAACCATTTAATTGATTTTTCCTTCTATGTGCTCACTTATGATGTTTTAGATCAAGTATCATTAAAACTTTTATAAAATTAACAAAAATAGTTTTTTGGGAAGAAAATTTTTATTATCTTAATATTTCAGCTTAAACTTTGGGTTGAGCACTCATTGTCATTTGAACTTCTGAAATTCAGGTAAGAGCCATAATCTAACTTTTGAGTAGCATCATGGTGTCATAACTGCAAAATTCTACATCCAACCTCATGCAATGAACCATAGTCACAATCATCTTCAGGGTATGCATATAAAGAAATGAGTTTCAGGTTTAAGCTGTCCTCAACCCCTAGTATCTCTAATTATGCATATGCAAATACTGACACATGCAAATCATCCCAAATGGGAAACTCCTCTGGCCCCACGTAAAAACCTGCCCTGTGTGTTTTGGATAAGGGTTTTAAACCTGTGTTTTCTCCTTGAACCTTTCTCTGCTTCCTTGCTTTCAAATCCTAAAGCATGCAGCCTGCAAGATCTTTCATTTCTATTTCTGGTCAAATTTTAATCTGTCTTAATTGATAGATCAGTGCCCAGAGCTCTATCAATTAAGAGCCAACATTTTCCTGGCTTGGTCTTGACTGCTAGTCTGGGAGGAGTGGGGAGCTCCTGGCCAAGGTTCTCTCTGCACCCCTCCCCCGCCCAGGGAACATGAGGTAGAGGCTGGAGGAGGAGTTCCCTGGGGAGAGGAAGCATCTGTCCTACCTGTCCCAGGGCAGACTTGAGTGGAGGAGACAACATACCTGGGAGTGCAGCAGCTGGACACGGTCGCTGGAGTCCAGCAGCTCCTGCTCGGACAGCCTGCGGGTCCGCTCTGTCTGCTCCAAGGCCACCTTCATTTCCTCCAGCTCCTCCTGCAGGAGGCCGTTCCTGCGCTCCACGATGGCTAGCTGCTCCTTGAGGTCCTCATTGTTTCTCAGGGCATCATCCAGGTGCAGCTGGGAATCCTTCAAGGGAAACCAGGAGTGAGGACAGAGCTTCAGGGTGAGCTGTGGGCCCGCAGGTCTGCCAAAACGGCTGGTGCTCACCTTAAGCTGGCCCTGGACCGTGCGCAGGTGTTTCTGGGTCTCCGCCATCTGGCGGTTGGCATGGCTCAGCTGAATCTCCATCTCATTGAGATCACCTTCCATCTTCTTTTTCAGCCTCATGGCGTCATTGCGGCTTCGAATTTCTGCATCCAGCACACTTTGCATGGCCTCCACAGCACGCTGGCTGTTTCTCTTTATTTGTTCGATTTCCTCATCCTTCTCTGTGACCTTTCGGTCAAGTTCAGATTTTACCTGGCTTAACTCTAGCTGGACACGCAAGATCTTGCTCTCCTCGTGTTCCAGGGAACCCTAACAGCAAAAGAGCAATAGGAATTTTGTAAGTAACACTATTTTCCTTCCTTCCTTCCTTTCTTCCTTCCTTTTCTTTCTTTCCTTTTTCCTTCCTTTTCTTCCTTTTCCCTTCCTTCCTTCCTTCCTTCCTTCCTTCCTTCCTTCCTTCCTTCCTTCCTTCCTTCCTTCCTTCCTTCCTTCCTTCCTTCCTGTAGCCCATTATGTAACCCAACTTGTTCTTAAATTTATAATCCTCTTGGATGCTGGGATTATAGGTGTAGGCCACCACACCTGGGGACCTCACCTTAAATGATCATTTTCTTACAAACTATGCTAAATATGGCATCATGATGCTCACTTTATACACAAAAGAACAATGCTCTGGGGTTTGAGCATTTGATGGGTTTCTGAATGACCCCAAGAGTAGTGAAAGTCAGACTAAAATTTTGTATCTGCTATTAACAGACTAAAATTTGTATCTTCCTTCTTGAAAACGGCAGAACATCGTTTGAACTAGTAAATATTTTTATGAGTAGCATATTTAATAGTGACTATAATTTGGAGGCTGTTCTAGTCTCTGCATGAGCCAAATTCCAGAAACATCTCCACTGGTTGTTCTGTATGGACCACGACCTATCATGACCCCAGGTGGCTCTGGGTCTGTTATGATGACACAGGATTCCCGGCAGCCAGAGAGGCTGTACAACTCTGTATGAAACAGAGCTATCTCTCAGAATGCTTGGTGACTGACACTTTCTTTCTTGAGAGGAAGAAAAGATATTGAGAATAAATAATGCATTATTTATTTATTTATTCTCAAAAGGAGGCATAAGATAAATGACACCAGAAAATAAAGTGGCTCTGCCCAGGCTTTTCAGATCCAGGGCTGGCTGGCTGCTCTTCCCAGTGGGGACCCCAAGTCCCTGGCAGGAAGGGCTCTGTGTGGGTGGGTGCCTGCTGTTTCTTTCAGTTTCCTATGTGATGCCAGACAAGACACTTGCCTCCACTTCTTCTAAGGCAGCCTGCAGATCAGACTTCTCCTGCTCCACTTGCTTTTTCATCTTTTCCACTTCCTGGAGGTTTTTGCCCCTTTCAGCAATCTGCTCAGTTAAGTCAGAAATCTCTTCTGCAAAAGACAGGCTTGATTTAAGCTTTCAACAGGCTCCAGCTCATAGCATAGGCGTTTGCCAGACAAGTTAGGGGATGGCAGCTCATTCATGGCATTTACAGAAGAGAGAATACGGGAAGCCGATCTGATGAAGTGGAGGCCAGACAAAGAAGTGTTGCCTCACCTGAACTATGTAGAGAATGAACAACAAGAAGAGAATTCTTTATGACCCTAAGTATATAGAACCATCATGAAGGACCAGACTCTGAGTCTTTCAGAACCAGCAGAGAGTTAGGGAAACACAGGTGCTGTCTAATTTTATTGGTCAGAAGTCTGAAGTCATTAGGAGCTTTGGCAAGAGGCTCAAGGTTGCTACATCACTTGAGGACTGGACAAGTCTCTTGTTTTCTAACAGCAGAGGACTTAGCAGCTCACTAGGTAGCTCCAGTCCTCAAAATAAGAATCAGCTGCCATTTCACCTTTCATGAAGAAGGGTTGAGCCTTAGGAAACGTTAGTAAATTTGAGGCTTGATGGACAAGAAAGTTGTAGGGTCGTGGGAAGGAGGGAGCTGTGTCTAAGCGGGGCTGGAATTGGCAGGAGAAGGGTATTCTGACTCAGCTGTGTGCTGGAGGGAGCTCACCTTGCAGGTTTTTATTCTCCCGCCTCAGCGTCTCTAACTGATCCACCACCTCCTCATAGGCGTTCCTCATCTTGAAGATTTCAGTACTGAGAGACCTGGACTCCTTCTGAGCGGCTTCCAGCTCGGCTTGACTTTCGTCCAGTTTTTGCTTCCACTCTGCAAGGACCTGCAGCAAGGGAATGGGAAACAAGAGAAACAGAAGAGCCCGGGGGACTTGAAAGAGATTGTTCAAACAAGGGCTGTGAGTAATGCCAAGGCTTCACCATCCTTGGGGACCAAAGGAAGAAGGTGGGCTCTAACCTAGGCCACAGACTCCAAAGTCTGATGTCTCTACAGGTGCCCTGCTGGGTTTTTAAAATATAAGCTGAGTATCATGGATATGATGGGTAGTTTTTCATATTTCGGAATAGTTGAAGAATTTGAATAGACATAAGAGACCTTATATCAATAAGACCCCAGTGCCACAAAAAAAAAAAAAAAAAAAAAAAAAAAAAAAAAGCATTTTTGTGTCATTTGCTGTTACGGTCATAAGAAATTTTGTACAGTGCTTTTATGGGGATGTATATGAATACATGATGTGCATGTGAGAGAGAGAATGTGTGTGTGTGAAGATAGGTGTAAGCACGCCATTATGCACATGCAAAGGTCAGAGGGCAACCTTGGATGCTGGTCTTCACCTTCCACCTTAAGGGAAGATGCTGAGAATGTTAGACCAGCTGCCGCTTGGGCTTTCTGCTGATTCCCCTGTGTCTGCCTCCCATCTTGAGGCAGTGCTGGGATCACAGGTGAATTCTGAGATCAATTCTGACCTCCTCCAGTTTTCATGCTTGAGTGGCAAGTGTTTCTACCCATTGAGCCATTTCCCCAGCTAAGCGTTTCATGTTTTAACTACCACTCGTCGCATGAACTTGGACATGGAATTTTCTTCCCTTTGTAGCATCATGCTGCTCAAAATTTTCAAATTTGGGGTCTGGGGGTTAAAGATATTCAGTCTACATGACAAGTTCATCAGAATTTGAATTAGCTTTGACTAAAAGTTAATTTCCCTTTGAGGAACCATTAGAGACGTAAAGAAACTCCCCGTATCTTCCAGCCAGGAGCCCAGACTCTAGCTGCAAGCCTCATGGAACACATGTGTGAAAGGCTACCACTGAGACCACCATGTCCATGAAGCAGTTGGGGAAAGACCTTGTCAAAGTTCCTTTGCTTCTTGTCCAGGGTAGCGCAGGCTGTGTTGGCCCTCTCCAGGTCCAGCATGAGGTCATCCACTTCCCCCTGCAGCCTCTGCTTGGTTTTCTCCAGGGAGGCACACTTGGAGTTGGAAGCCTCAGTGTTCTCCTCTGCCTCCTGGAGCCTCTGGGCCAGCTTTTTCCTAGGAGAACCATATGCCGTTCTGTGTCATCAGGGCGGGATATTTCAGCAAGTGACTGTCAGGTTGAAGGGAATGGACAGTGTGGAAGAGGCTGACTGAGCCCTGACACATGAGTGTGGGAACCCTGTGCGGTCACGCGATAATGGCGCTCCCACAAGTCAACGACAGACGTGAAAAACGCCCATCACCTAGCAACACAGCAACCACTGTGGCACTGCTGTGCGACATGCTTTATTCTTATTCTTAGTCTTACTGTTGTCCGTGGGCTGTTGGAGTAGGCAGGGCTACTGTGCCGGTCACTGGAAAGCCCAGCAAGGGTACATTGTGTCAGAACATACTGCTTCCTAGTGCTTACCGCTTCGTGCTGACAGCAGACCGCTGGGCCACTGGGTTCCGCATTTACCGTGCTACCCTTTTTGTTCTACTTATGCAAGAGAAGTTTACTATAAAGTGTTGTGTTCTGTTTGGCCAGTAGCACTCCACACAAGTCTGGAATACTGAGTCTCTTGACTGCATCAAGAGGAGAGTGGGGGGCACTCTCTGAAAGCGTAAGAAACTACAAAGGAGAGAGAGAGTCTCAGGAGGGGAGGGGAACCATTCTCCTGAGCCTTTTCTAGGGTCTTTTCTCCTATGGAGCCGTACTTGGCCTCCTCCAGCTCCTCCGTGCGCTGGATGGCATCCGTCTCGTATTTGGTCCTCCACTGGGCCACCTCGCTGTTGGCCTTGGACAGCGCCCTCTGCAGCTCGGCTTTGGCTTCCTGCTCCTCCTCATACTGTTCGCGCAGCAGGTCACAGTCGTGGCGGGAGGACTGCAGGGCGTGGGCCAGCGCGTTCTTGGCCTGCAGGGTACAATGATAACAGTTGCAAATCCTCTTCCCAGTAAGGGTATGCTCATTTAAATAGCTGTACCCAGTTTGAATCATTTCCCTGTTGCTTCACTAATTTTGTCATGCTAGCATACCTAATCTTTGTTTTGTTTTTTTTAATATTTGTTTTTAAAAGTTTTTTTTTCATAATTATATTTACTTTTAAAAGAAAATACTACACCATGGTAAAGAGAAAGTTATTACTCTTTAGCCAGCCGTGGTAGCACAAATCTATAATCCTAGTATGTAGAAGACTGAGACAGAAGGATAGTGAATTCAAGGGCAGTCTGGACCACATGGTGAGTTCTAGGGCATCCTGAGCTATATGGCACAATCCTCCCTTAATGTCCTCCCAAGTGGCCACAGGAAACATTAGAAGTGTATATGACAGACATAAAGCGGCACCCTCAGCGTCTCTCTACACAGTCTGCATGGTGTGGCTCTGTGCTGGAGGCCTGCCCTCTTGGTTTTTTAATGAAGTAATGGCAAGTGCCAAAGGGCTGCTGTCCACACTGTGATGGAAGAAGTAGAACAGAATGAAAAAGGAGGAAGTCATTTTACCACCTCATGTGATGTGGTGGGGTGCCGTGCAGCCTCCTGACACTGGGGGCCTCTGGTGAGAGCCGATGCCCAGAGCCTTCTCCCTCCCTCGTTACACTCTGGACAGGGCAAGTGCTAAGCTCTGGCTGTAATGGTTGCAGCAGCACATCCTTGATAGAAAAGGTAATAAATGCAGATCTTTGCCTAAGGAAGGGGCCTCACAGCTGCATCGAGAGCCAAGAAAGTCCAGCCAGTCTCTGACGGCCCATGATCCATTCTGCTTGTTCAGTCTCTGGTTCTCACCACTCCTCCTCATGCCCTAGTCCACCTAAAACCTTCCCTCAGAACAGAAAGATGAGAGAGAAATCCAGTGCTGCTCTTTGCCAGAAATGAAAGACAAAGAGAATTTCAAAAGATCGCCCTGTAACTCTCACCCAGAGCGCAGCAGTCTCAGCCAGATCAAAGCAGATTCCTTTCTTGCGGAATTTGGAATGTGTAGATTCCGGTTTTAGTGCTTGAAACACTAGCATCGGTAGCACTTGCTTTGTGTCCTGCTCTGCTGAGAATTTATGTACTGTCTAGCACTACAGCGGGGGTTGGGGAGTGGGGAGGAGAATGTGGGAGGAAGATCGTTCCTATCATTTATAAGATAGACTTGTATTATAAACTATATCAAGATGCTGCAGGTAGCATTATGATGATGGTTGTGTTTATGTAAGCGTCCAAAGGCTCTCCCCCAAGCCAGGTAGTCTTTTGGGAGAAAGGGTACTCAAGAACAGATCTTACTGGAGGTGAACCACAAAGAGGCCGGCATTCTAAGCTGCTGGGGTGAATTTTTGCACGAGATGCTCTTAACTAGTGCAGTAATGGGAAGGAGTGCTTTTGACTGGAGGGAGATGGAGGTATAAAGGAGATGGAGCAGCTTATTAGGGCTTTTCAGTCCTGAGGGAAGAGACCGAGTCCCAAGGCCCTCTGTTGTTCAGGAACAGGTTGTTATGACAGTGAACAGCAGAGAGATGAAGCATCCTTCATTCAGTACTGACTCCAAGCAGTCTTCCCTCTAAGCAGCTCACCTCCCAGTAGCCTCCCTCGAGGGTCACTTTGCTTGGCTGCCCAGGTTTATCAGACGGCTTCCCCAAAGAGTCCACCTCACCTTGGTTTCTTCCTCCAGTTGCCTCTTAAGCTCTTCTAGCTGCTGGGTGAGGGCCTGCTTGCTTTTGGTGAGCTGTGAAACCAGGGACTCCTTCTCTTCTACTTGGTGGCTCAGCTCCCCTGTCAAACAGATGTGGCCCCACTTGAGCATTGCCGACTGCCAAACACCGTGTCCCCACTGGGCCCTGGAGGCTTGCCATCCTCACCATTCTGGGTCTGCAGCCTTGCCTTCTGCATGTTCAGATCATGGATTAACTGGGTTTGTTGGTCATCCTTGGCTTTGATTTCATTAAACTGGTCTTCCACAGACCGGCACATTCTTTCCATGTTACTCTGAAAAACAAAAAATGGGAATGGGGAAGTGGGTTTCTGGTGTCCAGCACCGCAATGGACACTTTGATGTCTGGCCTTTTGCTGGACTAAATGAAAACATGGAGCATACAAAGGTTGGCTTTAAGAATCATCCTTTCGGATTTACTTTATTTTTGTGTTCGGTTGCTCTTTGATCAGCAGGAGCATGGGATGTTAGCTTTGGTGAGTTTGCATACAGTGAGTAGAACCAGCTTCTCATATGATGCCCCTCAAAGGAACCCTGGGATCATGCTGGAAGATAAGCAAGTCTATAGGCAGACAGATACTGTTCCCAAGCCCTGCCTTGACGTTGCAGGGTTCCTTTCAACGCCACAGCAGTCCTTGGGGGTGAGTTATTGAGTCACCACTCAAGCCTTCCATCTGCCTAGTTGTACAAGATTCATCCAAGCCCCTCTGTGCATGTCTCAGACCTCGCTTCTCTTCCCTTTCCATGAAATATGGAATAAAGCAAGCATATGCTTTCCTTCAGACTGGAAAGTGTGAAACGGCAGATGAAGCAGGGGTGTTGGATCAAAGATGGTTCTCAAGGAACTCAGGACATATTTGAGGATGATGTGCATGGAAGAACTCCAGCAGCGGGGAGGGAGTGGTCTGAGAGGGAGGACAACTTTCAAAGAGAAAACTCAAAGCATACAACACTTAAAAGAAAAGAAAACGTAAGGTAAATAGAAATGCTGGACTTTAAAGTTGAGAACACAGGGTAAAATAAAGCCATTCCAGAAGTAGGATGCTGTGAGGTGAAACTTTGCCTTTGTTGTGGTGGTACCATGGGGTGGTGGGGCTTTCAGACAGTGGATCCTAGGGAGAGGTAATTAGATCATTTGGGTACCACTCTTTGAAGGGATTAATGCTAGCCTTCTAAGACTGTATTAGTTGGCATGAGAATGATCTGCTATAAAGCTGACTGACACCTATGTTCCTCTAACAAATGCTCCTACCACTGTGTTGTCATCTGCTGTGAGGTCCTTCCTTGAGGGCATAGTTACTTTCACAGCAGTTACATTATCTGAGGAGGTGTGAGTTGCAGAAGATTTAAATGGGATGGTGTGCACGCATCCTGTGCCAGCCCGCTGAGATCCTGAACTATGAATTTGATGTCAATGGAAGCACAAGAACCAAACTACTGCAGATACCAAGGGATGACTATTCCTTCTCTTTTTCCCCTCCCTCCCTCCCTTTCTCCTTCTTCTTTCCTTTCCTTTCCTTTCTTTCTTTCCTTTCTTTCTTTCTTTCTTTCTTTCTTTCTTTCTTTCTTTCTTTCTTTCTTTCTTTCTTTCTTTCTTTCTTTCTTTCTTTTTTGTCAAGGTCTCATATAGTCCAGATTGACCTCACCATGTATCTGAGGATGACTTTGAACTGTTTTTGTTTGTTTGTTTGTTTTTGTTTTTTTGAGACAGGGTCTCACTATGTAGCTCTGGTTGACCTGGAACTCACAAGGTAGAGCAGGCTGGCCTCTAACTCACAGAGATCCACCTGCCTCTGCCTCCCGAGTGCTGGAAGTAAAGGCGTGGGCCACTGCGCCTCTCAAATGCTGGGATTGCACGTATGCAGCAACATGGCTGACTTGTGCTTTTTCTTTCTCTTAGAAATATTTTATTTTTGTTTATGTATGTTATGTTAGGGCAGGGCATGTGCACCTGAGTATAGAAGCCATCAGAGGCCAGAGCGACTTGATCTCCTGGAGCTGGTCTTACAGGCAACTGTGTGCCGCCAGACTCGGGTGCTGGGAACAGCACTCGGGTCCTCTGAAAAAGTGGTACACACTCTCAGCCACTGAGCTACCTCCCTAGCCCCTCGTGCTTTTTCTTCGAGAGCTGCAGTCTACTGCTTCATCTGCCTGCATCCACTTGCATGCTAATGTCACATCAGCTGTGTCTCCCAGTGACAAACACTGTGGGGTGAGAAGGTGGCAAAGAGAAAACCATGCCCACAAAACTCAAGTGTTAGCCCAGCCATAGATTTAGTTCTTGGAGCTGTCAGATGGTCTGGAAGAGTCAGGAAGGGTATCATAACCTTGATTGCAGGCAGATTGTTCAACTAAGTTGGAAGAACTTTGCTCTGTCTGTCTGTGTTTTCCCCAAATGTATAAACTGAAACTAAGTCTCTATATATTGAGAGGTAGGACCTCTGGGTAATTAGGTCATGAAGACTTCATCTTTATAGGGAGTGAAGGTCTTTATAAAAGAGGTGAGAAGATGGGTCTGTTGTACATGCCTTTAATCCCAGCACTTTGGAGCCACAGGCAGGCAAAGCTCTGTGAGTTTGAGGCTAGCCTGGTCCACATAGGGTTCCAGGCCAGCCAGGGCTGCATGGTGAGAACCTGCCTCAAAAATAGATAGATAGATAGATAGATAGATAGATAGATAGATAGATAGATAGATAAAGAAAGAAAGAAAGAAAGAAAGAAAGAAAGAAAGAAAGAATAAATAAAGAAATAAATACAAATAGGTGAGAGTGAGCTCCATGTTTCTTCTGACACTGGAGGACAGAAAACATAGAGAAAGCCCTGGCCACAGACTGAGCCTATTGGTCCCTTAATCTCAGACGTCCCAGCTTCCAAACTGTAAGCAACACTTCTGTTGTTTATAACATGGCTTAGTCTAAGGTACTTTGCTGTAGTAGCTTCAGCTGTTTAGGACCTGTGACTTGAGTAAATTTGAAGAGTCAGGAAAATTGGGAGTGGGAAGATGGCAACAATTCAGAACCCACAATGAGTCTGGGGCATTAAACTCCATCTTCTCACAGGGCGAGAAGACAAGGCTGCCACCATCAGGTGGTCAGGCAGATACCTTTGACTTGGAGACTGTCTCAATGTTGCTGGCCATGTCGTCAATCTCCATCTTGAGCTCGCTCTTCTCCTTCTCCAGCTTCTGCTTGACCCGCTGCAGGTTGTCAATCTGTTCCCCAAGCTCGGCCACGGTGTCTGCGTGCTTCTTCCTTAGGGTGGCTGCTGTGGCCTCGTGCTGCAGGGTGGCCTCCTCCAGGTCCCTGCGAAGTTTCTGGAACTCAGCCTCTCTCTTCTTGTTCATCTCGATCTGGGCTGAAGTGGCTCCACTGGCTTCTTCTAGCCTCTCGCTGATCTCCTCCAGTTCTCTGGCCAGGTCTGAACGCTGCTTCTCAATTTTGGCTCTGACTGTGTGCTCTGCTTCAATTTCTTCCTCCAGCTCTTCTGTGCGGGCCTGAAAGGGGGAACATAAATAGGAAGCTTGTCGGGGCAGAGAACAGACCATTCCAGGAGCAACGGGGTGCTTAGGGAATGGGGGAAAACAGCACAAAGCTGAGAATATGTTATGACTTAGCAGGGCAATGGCACTTGTTTGGAAACGGCCTAAGTGTCTCCCAGAAGGGAAATGATCAACCAGATCTTTCATCATGCCAAGCAGCAGTTCAATACTGCAGCAAGTCCTCTGTGGAGAGCCCTGCAGAACATGCCATTGTGTGAAAAGAGTAAGTTGCATTCTGAGCTTAGGATGGAAAGATTCATGCTGAAAACATGACGAAATGCGAATGGGTTTTTGCATATATACTGTATCTTCTCTCCAGGTCTTCAATATATACATAAACACATAGCAGGAGGATCCGGAAAGAGCCATAACCACCTGAACCTGGCAGTTTTTTGTTTTTTTTTGTTTTTTTTTTTTTTTCACAAAAAACCGGGAAGCCCTAGGCTTAGGGAAAGTGGTCAGTGCATCTTTATCAGCAACAATTAGCCACCTAGGTTCCATTCTGTTCCTTTTCAAGGAAATATATATATATGTTTATGTGCCACTTAGAAAACTTGAAATATTTATTTTAAAGACTATAGAAAAGGACCCACCATGCAGTATGCAGCTGAAGCAGGGAGTAAAAAAAAAAAAAGGAAAAAGAAAGACTGGCATATGATGACACAATGGACTTGGGGAGGGGCATTCGTGAAGAAGGGGGAGGGAGGGTGGGATCGGGAGGGGAAGAGGGAGGGGCTTATGGGGGGATACAAAGTGAATAAAGTGTAATTAATAAAAAATAAATAAATTTTAAAAAGAAAAGGAAAATCAGGAAAGAGAAAGCTGGGTGCTTGCAGGCAGCCTCTGTGGCCAGGAGGGGCCTGACGCCTCCACCTGCAATTCTTTAATCTTCTTTTGCAGCTGCAGACTGAGGACTTGCTCGTCGTCGATTCTGGTTTGTAACTGACTCATCTCAAACTCTTTTCTGCAAACAGATCAAACAGATAACGCTGCATGAAGCAAAGGCCTTCTAAGGGAGGCACGCTTGGCTGTCAGGCTCACGGGCAGGGGATAGAACATGACTCATCTACTTCTTGAGTTTCTCTTCTGTCTGTTGCTTGTCGTTCTCCAGATCCATGATGGATTCCTGGCACATTTTCAAGTCTCCTTCCAGCTTCCTCTTCACTCTCTCCAGGTCAGCCCGAAGCTTCCTCTCCTGCTCCAGGCTGCCCTCCAGCTGGGAAGACACAGGTGACGAGGCTGAGGAAGCAGGTTTACCGGGCAGCAGCCAGCACAGCCTCACCCATGCCTGGTGGCCACCAGCCCCAGGAAAAGAAGGAAGCCAGCCTTCCATCTTCCACTTTTTAGTTCTGTGTCTCAGAGGGTGAACACGGTGGGGGCCTCCTGGTTCTTCTTTCCAGATCATTCTCTCTCGGCCAGTCCCAAGCTACTATCTCATATAGGAACAAATGAGCCCTCTGTGACAGCCACTGTGGAGGCTTGGCGCTCCTCCCTGACCCACACCATACAGCCTGAGTGTAGTCAGGCAAAGAGTGAAAGTGTGTTGTGCAGGACTGGGCACAGGGAAAGAACGGGTGTAGCAGGGCACACATCTATTCTGGCTTTGTTAGAGACCTACCATAGGTCTAACCACAACAGGGAGTAAAACCAGCCAACTTGAAACCTGTTCCTTAGATGTGTGCAATAATCCATCACGAAGGAGAAAAAGGTTCATTTTCCTGGCCATAAATAGAATTTTTTTCCTTGTTTTTGAGGTGTTGCAGGCAGAAGTCGGGGCCTCATGCATGCTGTACCACTGAGCTGCACCCTTGCCTGGAATGAGGCTTTCAACACTGGAGAATAACACTGGAGGTTTCAGAACCCCAAACTGCCTGTAGGCAGTAGCTGCTAATGCCAGCAGCAGCTTATGCTTTACTGAAAATGTTATGGGTTGAACACTTTCTGTAGACATCCTCTTAAGTCTAGAGATTTATATGTATTCCCCAATTCATAAGTGGGAACTGAAGCCTCCCTAGGTCACATGGCCTGCTTGCCACCTCAGATGTGTGTGTTTGGGGTCAGGGCTCTGACGCAGGAGTCGGAGCACCTTAGACTGGTTCCTACTCAGCCCCTTCTTTGCAAAGCATAGGGGTCATGGGGTCTCACGTCATCCGTCTGCTGTTCCAGCTTGACGTTGATCTTGATAAGACCGTTGACTTTATCTTCTTCAACCTGAAGATCATCCAGGGTCTGCTGATGGGCTTCCTGCAGAGATTTCTTTTCCTTCGTCAGTTTGGAAATGTTTTCTTCAAGCGCTGTCATTTCCTCAGAGAGATTCTTCACCTAGGAGAAAATCAGCAACCGTTTAAGATTGAAACAATTCATCCAGCAGCTCCCAGCAGCAACAGCTATGGCTGCCTCCCCCCTCCCCCCATCCCCCTTGTCTCTAGGTGTCTCTAGCTCTATGGCATTCTGGGATAAGTAACTTCTCAGTTCTTCCGGGTTTTTTTTTTTAATTGTTTATTATTTTAATTTTACTCCATCTTATTTTTGAGAAAAGTCTTTGTGTGGTTCCCAGGCTGGCTCCTAGGCTTAAGAGATCTTCTGGTTTAGAAAAGGCATGTGTCACTGTAACAGCCAGCCTTGCAGGTTTTTATGGAACTGGGTCTCACATGGCCTGAAGCGACATTAGATTTGATACACAGCCAGGGATGGCCTTGAACTTCCAGCTTTCCTGCCTCTACCTTTGATATGCCGAGATGCAGGCATGAGCCACCACGTTCACCTCAGTCAAACTGAGGGCTTCCTCAGGCTAGGCAAACACTCAGCCAACTGGGCCATGGCCCAGCCTTTGCGCATTCAGTCTTTCTCCGTGGTCCCAGGTTCTTCAGTTAGGACTCTTTCTTTCAGAGAGCATTTCACTAGGAAGGACACTACTAAAATGCAAATGCACTAGGTGTGAAGGGCAATGCATCAATCTGTGTTTATTCGTTGTATCTCCAAACATTTACTAGGAGGGCAGATGAGGGTTCAGAATGAAGCAGGAAGGGGAGGGAGAGGCCTGGGGTGTGAGGCCAGGAAATCCTGTGCTGGCAGGAAGGGACCTGGGGGACACCATTCATGGAGACTTCAGGTATTAAACAGAAACTTCCTTGAACAGCACTTAGCCAGATGAGAGCTTACTGATTCCCACCTGTGACCTGAATCCAACCATAGATATGTTTAATTCATTGTTTGTTGTTGAAACGCTATCAACATGGGAAAGATGGGAGTCTACATAAAATTCGAATTCTTTGGCCTCTCATCAAAGTCCAAATCTCTAGCCCTGTTGGCTTCACCTTCTCGCTACTTGCTGGGAATGTCACGGCTGCCACCATGAGAATGGGCAGCCTGTGGACAGCATTTGCCACAGTCTCCACTCTCCCTATTCTCTGTCTCCATCGGTCACTATTGTCCACACATCACAGACTCTGGGTGCCCACTGCCATGGTCCTCCCACACCCAGCAGACCTCATCCTTTGTCTCCCCTCCTGAGTAGCCCGCATTGAGTCACGCCTGTGTGTGAATGTTATCATGCCCTCAGTTCACTCACTCACATTGCCCCCGCTGAGCAAGGGGTGCTCCCTATTCACATGTTTGCTTGCTGATTCACCAGGCCTGTGCTGTGCTCTCTGTGACTCCACCACTCTCTGCCTCTCCATCCCATGACGTGGTCCCCAGTCCTGTCCCAAGCAAAGCTGCAAAAAGGGTCCCCATATATGCAAGCACTGGTAGGAGACTTCCTTGGTCTATACCAGAACAGAATCTGAGCTCATGAGGTATATAAATTCTTCTTCCTTCCTTCCTTCCTTCCTTCCTTCCTTCCTTCCTTCCTTCCTTCCTTCCTTCCTTCCTCCCTTCCTTTCCCTTCCCTTACTTCCCACTCTTACTTTCCTTTTTTCCTTTCTTCCTTTTCTTCCCTCTCTCCCTCCCTCCCCCCCTCCCTTACTTCCTTTTTATACAAGGTCCTTATGTAGCTCTAGCTCTCCTGGAACTTGTTATGTAGACCAGGCTGGCCCCAGACTCAAACAGATCTTCCTGTCTCTGCCTTCCAAGGTGTGTACCACTATTCCTGGACAATTTTGTGTGTGTGGGGCCTTTTGTCTGCATGTATGTCTCTATGTATACCGTGTGTGTGCAGTGTCCATAGAGTCCAGAAGAGGCCGTCTAATCTGGGATGAGAGTTACAGACTGTTGGTAAACCACTTTTAGAAGAGTGGCCAGTGCTGAGCTCTCTCCAGCCACCAGCTTCTTAACTGGACTAAGTAATGCCAACTGGCTCTCTCCTTTCCTCCAATGATGCATGAGGGTCCAGCCCTTGCTGCTATCCAGTTTTCTGACTCTTTCATCACCTGCCTGACTCTGCCGACATTTCTGTTACTTTCCCTGCCCTCTGTGCATGAGAGACAAAGATAAGCAAGGCCCAGTCCTTGCTCTCAAAGAAATGAGCTTGTTAGCGACACTCCCAGGAGGGGCTGAGGAAAGCTTATGGAGTGGGGGTCAAGGAGGAGGGACCAAACCTGCCAACAGCTTGTTCTGTACACTGAGCTGGCCCCAGTTCCTGCCTCCCACCTCTAGCGAGTGTGGATTGGCGGTGAGCCTATGAGGAGCCTTCCGGCCACCCACCTTGTTCTCCGTGGCATGCTTTTCCTTCTCAACCTTAGTCAGGGTCAACTCCAGGTCGTCGATGTCTCTCTTGAGAGAAGAGCATTTGTCTTCCAGGTTCCTCTTCTTGGCGACCAGTTCGGAATTTGTCTCCTCCTCCTCCTCCAGCCTCTCCGTCAGCTCCTTGACTTTTGCCTCCAGCTGGATCTTGCTTTTGATGAGCCCCTCGCACCGCTCCTCAGCATCCATCAGATTTTCCGTTTCCTGAAAGAGCCGGGTCACTGGAAGCTCTGGTCAGTTACTTTGTAAACCCTGGGAAGAAGAGCCTGGCCCTCTAGAAGCCTGCACACCTGAGCGGAGCTGAGGAGTGGCTCGGGCGCACACGCACACAGGCATTTACACAAATGTCACTTATATGCTCTCCTAACCACTGAGGCATCATTATCTGACAGCCAATCACTCAAAGTAACTGTACATGAAACCGTTCAATGGCGTTACAGGTTCACCCTCTAACGTTGGATGAACTCAGGCGCCTAAGAATTTCATTCTTGTGCCAGTCAAAAGCCCATGTGAGCCGTGTACTCTGTGCAGTGTGGAGTACAGTAGAAGCAGATTAATGTCTTCACAGCTCAACTACCTGTTAACTATCAGCAGAAGGGGCTGTCCACGCGCCCTTAGCTGTGATTCCTCCAGCAACAGAACTGGAGATGAAGAACACACAGCAGTAAGTGACTGGGTAAGTCCGTGTCCCAGAAAACTGTAGCCAGTTTTGTGGATGGGACCGAGATTGGCTAATTCCCTTCTTAAGCCAAGCCCGCTGCCAGCTTCCTGTTGCAGGAGATTTGAAACACTGGACACACAGTGCAGGAAACAATCTATGCTTGTGCTCACTGAACCTCTGCTCACCTAAGCATCCGCTGGCCCTTGACATGTGTCAAACCCTCCAAGTCCTTGACAACCATCCACGGCGAGCACGATGTGAGAAAATGAAGGTGGGAAGAGGAGATCTAGCTGCGCTGCAGTCACAGGCTAACAAGTAGGGAATCTGGGCGCCGAACCCAGCTGGTTGTGGGACTCCTGTCCTCTGAGCCTGGAGGGAGGTGCTCCCATGGAGAGCACACTATGCCCGGGGCAAGTGTAAGAGAGAGCACGTGACCATGCACATAAGAGGAGATGCAAAGAAAGTCTCTGAGGTCTATTAAGAGACCAACTATAAATGCCTTGGAAAGGAGACAACTATGCTCCCAGGATATTGTGGCCTGCAGATGTGGCCACAATATTTCACCCCATTTCTCTGGTTAAAAAGAGAGAGAGAGAGAGAATTCTCTAAAACACATTTCAGAGAATAATCATATTATTGAAAATCATATGTGGAAACTGACTTTCTGTCTCTGGTTGGGTTATTTAACTCAAATGATTTATTTTTATTGATACATCTTCTTGTAAAAATGTGTGCATTTAAACATTTAGTTCATGTGCCATGTGTTGCCTGCCTGCATGCGTGTGTGCCGCTTGTGTGCTGCTCCAGGAGGAGGTCAGAAGGAGTCAGGTTGTCGTCCGCCGTGTGGGTGCTGGGGACCAATCCAAGGTCTCTGCTAGAACAAGCGTTCTTCTTCACCGAGCCATCCCGCTGGCCCCAAGATGTGCGCCCATGACACTTTTTGTATTGTTTTGTGGAGACTGGACCTGATAGTATTTGCTAGGCATCTTAGAACTCTAGGCTAGCCTTGAACTCATGGCAAGCCTCCTGACTTAGGCTTGTGAGTAGGCCTGAGCTTTATCATATTCAGGTCTGACAATTTTTTAGTATAATGCTGTACACTTATCTTTCATATGCACAGCAAAATATGTAAAAAAAAATCTGCTGTGGAAGACAGAGAAAAGACCAGAGAGAACATAATAAATTCACTCTCCTTGACATTTTTTTGGGGGGGGGGGCGGCCAAGGCCAGCCAAGCTTCTGACTGGGTAGTACTGCAATGCTCAATGTGACCACTAGGTGGCATCACTGCCTCTTAAATAGCTCCTGCCCCCTGCCCCCTTCACTGTCCTGGGAATCTGTGTTTTGTACTCCCAGGAAGACACTTACTGACTGGACTTGCAACTGGAGGTCATTTTTTTCCTGCAGCAGGGAGACCATTTTCTCCTCCAGCTCCTTCCGGCGGGCCTCAGATCTAGCCAGCTCTTCCTTGGCTCGTTCGAAGTCCTCCTTCATGGTGGCCATCTCCTTCTCAGCCTCCGCGCTCTTCAGCAGGGGCTTGATCTTGAAGAAGAGGTTCATCCAGGGCCAGTGCTTGACGTTCATGAAGGAGCGCACGTTGTACTGGATGCAGAAGATGGACTCCCTGTGCGCCCACAGGGCTCAGGTTAATTACCTAGGGTACTCGACAGCTCGCTGTTTTCCGCTTGACCCCCCCCCCCCCCCACCTCCCGAAAAGGTCTCCGAATCTTCATCCTTCCCAGCCAGGTAGAAGGGGAGTAACCTAAGCTTGGCAGGCCCTGTGGGTCCAGAGTCTGCAGATCAGGGCCACTGGACACAAGGATCAGGAAGAAGGAAGGCGGGCGAGAGGTTCACTTGTGAGTGAGTGAATGAACGAGTGAATGAATATTCAAAGGGAGTGATAGCCAGCTGCTGAGGAGGAAGGGTGGGAAGGAGAGGTGAGACTGCTTTACCTCCTCTCCATCATTTTCTTGAACTCCACCCTCATCAGGTAGCCCCTGCACACGGCCTGCGTGCGTGTCATCAGGGTCACCAGCTTCTCGTCTCTCATCTCTTCCAGAAGCCCCAGGAGCCCAGCTTTGAAAAACACCTGCGTCAAAAGAGAGGCAAGACCCTGCTTCATCCTCAGCAGGTGCCCGGTCAGCCTCAGGATGGAACCTGTCTCTTTCGGAGTCCATCCTTGGCACCGGAAGTGCTTCCAGGCCTCACTTTCCAGGGGCTTTGGTCTCTGAATTTGCACCTCTTGGGATACTGGTAAGACAGTGTGCTCTGAAATCGCTTCCAGGTCCATCAGCCACAGACCTGGACTGGTTCTGCAGAGCTCATGTAGAAGCAATCAAGACAAACCCGGAAAGTAACCACAGGGCAAAATTGTGCCCAGAATAGGAGGGAACCACAGACTCATCTGCCTCTCACATCTTAGGCTTTCCATCTCACCCTCAGACCCATGCCCCCAGTGCCCCAAGGAGGCACACACTCTGGACCAGCAGGGAGCCCAGCCTCTTCTTCTTCTTCAGAAGCTTCAGGGTCAGGCTCCGATAGAAACTAGCCAATGGAGTTCAGTGGTTTGCATCTGATTCATCTAGCCAAGGGACCTTGAGTATTTACCAGGCCCTTGAGAGTCTCTCCCTGCCCCTCTCTACGACACCAGGGTTCCCCTGCTTGCTGCCACATTTTCTAACTTAAGCTTCCTGCCTCTTAAAGACCAGTACAAAGACAGAGCCCCCAGCCACAGTCCTGGGACTCCTCTGCTTGGGCTGCAAGACAAGGCTGGTGGAGTTGACTGGAAGAAGAAAGACCCTTCCCCCCGACCAGCAGACAAGCTGCCAGGGTTGCAGGTGTTTCCAGGCCCACCTGTTCTCACCTTGGTGTGGCCAAACCGAAACTGCTCTCGGTCCACATCAATGGAGTTCAGGAGCTTCTCGGAGGCGTTCTTGCTGTCGATGAACTGCCCTTCTGGGATGGCACTGGCATTAAGGATCCGATACCTGAGGAGAAGAAACAATGGCTTTGGCCTCTCAGGATGGTGTTGTATCTGAGACCAGGTCTTCTAGAACCCTCTGCTGCAGTCTTAAGAAGGTGAGTACTGTTCTGCCAGCCGGGGAGAGGGAGAAGCCCAGGGGTGGGCTCTAGGATGTGATGGAGGGAGAGAGGCATGAAGGAAGGCTGAGCACACATCTCAGAAAGCCCGCCTTTGGAGGAACTGGCCCTTATCTGACCTGGAAGAGCTTCAAATTTAACTGTGGCTTGGATATCTCGGTCCTCCCATCTCTCAAGCTGTCTGGACTTCGGGAAGGACAGAGGTATTCTAGATCAGTATGTTTCAACTGGAATATTTGACTCCCAGGGAGCACCTGGCAATGTCTGGTACTTTTGATGGTCACAGCACAAGAATGTGGTTAGTGGGTTGCTGCCGGCATCTTTGGGTAGAGGCTAGGGATGCTGCTAGGATCCTCTAATGTGCAAGAGCACCACCATAGAAAGGATCATATAGTCCCAGCTGTCCATCGGGCCTACGATGAGACGTCATTCTTTAAAGAGATGAGTCACTTAGGGCCATCCCAAGACTCACTATGGAGATGGGGTTGTCCTGCTGTCAAAATGAAATCTACAGGACCCCTAAGAAACATGTTAGCTTCCCAAACACCCAAGGTTGGGTGGGCTGTACGTACGCAATCTGTCCCTCAAGGAGATAGGTGCATAGAAGAGGCCACCTACCGCTGTTTGAAGTCAGCATAAAGGATTCGGCTGGGGAACCCTTTCCTGCAGATCCGGATGCCCTCCAGGACCCCGTTACAGCGCAGTTGGTGCATGACCAAGTAGTGGTCCATCACACCTGGGGAGAGTGGGGGGATTGATGGCTCTTCACTATTTGTCTTCGATGGTCTGAGACACCATGAACTTCTTCAGCACGCATAAACACACATAAGAACACTAAGTGGGAGGTGGGGTAGGAGAGGAGGTGATGCCAACTTGCATAACAAGCCCCACAGAGGAAGTCGCTCCAGTCTCCCAACACACCATGGCCACGGAAATAAGAGATTTATCCTGCCAGAAGCTCCGCTTCTAACTAGGCTCCCAGGGTGTGTGGAAAGGCAGGGTGTGTGGAAAGGCCCCGGGGATTCTCATTAGACCACCGGAAGAGTCTTTGCCTCTCTGCTCAGGGGTAAAGGTGTTTAATGTGCAGAGCCTGTGGAGCCAGACGAGACACAGGATCGAGGAGAAGGAAACCATGGCTGGAGGCTGAGCACAGAGGGCTGGTGGCCATCTGCTCAGCACCTGCCTCAGGGAGCAGGGGGTGAGTGGAAAGGTCAGGGCCAGAGGGACGAGAGAGGCCTATGGCAGAGATGTCATGGCCACCCTTGGCCACCAGCCTGACCAGAGGGTTAGAGGAGAGGTCCTGTGGCTGTGGTGGTTTCTTACTGTAAGCTCTCTAGCTGCTGGGGGCGGGGCGGGGTGGGGTGGGGGAGGGCTGCACAGCTAAATGCTGGCTTCGACTTCACCTTATGAAAATTTCTAGAACTCCTACAGACTTCCCTGCCTGCTCCGAGGAGAGATCGTTGTAACAGTTTTCACGGCTTCACCAGAACTGTGGCCACCCTAGTGTGGTAATCCCATCTGCCTGGGACCTTCCACATTTGAGTTCATTAACAGCTAGGACTCAGCTGCCACTCTGTGTATCAGGTGGCCGCAACACCAGCCAGTGCATGCCCAGAACACACCTGTGGCTGTCCAAAGGGCCCCCGGATGGGGGTTCCCTGCAGAAAGACTTATTAAGACCGAGGAGGAGACATAGCTATCAGAATTCCAGGAGGATTTGTCCAGTCCGGTTCCCCCTCCCTGTTCCCTCCCCATTTTGGTTCCTTTACTTTTTGATGGTAATGGCTTCATTTTACTGATACTTTGAATAGAAAATCCATTTAAGCGGCTCTTAAGATTCTCGAGATGCAAAGGTAGTGTTAAAATTTCTCTTCCAGCTTTATAAAAAAAAAAAAGAATTACTCTTTTTGGAAAATTGCCAACATTTCTACTTCTTGGTTATATTAAAGAAAATTTTAAATATATAAATAAACTTTCTTATTTCTTTAATAATGTATTGGTATTCATTTCTCTTGCTTTTATTCCATGCATGACTTTGGGTTATAATTTTCACATCTCTTCTTAATGTCCACTGATTTTTAATTTTAACAGATACATAAAACATCATGATTATGCATATTAATGAGACAGATTATGTTCCAGTACATGAACGTGATTCCTACTGGTTCAAATCCCAACTGTGCTATTTACCAACTGCATGAAAGGGAACTGTCTCTTCCTTGAAAAATGAAAAACTAAGGACATGATGCTCCCAGGTATGCGCTGAAGAGAAAATTTAATTGCAGATATGTGGGAGAACATAGACACAGACTTCTGGAATGGTCCAGACTGAACCTGGCCATGGGCTGGGGGTAGTGAGAGAGGGAGAGAACAGAGAGTGTACAAAAGAGAGTACCTGGAAACTCAGAGACCAAATGGCCAAGAGAGCAAGAGGACATGTAGCCAAACGGTGGGGTTACAGGGGAGTGGGAGGAAAGGAAGTGAGGTTCAGGGCCTTCAGAGGTTGAGAGTAGGGATGGGGTGAGAACTGCTCAGAGGAGCCTGAACCCTGGGGGAATTCTGGGCTCCCAGGCAGGCAGGGATCCACTTTGATACGTTAAATAGACACCTCAGGCACAGGTAAATGGAAGAGCCAGATGTCCAGTCCCTTTTGGCAGAGATAAGGAAAATTACTCCTTTTAGCAAGTAGAGACTATCTTCTTAAATGCCAGTGCTCTTGTCTAAATGCTGGACTTTGGGAAGAGGGATTTCTTGGGACCTAACATGTCTTGACTTCTTTGTTTGCAAAATATGGAAAACAGTAACTTCTGTTTCTGAGGTGTAGGATTGAGTTGAAGTAACAGGATTAAAACAGCCCCTAGCATGTGGAAAGGAGCCATGGACATGTGTTATTGCTGTGGTCTGAAGCAACCAGACAAGGCTATAACTCCATGAGAGTCAAGGGCAGGGAGCAAGGCAGAATTCTAGAGCAGTCAAGCTTCTACAGCTGGAGGAAAATCTAGTGATCACCGTTTGCTGATGGCCAAGATGCGCGCCTGTTGGGGTGGAGACAGAGGCCTTTTCTAGAACGCCACAGGAGAATCTATGGTGTGACTGGAAGCTGGGGGAGCCTTTGCAAGACAGGGGTGGAGCTGAGGCTGGACTCTCTCTCTCCCTGGGTCCCTCTCACTGAAGCAGACTAGGAATCTTGAGCTGAGCTTTGTCAGGGGTTATGCTGTCTTTGCTCCCAGCCCTGTGGAGGTGCTCTCTACATGAGCAATTCTCTGTTGCCTCTGAATTACTGTTGAACTTGGTTTTTCTTTTTTTCCTTTTGGTTTTTGAGACAGAGTCTTGCCATGCTGCTTAGGCTGACATCAAACTCACAACCTTTCCCTTGCCTCAGGGACCCTGGGATTAGCAGGGTGCACGTGTTTTGAACTTTATGTGGTTCCCTGAGCCTTCGGATTCTCTCCTCTCTTCAGCCCATCTTTAGGATTTTGCACATATTTCAGTGAGCCCTGGTCTCTTTGAATAATAGCTAGCCCGCAGCGTTACTCACCAGGAGTCTTGGTTTCATTGGGAATCAGGCATCGCACAAAGTGAGGATGGGTGCTCCTTAAATTGGTCATCAATTTGTTTAAATTTTCCTGGGACACAGATCAAGGTGAGCACATTTCTCTTAGCGCATGCCATTTCATCGGGCGGAGAGGCTAGCGAATGAGGGAGATACGGAACCGTAACATACCCTGAACACCGCCGACACGGTCTGGAAGGAGGAGCCCTTCTTCTTGCCGCCCTTCTTGCTTCCTGCCGAGTCACCTACACAAGGACAAGGCCGGCTGGGGTCAGGTGTCAACGCAGGGGGCTAGGGCGGGGTCTGTACAGCCCTCTTCTGAGCCTGGCGACTGGAGCGTCGGCTGCACTGGCCCACGTCCTGTTGGGTTGTTCTCGGCACACACCTGAGCCGCCCAGATGTGGGGGCATCAGCTTTATGGATGAGCTAAACCTTACCACCGGGCCTGGGGTGGGAAGTCGTGACACTTAGCGTAATACACATTCTTGGTGTGAAGGGACAGTCCTGTCCTCAGGGAATCTGACGTTCAGTCAAATGGGTTGAGACATCCTTCTCCATGATTGGAGTCTCTCTCATGTATTTACCCCTTTTATTATTAGTTTTGTTTTGTTTTGTTTTGTTTTTTGAAATTGGGTCTTGCCGTGTAGGCCAGGCCGGCTTTGAACTTGCAGCAAATTCTTTCACCTCAACTACATCAGTGCGGGGATAATAGGAATGGGCCTTGGTATCCTGGAATCTTCCTTTGTGAGGAAGAAAATGAAATTAACAAAACTATATATATATTTTTTTTTTCAAGGATATTCTATAGTCTTTTATTTTCTGGGAAAAAAACCTTAATTTCTTGTCTCAGTTTGAAGTCAGTGATGTTTGGTCTAGTTTTTCTGAATGGCTCTCTTTCATGTTTATCCTCTGAAACTTAATCATTGTTCAGCTTGAGGTAAAATATTCTCTCTTTTCCTCATCCTCCTGTCACTTGGCTCCCTCTGTACCTAAGGGCTAGCAGGAACATACTTGGGTCAGAGAGGGAAGGCCAGAAAGCCTTTTCTCAGATCCATATCCATTTACAAGTCATTCTAATAATGTCTTGACATTTTCCCTGAGTGAGGCTATCATCTTACAAAACAGTTAGAGGTACCCTTGTTAAACCCAAAGAAAATCATTTCATCATTCAAGTTTAAATTATGTTCATTTATTATAATTCTCTTTTCAAAGTATAACTAGACACTAACTTTTAAAAATTATGTAATTATCTACCAAATTATTATCTTGCATGGGTTTTAAAGCAAAGAAATTTATTAATAATGCATGCACTTGAATGGTCAATATTTTAGGTTATATCTTGGTAATTGTTTAATGTGGCACACCTATTAATATGGAGAATGTAAATGGACTAAGAGCTTTGGAAATTTGTGCTGTGTAGCTCTGTTGGGAACAACTTCTGCCGTTTCCCAGACAAACAGACATAGACACTGGCTGAGGCAGCACACTCCTGAGTCCGAGCACTTAGGAATTTGAGGCAGGAGGATTGCAAGTTTGGGGCATTTAGGGCTAAATCTTGAATTCAAGGATAGCTTGAGCTTCAAAATGAGACCCTGTTTCAAGCAAACAAGCAAGGTTATTGCCTAGCTATGGCAACGGCTGGAAAAGACACCACGTGACCCTGCATTTTTATTCCTAGGTGTATTCTGATGGTGCTGACAACTGAGAAGCACATAAAAAACTGAATACACATATTCATCGAAGTCCTAGTCACAGTAGCCAGAAAGTGGAGAGGACCCAAATACCCAGACTGGTGACGGGAAAGACAAAGTGAAGACTACCTGTGCAGTGAGGTATTTTTGCCTCTAGAAAGGAACCAAGAACTGACACTTGCTACAGTGTGCACAAACCTTGAAAATACCAAGCCCGAGTGAAAGGCCCTATCATGTCTGATTCCATTTCTAAGTAATTTCCAGAAAAGGCCAAGTGTAAGGTCAAGCCAGCCTCAGCCATACAGGAGTTCAAGTCCATAACCACACTGGTCCTTATAGTAAAGTCTTGTTATATTATATTAAAGTCTTATTATCCCTAAGTGAGGTCACAGATGCCCTTGCCAGCTTTGAGAAAATAATCTGTAGAGACAGAAGGTAGAGTAGCGATTCCCAGGCTCTGCGGACAGGAATGGTGACAGACTGCTCATGGATTACAGGGTGATAAGACATTCTTAAATTAGATACTAGTGATTATTGCCCTACATTAAAACATACTTTAAAAAAAATCACTGAACTTTTTAAGTACTAATTTTATTATATTTCAATTACATCTTAATTTCTTTCTTTCTTTTTTGTTTTTGTTTATTTTTGTTTGTCTCTTTTACTTTGTTTTCTCTTGTTTTGAGACAAGGTTTCTCTATGTAGCCTTGGCTATTCTCTACTGGGTTTGTAGACCAGGCTGGCCTCGAACTCACAGAGATCTGCCTGCCTCTGCCTCCCTGAGTGCTGGGATTGCAGGTGTGCGCCACTGCCCCCTGCACATCATAAAATGTAAAACCATTAAATGGTAAAGTATTGACTACCTTGTGCACTTAGGATCCAATTTACCCTCATGGAAGCCAGTGTTTTAAGGGGGACATTGGGAGTAGGAGGAAGAAAAATAGAGGTGAGAGCATGAAGCTCATACTGGACCGTCTGATCTATGGGCAGCTTTAGAGTGTTGCACGGAGCAACCGATGAGGGAAACAGAGTCTCACCTGCTTCTGCGCCTGCGTAGTTGGAGAAGAGGAAGGACAACAGCTTCAAGGAGGACTTCTGGTACAGGCCCACCACGGTCTCGTTCAGGGGGTCCTTGTTCTTGTCCAGCCAGCCTGCGATGTTGTAGTCCACGGTGCCCGCATAGTGCACCAGGGAGAAGTGGGCCTCGGCCTTGCCTTTGGCGGGCTTGGGCTTCTGGAAGTTGTTGGACTTCCCCAGGTGCTGGTCGTACAGCTTGTTCTTGAAGGAGGTGTCTGTTGCCTTGGGGAACATGCACTCCTCTTCCAGGATGGAGAAGATGCCCATCGGCTGGAAGGAGGATGACAGAGATGGTGTCTTTACCGCTAAGAGGCTATGCTGGTAACTCCATGGTTGGAGAAAGCAAAGAGAAATCCACTGTGGTGGGGCGCTGGGTGTGAGCTGCGAGAACAAGGCTCCTGGTGTGTGTGATGCAGTGGCAGAATGGTGGTAGATAGATACAGAGAATGTGGTCCTGCTGGGAAGATTAGTCTGAACCTAATCCTCCTGCTCAGCCCCCTAAGTGATGGGGTCACAGGAAAGCATCACCTCTCCCAGCATGGAAGTCCTTTGTACCGTTAACACCGTCCCTTGTTTCCACAGCAACTTCCCGCTAAGAATACCGCTATCGCTAACTTCCCACTAAGAACACCATGTCCCTCTTGGGACATGTCAGTAGGTAAGAGATGCCACAATGCATGCTGGGATTTTACCAATGTGTTTGTAGTCTTGCATTTTAACCACTCAGGCACCTCCTTAGGTGTAAGAACAGTTCTGAGTGCTTTCAGAGTCACATTCTTTCCAAGCTTCCCCTCTCTGCAGTGGGGAATTCAGCTTTCTGAAGAAGGGGGAGATTAAAGATTCCGATATAGGAGTAGAGAAGAGGCAGAGGAGCAAAGCAAGGGTGCCAACCATGGAGGAAGGAACATCTCTACCTTCTCGATGAGCTCGATGCAGGCGGCCAGGTCCATCCCGAAGTCGATGAACTCCCACTCGATGCCCTCTTTCTTGTACTCCTCCTGCTCCAGCACGAACATGTGGTGGTTGAAGAACTGCTGCAGCTTCTCGTTGGTGAAGTTGATGCACAGCTGCTCCAGGCTGTTGAACTGGGTGCAAATATGAAAAGAGTTTAAGTCTGGAACATCTACAAAGAGTGAATTTGGAAGCAGAGCTAAGCAGAGAAAGCCCATCCTTTGCCCAAATGGCTCACGTCAAAGATCTCAAAGCCAGCGATGTCCAGGACCCCGATGAAGTACTGCCTGGGCTGCTTGGTGTCCAGCTGCTGGTTGATGCGGGTGACCATCCACAGGAACATCTTCTCGTAGACGGCCTTGGCCAGGGCACCCACTGAGTTGGTCACCTTGAGAAATGACCATTCATTTAACAGTCATATTAAAACATTATTCCACACTCACTGGTTGCATTAAGTTAAAGAATGAAGCTGACATCATGATGGTGGAAGGTAGCTGAATGTTGACCATTTCGGATTGTTTAGTTCCATCTTATTAAACATTTCCTAAGATTACTGTCTAGCTCATGATATTCTCCTTTCTCTAGAAACAATTCCTCTTAAAAACATAGTTTCTAAACAGATATGCTTACAGCACATGACTCCAGGAGAAGCCTTGATGCAGGTTGGATGAATTAGTGTTTATTGACAGGATTTGGAATTGGGACCAGAAGATACTAGTCTGAATCTCAGGTTGACAGTGGAAACATGGAGGTGTGGATTTGGGAGGTCTGAGGAAGGTCTTAGGCAGAAGGGGTAGAGGAAGCTTCTAGAGGAAGCTTCTCTAGCAAAGATACAATAGTGGAGAGGAATGATAGCATGTGGAGCCCCCAAAGAGGGAGTCAGAGAAAGGCTGCCTAGCCTTCATTTCCTGATTGCTGGTCCTCATAGCATCTAGAGGGCATGCACGCATTCGCATTTCTTGACTACACTTTGACGCTGAAGCCTGTTTCAAACAAGTTTCCAAATGTAACTAGAAGAATGTTGCAGACATGGTTAAAAGAGCAGGCCATCTAAGTCACCCGGATTCTGTTACCTGCTGGACATTCTGTCCTTTGGTGACATACTCATTTCCGACCTTCACTCTTGGACAGCACAGGCCTTTCAACATCTCTGCAGAATTCAATCCCATCAGGTACCCAGCTTTGTCAGCCACTAAAGAAGAGGACACGTGGCGTTAAACAAAGTAGAAGCCACTGGGCTATCCGGTTAGCTCAGGCTCCTCCCGGAAGCATGTCTCTCAGTCAGGCCAGCCTGGTCTACAAAGCAAGTTCTAGACTAGCCAGGGCTACTTAGTGAGGTCCTATCTCAAAAGAATGACAACAAGATTGCATCTGCCCTGGGCAATACAGCAAGGCTATTTACATTACATCAGATGTTGAAGCCGCCTAGTGCTGATGTACAGTACCATGGAGGGTGTGTGTTAGTACATGAATGCTATCACATCTCATACAGGAGTTCGCCTGCAGGCAGCTTTACTACAAGCTGGTTAGTTCCTGTCAGCCTGAAGGTTTGGTCACCAGCTTTTGCTCTGGGGACAAGCTGAATGGGGGTCAGGGTGGGAGTAACAGGAGGAAGAAAACTTGAGTCTCTTTTTATCAGGGATTTTTCATTTTAAGTCCAGATTATCAGGCAGCATCCGGACACTGATATCCATATGCCTTTGTAGTAGAAACCCATTCAAGTCCATCTCAAAGATCATGCAAACCTCGATGATGAGAGTAGATGGCAAGTTGACACTGTACGTGTTAATGAAATGAGTGGACTTTTTTGGGACATCAGCAATGATGATGTCCTCAAGCAGCTTAAACTCAGGGTGTATGATTTTGGAAGAGCAGCAAAGTTTCTCTCATAGCATAGGCTCAGGCCACACATGAACATGGATGTGGAATCAAATACCACCCCCCTTCAGATACAGTTACCTTCAGTGCCATCCGGCTCTGCCTGTTCCTCTCTCTGCTTCTGTTTGAACTTCATGTTCCCATAGTGCATCACAGCTCCCGTCAGCTTGTAGATCCCAACTTTCTCCTCTGGGCTAAAACCCAGGATGTCAATGGCATTCTAGAAGGAAGAGAAGAGACTCAGGCTCCTTATTGTGTGTTGTATGAAACAGTGTTTGCTCACATAAGTGGATGAGTGTGTGATGTGTCAAGTTAAGGACTAAAATCTGGTTTTATTAATGTTTGTCTAGGTGAATGGAGACCATGGAAAGAAAACAAGGTTTTTATTTTCTTTCATTGGATAAGAACTAGCTATCACCTTTCCCACTCCATGTAGACGGGGTTATTTTCTGGATAAGGGTATTGAAAACCACTGGAGGAAGAAAATTGCATAGACAGTGATGGAGAAATAGTGTGTAAAATTTCAAATTGACATTGTAATATGGGAATCCTAGTGATGTCTGTCATTTAGTAAATGCATTGCAGAATATTAAACCTGGGAGGGAAGGTCACAGAGATAGTACCAATTTTCAGATAAGCGAAGGGCACATTTTTGTAGAGCCTCCCTTTTATGTAAGATATTGGATGAGGTGCTATTCACATGTTACCTTATTAAGTCCACTTGAATACCTTTGTAGTTTGTTTATGGTACGTGTGTATGTAAGTATACCTGTGTGTGTATGTACACTCCTTATGTTCACGTGCCTTTAGGTAGACAGACTTATGGGTGAAGAAGTAGGGTTCCCTGAGGTATGAACTTCCCAGAGTCTTACAGAGAAGATTTCATGGGATGGGGGCTAAAGCTAGTCTGGATCCAGTGCTTGCTGATTTGGTTTCATTTTGTCCATCTCCTTCCTGTAAAGCCTTCACCAATTTAAAAATAACTCCTTCTCCAGTGTACACACATTGGTTAGGTGGCAGGTCTGCAGCCCAACATTGTCCTTTGGTAGGGCTGAAACGTACCTGGACATGTCTAAATTGGTAGGATAGAGCCAGTGGCTCAGGGAGATGATATTGAAGAGTGAGGCACTTTTGGGATGGCACTCTACTGTGGGCATGAAGAGCCCATGCAGGGATCTCGTGAAAAACAAAGGGTCATGGGGCCAAGGCAGTCATCCATGAGTCTGTATCCTACCTAGTCCTACAGAGAGATTGCAGAAGATTAAAAGACCCTGTTACTACATTCTAGAAGGGATAAAGAGAAAGTGTTACTCTTTGGGGAACATCTTGGGTAACACGATCACCAAAAGACATTCTTTTCTTAGGGTGTTAGCTGCCATCCAAGAGAAATGCCACCTGCAGGAGAGCTAAGGTGTAGGCATCTTTGGCATGATGGGCCCTCATTTGTGGATTCAATCACCACCAACAGAAAACATCTGATGGGAAAATTCACTGTACCAATCATATTTTACAGGCACTCCCACTTTCCAGGGGTGTTGGTGTCGGATGTGACATGGCAATCTACAAAGTTCATGTTTGAAGACTAGGTAGCTTTTACAAATGGCAAAATATCCTGGTATTTGAAGAGTAAGTTTCTGACTTGTGTTGGGTCACATCCATAGCTGCCTTTGGCCACGTGCATGACCTACATGCCCACCCATGGAATACAACTGTGTATCGTGTACACTGTCTTAACCAGTATAGTCTAAAGAGTGCTTAAAGCATACAAGCCAACAAGGGCAAGAGTGTGACCGGCTACAGAAAGGATGTGAATGTCAGAGGATTCAAGACACAAACATTGTCAGGAAACCAATTTGCCACAGACACCAAGGGACGGCTTAGGAGAGTCTTCCTCTGGGGCTGAGGCGCCAGTTACTAACCTGATTCTTCTACATGCTCATGGACTGAAGGCTAGGGAAAACATTACCTTTGTTATATTTGACCGTGAACAAAATTTCAACTTGCTTTAGACAATAAGTTTCCCTTGGAAACACCACAAAATAAAAGTAAGAATCATGGGTCATGGAGGTGTCCTGATGAGGGACAAGCCTCATTTCCCATAGCTTAGAAACTTCTGTGAGGGTGGAGCCAGCAAGAATGGCAACTTCAACCCCATTCCTGGTTGTGCACACTTGGGTTTAGACATGTTTACATTTACAGACAGGCTCTGTATTTTCAGGCAGGTTGTGTATTTTCTTTTAAGATTCTAAGAACTCAGCTTTCCCATTCTTAAAACAGGGGAATAGTGGTATCCTTGTCAAAGACACTTTTAAGACTTAAGTGAATAATGAAAGTAGAGTTAGTTGCCTTTGTGATGTGTCAGTGCTCAATACATTTAGTTATTACTGTTGTGATTAGATCTGCAGAGACTCCCCCAAAGATTAAGGTTACATGTCTGCCTGATGTGCTGAGAAGGTCCCTGGGGTGAGTCTAGGGTGAAGATAGAAGGGAAAATGAAGAGGCTATTGCAGGGTGGAGATGTCTCCAACTAATGAGAAAGAGAATGGGACTAGTAGCCTCTTTGTAGAGCTTTACAGATTCCCATTTTGAAGAATTGTGATGTAGGGGTCAGGGCAATCTAAGTCTAATCAACCAGTGTTTCTGAATCCCCTTTTTCCATGAGCTCAGTAAGATGCCTCTCTGCTCATGAACTCAGTAATGCACTTTGCAAACGAATAAACCCATGCTTACATCTGTTGCTAACAATTCCTCGCTGTCATCGATGCTAGCCACTGTGACCTCTCCTTGGCTCACGAAGGGAAAGTCAAAGGGGTTGGTGGAAATCAGGAGCAAGTCTGTGAAAGAGGAAGACCCTTTGAACCCTCAGGCAGCATTTAGTCCGGGTACTGTCCCCACAACTGTTGAGGAAGCTAAGAATATCTCCAGAGCTTACCAATTAGTTCTGGCTTCTTGTTTGACATGATTTGATAAAAAATGTGGTAGCTTCTTTCACTGGATAACTGGAATGTCACTCTGGACTTTTCCAGGAGATCTAAAGTAAAAACAACAAAAATCATGTAATCGTCGCAAATTCCTGAGAGATGCTTTAACTAAAGCGTCATTTTGACACATTGGGGAGACTCACAGGTTTCGATGTCTGCTGATGCTAGCTTTCCTGTGGCTCCAAAGTGAATCCGAATGAACTTCCCCTGTCCAATAGCAGGTTGACAAACAAGTCATTTTATTTATGATTCTCTGAGAGGTGCTAGCATCAACAGATAGGAAGCAGATGGAGGGTGTGGCTGGGAGTGATGGCAGAAGCACAAATACCCATGTCTCCAGGCGGGTCATCCAAGGCCATGAAAAATCCACCCAAAGCCCTGCTTCTGTTCCTGCATCCCCGGGAAGCTCACGGGCTCACTCTCTGAGTCCTCTGCTTGGGGCCTCCTTGCTTTCATCCCCATGTTCTCACACTCTCCTAATGCCTTAGAATTCCTAGCTGTCTGTCTGGTTTCTGTTTTGCCTCTGGAGGCTACTTCTAAGATTTCTCACCTCAATTTTAAGTTCTACTTCCTAAAGGCAAATCCATCTTCCAGGCCCAGCCTCAAGCCAGCCTTCCTGGCTCTCAAGTGAACAACTCAGGGTCTGTGTTATATCTTCCTTTTTTTTTGGGGGGGGGTGAGATATCTCTATCTCTTTCTTTCTCTCCCTTTCTCTCTCTCTCTCTCTCTTTCTCTCTCTCTCTCTCTCACACACACACACGTATATAAAACACTGTAAACCAAATGTGAAATAAACAAAACATTTGTGTGTTATTTATGGTTATGGGCTTTATTTGTTACACATATTTATGCTATATTTGTGTGCCATTCATAGCTATGAAATTGTATCTATGTATAATTTACAAAGATAGCACACACACAATGTTTGTACTCTTTTCTTGCATTGTCCACTAACAAAAGCCTCTCCAGGTGGGGACCCAGCGTGGCTCCAATTGTCTATTGCCCCATCGCTGTGAGACAGAGACAAGCTGATCCTGAGAGCTTGCTGACCTGGACACTGGCTAAAATGGAAAGCTTCTAGTTCAGTAAGAAACCCTATCTCGAGGCAAAAAGAGAGAAATTGATAAAAGACAATATTCTGCTGTAGCCTCCTCTGATGTGCACATGGAAACATGAAGAGAAATGATAAAAAAAAAAACAAAAAACAAAAAAAAACATTCTACAACATACAGAGGCCAATTTGGAATGAATGATTTCTCCTTACTCGTGGAACCAGAGTCCCTGTGACTTCAGTATGCTGCAAAGGAGTGTTCTCTGGTTAAGGGCAGATAGCTAAATCCTCCTTTTGCCAGGAATAAGCCAACACCTTCCCAATGCCGCTTAGATCAATTGATGTGAATTGTGTTAGAGTGCACTAAGGCTCAGTATCTCTTAGCATAGGTAGCAAATTTTCGTATCTAGAAGTTAGGGGAAGGACGAAGTTGGGTGGGGAGTAGACAACCAATCTGGGTCTTACAAATCTGGAGGAGTTGTCGTTCCTCACAGTCTTGGCATTTCCAAAGGCCTCCAGCAGGGGGTTGGCTTGGATGATCTGATCCTCCAGCGTTCCCTAGGAATAAGCAAGGAGAGGAAAGGGAAGAAGTTGGATGTCCTCTAGGATGGGACTCTCTCTCCCAGAGTCCTAGGAGGGATGTCACCCCTGACTAGCGGTCAGAGCTGATGTGTGGGCAGAGCTCCTGAGGGTTTTGGGTCCCCACGTGGAGACGCTCTTGTTAGGGTAATACAGGGGTGACTTCTCGCTGTGGCAGATTCTAGAGCATGGAGCATGGATTCTTCCATTTCAACATGCTTTCTTTTCTACTGCGGCGTCATTATAAATCATGGCCTTTGTGAACATGGCCTTTGGCTTCAGGAAAGCAGGGTCCACCGGAGGGCTAGTCACTTAGAAATTCAAGGCCTAGAGCCCCACCAACCTGCTTAAGAAATCCTCTTGGTGATTCTGGAGTGTGTTCCCTTTCGAAAACCCATGGTTCTCCTAATCTTTCTCCAAAGGGAGGTGTGAAATTGGCCAAGATCATTCATGTATTGCAGACAGTGCTGTCTGTAGGGAGACCTCGGGTTCTGAACTGTGTAAGGTAGACTAAGGCTCAGCATAAAAATGTTCACACAGACAGGCCAATCCCAGCTGTGTTCCACATGTGTGTAATCTAGACAAAGATGTGCACCTTGGTCTTCATGCAGTTTTCTGGCAAAAACCTTCTAAAACTCTTGGGGTTTCTGAAATGATGTGGTGTGGTGTGGTATGTTGTGGTGTGGGTATGGCATGTGTTGTGGCTGGGAGCTGAAGCCTCACGACAAAGGCTTCATATTTAGGAGAGAGCTAAAACTGAGCTGTTCACTTATGGCTGACTGATGGAACCTCTGTGAGGATCCCTCAGCAAAGGGGTTTGAAGAGCTTCTAGACTGCTGAGCCCAGGGAGGAGCTGGTGGTGGCATGCCCAGAAAGGGCAAAGAAACTCCAGACTCCTCTTCCAGTCCAGTGTTCTGAGCACCTCCTTCCTCTGGGTGTTCCTGAGTCTTATCCTTTACAACAAATGAATAAATTTAAGGGACATATCCCTGAACTCTGAGAGCCTCTCCAGCAGCAGGGCAGGCCTTAGGAGCTCCTGACTTATATGTAGTTGGTGAGAAGTACAGGTAGTACAAACTGGGGCTTGTGAGCCCGAACCCTTAACTTGTGGGGTGTGATGCTATGTCCCTGAGGCTAGTGTCAGAATTAAATGGAGTTGTCCATCCCGGCTGGCATTTTCAGAGACTGGAGGACATTTCAGGTACACATCGCTATGAGAATTTTTCTATATAAAAATATAAAGGAACGCCGGGCGGTGATGGCACATGCCTGTGATCCCAACATTGGGGAGGCAGAGGCAGGTGGATCTCTGTGAGTTCAAGGACAGCCTGGTCTACAAAGTAAGTCCAGGACAGCCAGGACTACACAGAGAATCCTTGTCTTAGGAAAAAAAAAATTACAAAGGAACAAAGGAACAGCAACAACAAGGCCGGTCCTATCCCTGCTGAGTGTATGCCCTTCATCCCATTGGAATTCACGGGATATCTCAGGTGAAGTGGCTATTTTAATGAGCGTTTGGTGCACAGTACCCCTTACCTGCATTTTGCCAGGCTGCTGCTCTTTTTTCTTGTCCCCAGTGACCGCAATTGTTGCAAAGTACTGGATGACACGCTTCGTGTTCACGGTCTTCCCGGCCCCGGATTCTCCGCTGTCAATTAAAAAAGTAAATAGGACAAAAGAAAGTGGAAGAGGAAGTGCAGGTCTCGAAGCCGTTATGGTGTGAACATGGGCGACTCACGTGATCAGGATGGACTGGTTGTCTCGATCTGGAAAACAAACAAAACCAATCTCATAAGCAAACAGGCGATTGAAAGACAAGCAGCCCTGCAGGAACTTCCCAGAACACAAGCCCTGGCTTTGCTGTCTGCTGGGGATGTGGGGTAGGAATGTTGAATCATCCTGGGGAGAGTTTCTGCAGATTCCCTAAAAGTGAGAAACTGGACAAGGGCGGCCTGGGAAATGAGCAGCGGGCCCTGCAATGTAAGGGCCGCCTATGTCTGTGGGTCTGAATTCATGTATCTTTCACAGGGGAAGTGAGCCTTGGGTCCTGAGTGGTTGGGAGGCCATAACTTTTAGCTGATTGAATGTCATCTCAATTTTTTTGGCCTCGGTTTTCTACTTGCGTAAAGTAAGACTGATTTTTCCACTTATGAAAGTGTGCGAGCCGAATTGTGGCACTCCAGAATTCGTATATTGAAGTTCTGACCCTCAGAAACTCAGAATGTGACCTCATTTGGAAATAAAATGTAAATGAGGCTCAGATGTTATTAAAGATGAGGTCAGACTGGAACAGGCTGAGGCCTGATCCACATCGCTGTGTCCCTGTCTTATAGGAACAAATAAAGACATATGCGCAGAGAGAGGCCATCAGGGGAAGATGAAGGCAGAAAGGAAGGTGACGTTTCTACAAGCCAAGCAATGCCAGAGATCACCTACAAACCACGCCGGGAGCAACCTTCTGACTTTCATAAAGAACTAGCCCCGATGAATGTCTTTGACCTCAGACCACAAACCTCTAGACAGTGAGGCAAATGCATTTCTCATTAAGATGCCCAGCCTGTGAGTTCAAGGCTCTTCCCTACTTTTTCTTCTAACAGGTTTAATGTTTCTGGTTTTATATTGAGGTCTTTGATCTGCTTGAACTTTAAAGACACACATGGAATATACTCACTTATAACTGGATATTAGACTTATAATATAGGATAATCATACTAAAATCTCTACATATAAAGAAACTAATCAAGGAGGAGGACCCTGGGTAAGATGCTCAATTCAGAAAGGCAAATGGATGGACATCGGAAGAGGGAGAAAACAGGGAACGGGACAAGAGCCTACCACAGAGGGCCTCTGAAAGAGTCTACCCAGCAGGGTATCAGAGCAGATGCTAAGACTCATAGCCAAACTTTGGGCACAGTGCAGAGAATCTTATAAAAGAAGGGGGAGCAGCCTTTCCAGGCCACAGAGAAGACAATGCAGCCAGTCCTGATGAGACCTGATAGGCTAGGGTCAGATGGAAGGGGAGGAGGATCTCTCCTATCAGTGGACTAGGGGAGGGGCATGGGAGAAGAGGGAGGGAGGATAGGATTGGGAGGGCACGAGGGAGGGGGCTACAGCTGAGATACAAAGAGAATAAACTGTAATTAATAAAAATAAATAAATTTTAAAAGAAAAAATGCCTGACATGTATTTGGCATTATGTCACTGTGGCCATCGCAAGCTAATTCGCACAGTAATGCACGTCTTCTCTTTAAAAGCACAAAATCAGTTCATGTAAAGGAGAGAAAGTGAAGAAATGGTGAGGGCTGTAAAGGTGCCGTCTGATTTTTAAGGGCCTTTGGATCGTAGCTGCTCACTCCCGAATGGCACCTCAGGTCAGGTGCAAGTTGCACAGACGAATGATGGCAGGTGACAGTGACGGTGGTGGTAGCAATGTCCCCGTAGAGCTGCTTTCTTAAGAAGGACCAGAGAAGCCTGCTGGACCCACCTCTCCAACACTGCATCCCTAAGTGGTCAGAGTCTCTCTGGGGTGTGCCCATAGTGAGGCGAGTTAGAGGGATGGAGGAACAGTGTCCTTGTGTTCCACAACCCCTCAAAAATGAACACAAGTGTAGAGTGCCTTAGCTAGAATCCTTGGCTTCCTTCTGCATCATGACTGCAGTAATGAAAGATGCCGTGGCCTTGGCTATTCACCCCGAGTCATGTGACATTTCCAAGTTCGCTCTGCCACAGTGTTGTTTCAATGAGGGAGGTGTGCAGAGGGCTCAAGTACTTTGCCAACAACAATCTACATATGACTCAAAGGGCCACTCACCCGTCAGCATGAACTGGTAGGCGTTGTCAGAGATGGAGAAGATGTGGGGCGGGGCCTCCTGGCGCTTTTTGCCTCGGTAGGCGGCCACCACCTCGGGGTTGTACACCGGCAGCCACTTGTAGGGGTTGACGGTGACGCAGAAGAGGCCCGAGTAGGTCTGTGGGAAATGTAAAAGGTTATAGATCTTGTTTTTCGTCAGAGAGGTAAGCGAAATAGAAAGAAATCAAAAGGCTCTCACATAGATCATCCAGGCTGCGTAACGCTCCTTGAGGTTGTACAGCACAGCGGGCTCGTGCAGGTGGGTCATCATGGCCATGTCCTCGATCTTGTCAAACTTAGGGGGGTTCATGGGGAACACCTGGTCACTGTTCAGAGTGAGCTCCTGGGTGGAACAAGAAAAGGCAAGTTACGGAGACAGAGCCACTGACCTATAGCCTGCTCTCCCAGGGTGGTGGCATAGTGGGAGGCTGTGGTATGTCAGCACATTGCCACAGCAACCTAATGGATCATTTCCATCATGTCCAGAGACGCCCGGCAATAACTTTCCTTGATGAGCTTGATTCTGGTCCTGTGCCCCCAGGCAGCCTGGCATTGTGTGTGCCAGGGAAAAGCAGAGGGTACATACAGGTAAGGAGCAGTTTGCCCCCAGAGTTGCCAGATGGGACTTAGGATAGTCAAAGTCAAGGCAAGTTGCCTTGGTTTGGTCCGTTGCTCTGAGTGCTGTGATGAGACAAAGGTTGGACAGAACTTTTCCCATGCGTTCAGTGCTCTCCTGCATCAAGACCCTGCTTCTATAGACTTCTTTGGAATGTCTTCATTAAAGTTGTCTCTAGAAAGAAACCCCCAGAGCTCCACAGAGGTGCCCAATCTCATGCCCCATTTCCTTTCTCCGGTGTCTTCAAAGCTCTGATAATTGCTTTATCTCTACTGTCATCGTTAAACATTTGGACAGGTATGATGGGTCATGGCTGAAGAGTATTTGAAGGCAATTATTGAATTCACTTCTCCGAGTTGCTCCCACCTCTCCTTCCTACTCAAGCATATAATTGGCTCTGCCCTTCATTCTCGGGAGACATAGAAAGTAGGGCAGAAAAGAGAGCCAAGAAGGGTTTCTGGCTTTTATTCTCCTAAAACTGAAGTTCTTGGGACAGCTTTGAGGTTAATGGAAGGAGACTTGCTGGTATGGGTTAAAGTTCACAGAAAGGAAGGCCCTTCTATCCCAATACCTGAGCCTACAGAGAGACACCTAAGATAGCCCACAGTGGGGAGAGCAAAGGCCTCTGTATCCTGACAGTTTAGGGACTGACATTCATTTCTTAGTAGATCCGCCAGAAAGGCAATGGGTCCAGGGTGACCCTCTGTAAGATTGTAAAACTGGGCACAGCTCTGAAGCCAGGGAGAGCCCAAGAATGACGAAGCCAGGGTTTGCCCCCTAACTCAGTGAAAAGTAGCTGGAATCAGAGGTTAAATTCAGTGATGAAACACGTAAACAAAATCTGTTTGCTGTGTCTGTGTTTGAACTGGTATTCATTCCTGACACACGTCCCTTACACTAGACGGTAAACTTTGGAGAAGCAGGTGCCGCAACTGACAGAGATTTACAAAGTGACTGATGGCACAGCAGAGATCTGGAGGATGTCCAATAAGGATTGAACTGGAGAGTTGGGTGCGCTGTGATTGCCCACGCCCCTGAGTTGGCTCTTTAAGACCTCTTCTACAGCCCAGAGCTTGGATTGAGTAGCAATCCAGCTGCAATCCAGCAGCCAGCAACCGGCATCACTTTCTTCTTTAGGCAGACCAATCTTTTTACTGTTGCCTTCCCTCTTCCACCAAAGCAAACACCACAAAACCCCTCATAGGTCCGATCCTCAAAGGGAAGAGGCAGAAGGAAAGATGTGGCAGTATCAGCCTTCTCTCTCACTCTTCCACCAAAGAATAAGTTTTGTTATTAAACACAAGTTTTGTTCAGTCTCTGGATGGTTCTGGTCCATCATGCAAACTCCCGCATTCCTCCCTCCGAAGGAAAGAGAGGATGCCTACATTATTAAAGATCGACACTTACCCGGTCATCTAGGGTCTTCACAATGACTTTGTCATTTTCCCTGCTCTGGATCATGCCTTTCACGTACATTTCTTTATCATCCACAGCAAAGCAGGCTTTCTTAGAGTCAAACGGACGGTTCTGAGCCTCTATCCTCTCCTTCTCTGGTTTCCGGAGGTAGGGAGCAGCCTCTCCAAAAATAGCCATCTCTGCATCTGAACTCATGACTGCAGGAAGATAGCTGGAGCTGAGAGGACAGGGGACTGATGAAGCTTGGGCTCAGGTAAGTATTTTATTTCTGCCCCCCGCCTTCCCTTCTGTCATTGTTACTCAGTGCAGGGCCAGATTTGGGGGCTCTTGGAATTCTGTCTTTTGAGAGATCTAGCCAGACCTAGGGGAGCATCAGTTGGCCAGCTCAAGGAATAGTCTTTGGGGTGCTGGTAATACCTAATAGAAAACTCTCACAGCTCCATGCTAAAACACTGGTGTGATCATAAAGAACCCTTGTACTCACTTAGGTAACCAGGTAATTAGCAGAAGGCATGCTGGCCCAGTGCAAGCAGGCCAAATGTCAGCATGTGTCCAGTCCCTCTAGGGAGCAGTTAAAGTCAATAGCTGGGCCCCAACCAGCTACTTTAGGACTTCATGAGCTGAAGTTCTACCCGGTTTCTAGCTGATGCTGTTAGCCCAGAATGCTCTCTCTGATAGACACAATTACTTTGTCTTCTTGGTTTAACTGTTCCCTTCACATGATCACACTGGGGATTCATCAGAAAATATAGAATCTCGGACTCGATGAGGCAACTGAGGCAGAACCTGCATTATTTCAGGATTCTCAGGGGAATTCTGGACTTACAGAGAGAATAATACTGGGTCTGGAATAGCTGTTTACAAAGTCCTCTTGTGTATAGTAGTATCAGGTTGGGACAATGTTTAATTACTACTTTCTTAGGTCCCATTGCATAATGTAGAGGGCATAGATAAGGTCCCCCCAATCCGCGTCACGATTTCCTATAGTCACCTCATATCCTTGGCCTTTCTCTTTACATGTGCGTTTTCTCTCCTTACAGGCTAGAAAACCCATCGTAAAGTTCTTTTCGCACCAGTTAACTTCTCTGGGCCCTGCCTCATCCTATCTAAAGTGAAGAAGCAACCTCTGCCTACCGCACTCAAGTGGGTCATGTGGCTCCCTCTCATCCTGTCCACCCCATTCCCTCTCTGCATTTTTTCTCCCATCTCCTCCTTGTGTTTTCCCCATACATCAACCTGCCTTTCCTTTCTCTCCTCTTTTCCTTCCCACTCATTCCCCTGTGACTAAAATAAAATATAATTAAAATAAAATGGGATTAAATTTCTCACACACAGCAGCCGTGCTCATCTTTATGTATCTCTTTTCAACAGCTACTATTTCAATATCTCTTAAACTCTATGCTACAAAGCGAGGACAAGCTCATTCTAGTTCTCTCCCCACATCTGGCCTTTTGGGAGCAGCTCTTCATTAGCCACTGTTGAAATATCCTTTCTGCAATGCTGCAGATAGGTGCCGCCTTCTGTGGGGTAAAGAATTTGCTTAGCTCTGAGCCGTATTCTGATGGAATTTCGCTTTAGTTTTATTTTAGCCAGTGGCTTCTTTAAGCTAGCTGTGGCCTGTGGTTAAGACTTAATGGAAAACCACACACACACACACACACACACACACACACACACACACACACACACA
>NW_026596152.1:3258276-3399152 GCF_907164565.1 Psammomys obesus
ACACACACACACACACACACACACACACACACACACACACACACACAAAACCTAAGATTTAATACAACATCCACAGAGAGGGCTCCCAGCCATCACGCTGCTTTAAAACGTCTTGGTTATTTCCTAGAGAGTAAAAAGAATCATGGTTTTCCCTTCCATTTCCCTGAAGGGCACCTCTACTGTTGAAGCTTAAGTGGGCGGCATTACAGCAGCAGCTCTCCAGCTTGTGGGCTTAGGACCCCTACATACTCATGGAATGAAAAATGCGAGGAGGTGGCATTTTTAATGTGTGCCAGAGGAGAAAATAGAACTGAGAAAAAGTATGAATTCTTTAAAAGTTACTACCAAATTTCTTATAAATAACATATTTTTGAAAATGGTGTTTTTCAAAACCAAGAGGCTGCCATAAGAAAGGCATTCTGTGTCACTTTTGCAGTCTCTTCAGTGTCTGCTTTGCCTGCTTTGTCTGTTTTCAGAATGGTTAAAGTAAACACAAATTTTTAAAGATTAGCTCCTTACGTAGTAGTATAATTTAGAGAAGGAAAGGAACAATAAGGATTTGGGCTTGTGGAACTAATTTTTAATTCTCTTTTTAAATAACATAGTTACTATTCTTAGATACTTACTGTTTTAAACTTGTGAAGCGATAGAGTCTCGAAGGCTACTTGCAATGTGGAACCTGAAAACATCAATGTTTTTATTAGCATACATTGTGATACATTAGTCCAGCTTGTACTTATTTAATTTTACTCTGTTTTGAAACCAAATAGCCCAGGCTAGCCTCATGCCCACCAAGCAATCAATTTCTCCAGCCTTAAATTTCCATTTAATAGATTTTATAAATTTTCTATTTCTGTCACCTGGGTTGTGCTACAAGAATAAAGCCTGTAGGTGAGAAAACTTGTACAATTCCTGATGGTTCACTTATATTTAGTCTTTCTAGAAAAATTAGACTTTCCCTGCTAGGCCTCAAATCATTACGAGTTTCCAGATAAAGATTCTTTCCCCCACCTTTTAACTTCTGTAGTCTAACTATAGCTCGGGTCCAGTGTCTCCTCATTATATTACCTGTGTGACCGAGTTGTCTCAGCAAAATTCTCTAACAGATGTTGTTCAGCTTAGTTGTACACCTTCACATACAGCTTTTCCAACTTCTGACAGACTTGACAGACCAAAGGTACTTGTGGCTTTAACCTAAAGTCCATCTGCGGCTCTAAGATGATCCATCACCATCCCAGGTCTTCATACAGGAAACAAATCCAAGTCCTACAGTAAGACTACGCTGCCCCTGTCTCTGACTGTTCTGTGATCTTCGCAGCTTTATCGTCTCTTTACCATTGTGACTGCCATTAAGTAACCCTAGTTACATCTTCACCTGCTTCTTCCTTCGTGTGCTCTGTGTCTCCTTCACTGTCCCAGTCACTGTACCCAAGTGCACTCCTGTTAATCTCATCAAATGTGATATCCAAACCACGTGTCCTCCTCCTCCTCCTCTTCCTCCAGAGTGCCCTCACCTCTCTTGACCTAGGTGTAATGGCTAAGGTCGTGACTGTTCATTGGCAGCCACGTCACTCCGCTGACTCACCATTTACTCTTCAGCAAAGCCCCTCAATTCTCTCTGGGCATGCGGTTGCTAGGTCAAATCTTCTCCCCATATTTATGCAACCAAGGGCCAAGCCCCAAGTGTAAAACCGTTCATTTTTGGCTGATGAACTTTACCTCCTTACATCCAACCACATTCTCTCAATACATGACTCATCATGCCCCCCCCCCCACCCTGCTTTCTCCACACAGGGTCCCTTAATTAGCCCTTTTCTGCTCTGCCAGCATGACCGGCAGCTCCAACACTGTGTAGTTGTGCCCTTTCAGCCACCTGCTCTGTTTTAGTCTCCAAGGACCTTCTAATTGAGATGTTTGCCCTCCCACCCAGTCTCCATCACCACCTCTGAGTGCTCCCCTGTTTGCCCTGTCATTGTCCTTGACTTATACTTCTTCCAGACATCTCTCAGCCACTTTGTTGACATCCATGGAGTGGTCACAACTCAATGACCCTTGGCTTTTTCGCTCCTAATGAGTCTCGAATTATCTCTAATAAAGCACAAAGCTTGGAATGAGGGAGGTTTGTTCTATTGTCACTTTTGAGTAGGTTTGGATGATGTCTTCTTGTTATTTTCTTACTGTTTGTGACAGAGACATGGTTGTGTAGATTCAAGGATTCAGACTGTGCCCAAGGGTCAGCCACAATTACCCAGGCATGGAGAGTGGCTCTCGGATGCCAGGTCCTTGGCAGATGATGTACATGGACCTGGACCTTGTACACTGAATCTCTGTACTGTTCAATGCATTTCTGAGCACAGTGCAGATACGGGCAATTCTTCTTCCTTCAGTCAAAATTGTGATTTTTGTGATGTCACTTTTAAGAATACTCCAGGGATCAGCCTCAGCCCAGGGATTTCAGCCTCTTGTACAGATGGTGAGGCTGAAAATGTATGAGATGGTGTTTGCTAAATTCAATGGCTGCCATTACGACCAAACTGAAAGCAAACCTTACCTTCTTGGTTCTTGGGTGACTCTCGTGGTGTCCTTCGGGAATGGGATGTCCTCTTGGGGCTGATTTGATAAAGCAAAAACAAACATACAAAAATATGACTACGGGCTTTTAAAAAATTTAGAGCACATGTTTATTCTGATTTGTTTCAGTGTGTATGGACACACAGTGGAGAGAATAGGAGGAAAAGACATTTTATATTTTGTATATTTTTTTACTTGGGTAACTCATGATTCACCATAATTGTTTAATTAGGGAAAGAAGCATGTGGATGTGGCATGTCAGTTCCTCAGGAGGGTGGATGAAGAAAGAATGTCTCTGACGTAAGAATTCAGAATTTAATGAGGGTCAAGAAAAATGCTCAAATAAATAATGAACAAGGAAGAGTAAGAGGCAATGCCATGAGTCTAGACAAACTGCCATGGCAACCTGCATTTGGTTAGGAAGTTGTGCTGTCAGGGGAATGATCAAATTTGTAAACTGGGTGGGCAAAGCCATCTCAGCAAGGCACTCGAGCACACACCCAAGACTCCTGGAGAAGGTGGAGATGGGACATCTAAAGAGTCATCTCAGGCCAGAGAATCTTGACTCTGGGTTATGACATGTATTACCGCCCCAAGAGTGTCTCTGCAAAAAGTTAAATACCAAACTTGGTTTCAAAACAGTTCCCAGTTACCACTGCTTTAACGGTGCCAGGGAAGATGTTGTGAGATGCCCCATGGCAGAAGTCAGGTCTTGATGTGACGCTTGCTGCCTTTACCTTCAAGTCTTTAATAAGCCTCAGTTATAGCCTGAAGTTCACAGAAATTTCTCAGAAACATTTACTCATATGCTGTGTCCTCAGTACAAAAGAATTCAGATTTGGAGGCAAAGCTGGTTCTGTTTTTTTTTTTTTTGGAGTTTCACTTCTTCCTGTAAAATGATACAAATGTACCAGGAAAGCCTAAAGATCCCTTTTTAGCCCTGAGCCCAACACAGAACATTCTCAGGTAGTGACAACAGCCTGAAATCAAAGCATCACAGGGCTCTAAAAGCAGGAGTGGAGTCATCATGCTGGCTGCTGCTGTATTGTCAGACTAGACCAGCACAAAATCCACCCAGTTCCCCATGCAAGACCAACACACAAACCCATCAGCGAAAACCAGGTTAGGATGCATTTCAATATGGGTTAAAAGTCAGACAGTACTATGGGACTTTTTCCCTGCAAGCAGAGGTTTAAATCATCATAACAACCTTCAGATTGTCTAAGGTGATCACCAAAGAGTTACTCCACATTGACAATGCTGTTAGTCGGTTAATTGTACGGTGTGGCATCTGCCTAGAAAATCAGTTTCATTCTGCAGGTGAGCTTTCTTTTTTGTCTCCTAATTGTATGTATTTTTGTTTCTCTTCCCCTTGGAAAAAGTACAAGGACTTTGACCATGTCACCCGATCTTATCAGTAAGGGCGACTGGATTGCCCTTGACTTAACCCACCAGGTTAATTATCGCTATGTGAGAAAATAGTGGGCACTTGTGAGTGCTTACCTTAGATGCTGCGGTCAGAGCAGTTTTAGGAGTGGGGGCCCCAGCTCTCTTTATACTTCCAAATCTGCTAGCCAAGCACTCTAACTTGGCTCTGTTTGGGGATCACCGTTTACTCATTAGATGTAAATGCGTCGTAGTCCTGATCTCTCACTCTTGTTGAATTACTTGGATAAATGACTAGCAGAGGCTTCATAATGCCAAGTCAGCTGCATAGGGATTTTGACTCTGGACACAGATCTTGGAGACTTAGAGAGTCGTAGGGGCTGAGTGGAACTGGGGCAGAGTGTCCTAAGAAGGTCAAGGAAGGGCAGAAAGCTTCTCCAGGTCATTTGTTATGCAATAGATGATCAATAGCGTGGGCAGCAAGCATGCCTCCTTCAGCTGACAGGACACAGGGCGACCTTCATGATTAGCTTCTCACGTACAATTTTAAGTTTGCCTCTTTTATCCTTTTTTCTTTTATCTTTTAAAAATCTGCTATAGATTGGGAAATAGACTACAAAACTGGCATCAAGTTAAAACCGGAATAAATGAATTTTGAGTGATGTAGTTCCTGATGAAAATAGGTGATAATTCCTATGGTCAGCCAGGAATTTTTTGGTGGGTGGTGGTGGTGAAACATAAGCGATTTAGAGAATGTATAGAAGTTAGAGTCATTCACAGCAATACGGTCTGGTTACAAGCAATGTTTGCTGAATGCACGGAAGAGTCAGTGCTGGCACCTCCAGATGCTTAAGTAAGTCACTTCTAAGGACAGGGTGCAGGGCAGGTTACATTCTAAGACATGTCTGTGGGCAGAGGAGGAGTAGGTGGGAACAGGGCCACCATGCTACATTTCCTAAAGTAGATCTGACAGAATGAGATGAAGGGAAATGAAGCATCCCATGGGCAGATGACGTATGAGACGCGGCAGACTACTCACTCCTGTCAGAGAGCCTCAACAGCCCAGTCTGTAAGGATCCTCCAAGGCTTTCATTAAGCAAAAACTTATGAACATCTTTGAGGTTATTTTTGGTTTCCTGTGCCCAGAACCCAGGGCTTTGTGTGCACTAGGCAAACACTCTCCTGCTGAACTACAAGACCAGCCATCAATAACTTTCTGAGGGACTTGGCATTTCTTACAATGACTTAATGTTGGGACAGCATCTAATTTGTTTGCTGTTTGGTGAAACGAGAAGACTACTGAGCAATGCATCCTGTATAGAACGATGGATCCAGCAGCAAGCAGTAGGGAGTCAACTGACGTTCTCAGCTGCTTTTATTCCATGTTCTGAATGTAGCAGTGGGCATTCCTGTGAATATACAGACCATCGTGATCTATAAGAGAATCAAGGCTGAAAGAGGCCTAAAGTGATAAGGCAGAGAAAAGAAAGGGATTAGATTATCAGCTTCATTAGCTATTAGTTATGAAGGACTTAGCACATTCCAGGCTTTATGCACACAGGCTCGTTGGAACTTCATAACTGTTCTAATAGGTATGTGCTTGCGTCACTCCTATTTTAAAGGGAAGGAACCTCTCAGTCTCTGAGAGTTGAAAGTAGCTCCTCCAAGGCTGTAGAGCTGGCAAACAACAGGAATGATATTAAAATTCCCTCTGGGTCTGGAACCTTTGCTTCTGAGCTCTTGATGTGGAAGCGAGGCACAGTGATTGGCATGCAAACATGAGGACTAAGTTTAATCTCCAACACTCATGTAAAAAAAGTGGGGGTGGCTGAGCACAGTGGCACACAGCTGCTATCCTGGTGCTGGGGCGGCAGAAACAAAAGGATCCCAGGAGCTTGGCAGTGACTCAGCCAGCGTCAGGTTCAGAGAGACCCTGGCTCAAACAACAACAGCAAACACAGCCACAGCAACAGTACAAGGTAAAGAGCAATTGGTCAAGTACCTGATAGCAACCCATGGCTTCCACACACACACACACACACGCACACGCACATACACCTACACTAGATGTTATATACCTTTTTGAAGATGAATCTAGAACTGGTGATAGAATGTAATGGTAAAAGAAGAACTTGGGGGTGCTAGATTCCGCCAAGGAGTTCATATCTGTATTAAACATTTCCAGATCAGTCGGGTGACCTTCACAGTTTCTGTACCCTTAGTGGACCTGAGTTCAGCTGCAGATTCAAAGAGGAGAGCACTGTGTGTCATCACAGGTTGTGGTTGCCATGGTATTCCATTTAGATATGATAAGAAAAGAGAACTAATTCCCCACAGGCAGTCATGCCATGAATGAAGTATGTTTGGGAATAATTATGATCCTTATGAGCTTTAGGCTTATGTTTTGAAGTCTTACCTTCATTATGTCAATATAGTAAAATCTGTGTCATATGTGTTACTTGCACTGAATATAAAAATAATGCTGTAAAATAAAGAGGGCCTTGATTAGAAGGTTTAAAAGGAAAGAAAAATTTCAAAACCAGAGTGCTATCCCAGAGGTGGGACTCAGGACTTTGATAACTGCAGAGTTGCAGGCAGGAGGAAGAATCAAAGAATGCTGCTTTTCATCCAGCCTTCATTTCAGCTTAGTAATCTAGGTCCCCGAAGAGAGCCTAGAGGAGAAACTGTAGGCAGAAAACTTAGTGTAGATTTAGGAGATAGCTGGAGTGTAGAGACTGGGGTCACACAGTTAAACAAGTCAAGGCTGAAGATTCAGAGTCTGTGCAGGTGATAGCTGAAGCTATTAAGGAAGAGGTGCACTCATGGGAAGGCTGTGTTGAGGATGTGGTAAGAAGAAATAAAATAAAACACGGAAGAAAAAGAAATACATTCTTTTGTAGATCATTCTACAAGAAAGCAAATACCAAAACGAAAAGCAGTAATCCTTTTGTTGGAGTCAGAAGACCCAAGTGGGTCTTGATCGGCTATGGTTTGTGCCTCAAAGGTTCACGTGCTGGCTGCGTGGTGCCTACTGTAACAACGCTGAAAGGTGGTAGTTTAAGAGGCGAGCCTCCTGGCTGATAATTGGATCATAGCCACCTTTGTGAAAGGATTAATATTGGCCTATCAGAGTGAGTTATTAGGTCTCATCTCACAGGAGTGGGATAGTTCACAAGGCTATTTCCCTTCTTTGTCTTTCTTACTCCATCCCTCCTTCCTCCATCTTTCTTTCCTTTCATAGTTGTATTGGGGTTTGATCAACATATAAAAACCTACACTTACTTAATGTCTACAATCAGACGACTTGGGCCTGGAGATGCAGCTATCATATTGCACAATCTAGGTGATAAAAACCCATCACTTTCAAGAGTCTCACTGGGTTGGAAGTGTTATTTTTAATTCCACCACTGCGCTCTGTAGTTCATAGTGTCCACATCGTGCCATACTTCTCCTCTCTCCTATCTGAGAGGAACTCTGGGAATAAAGATTTTCTCTAGTCTCTTTGCAAAATCTCCTCACTCTATGGTGTAGGTAACTTTATTATTGGAGCCGACACAGAAGTCGAGGGCGGTAACATATTCAAGAGGGAGTGTATGAGAAAGACTCTAAAGAAGCTGAAAAAGGAGAGGATCAGAGATCTGGCATTGTACGGGTGAGGAGGGTGACCTGACAGTGACATCAGCAGGATGCTGGGGGGTGGCAGCTTAGACTAGGGATTTAGGAGTGAACAGGTGTTGAGGAGGAAGAAGGCATTTTCCCTGATTTTCCTAGGAGAAGCGGGGCACCAGTCACAATGGAAGACGTAGTTGGAGGAAACTGTAGATTCGGGTAGTGTAGTGGGAAAGCCAGGAGGCCTGTAGCATGGCCAGATGGAAAGGACTAGGAAAAAGAGCATGGTCAAGGTCATCCCTCACAAGGATACTTGAGAAGAAAGGGCAATTAAGTGTGCTGATAGTGGGATCATGCCTCACTCCTCACAACTTGGGCCGTCTAAGAGCTGATGTGACAGATAGCGTTCCAAAAGCAGCAAGGAGTTTCCCAAAGAGGAACCGAAGTTTCTAGATGAATGTCCGAAGCAGGCCTGTCAGTGAAGACAGTGGCTCATATTTGAATTCAATGACAATATCGGGTAGCAAAGGCAGTCTGGCATGTTTTCTGTGTAGCCCACCCTACAGAGTCACACAGACTGAGGCATTGTATAGTTCACTGATCCGTGCTAAGGACATAAAGTCACCCTCCTTGTCCTGCTGAAATCCAAGAACACGAAGATCAGAGCTTTCAAATGTAACACAGGCCTCTCTCACTACATCCACGCAGCCATTTACTTACTGAAATTTTGCAAGACAAAAAAGTGTTTTTTTTTTCTCTTTCTTTTCCTTTCCTCCCTACCCTCTCCTTATTTCTGAGCCAAAACCTCAAATTGCAGTCCATATTGGTCTGGAACCCACTGTGTAACCCAGTTTAGCTCTAGACCCATGGTGATAATACTGCTCAGCTTGGCAAATGCTGAGAGTATAGGCATGAATGACCAACCCAGGTGGGCACATAGACATCATAGTTTCACATGTGGGAAACAGTCTTGGAGAGGGTAGGAGTCACATGTAGGTAGAAAGTGGCAGAGGGAGAACACAAAACTACTATCCTTTGACTCCAAGTTTGTTTCATCTTTTTTTTTTTTTTAACTACAAAGTAACTGCTTCTGACTCTTCAAGATCCTTTAAAATTCTAATGCTTCAGAATTGTACACTTTTCAGAATCACATTCAAAGCACTGGCTCTGAAAGCATCATGGGGAGATTGTGTGACTTGAAAATTTTTTTCAGAGAAGAACTCTAACGAGTTAAGTTATGTTTTGTAAACTGGAAAATTTCTGGCATTGTTTCAAGCTGTGGCATATATGTGTGAGTGTCAGGGTCTGCTTCCATTTGCCTATGTTTTGTCTATCAGCCATGATTTGGTACTTTAGCTGTTTAAAGCCTTATCAGAGTAAGGAACACATAATAAAATTATATTAATTACCACCACTGGGGTTGTAATGTTTTTTTTTAAAGTTATGCATTTGGTGAACACATTCAAATTATGGATTTATATCATTAAAAGATACATGATTATATGGTAACCAAGAGAAAACCTTAAGTGGTGGAATTCAAGTCTATCAAATTGTTATCATTTAAGATGAGGGCATTAGGTAGTGACCTGACCTTTCTGAGTCTTCGTTGGCTCCGCATTGAAATGAGAGAGTGCAGCAATGCCTCCCTCTCAAAAGGTCTTGTGTCAATCAAGTGGGTTGGTGAACTCATGGTAGGGTACTGCTTGGGAGCAATATGATAGCTTAGGAAAGGGAGAGCGATTGGTGTGGCAATAGAAGAACCTGAGGTTTAGGAATGGTGAGCTTCTCCTCGACAATGCACCTGCCACTGCCAGTGGCAGAGGCTCTGAAAGCCAGGGCGGCCTCATCTGTGTTCGTTCATGTCTTTCATGCTGCTGTCTAGTGAGGTCAACCAGATGACCCAGCCTGTCTACAGCAGATCCGTCTTCCAGTCCCACTTACTGCAAATAGCTAATTACCCTGTTCCCACAGCCCTGGGCACCAGTCCCTCTGCTACACGGCTCTACGCAACAATAAGGCAGAGGGGAGATTGGTACTGGGGGTAGGGTGATCTCCCACCCTGGTTTGCTTGAAATTGGGGGAGTTCTCAAGATTTTCAGTTTAAGGATGGTCAGGTCTAGGGAAATGGCTCAGTGGTTAAGAGTACTTGCTTCTCTTCTAGTGGACCTGAATTCTGTTCCTACACCCATGTCAGATGACTCATAAACCATAACTCCCACTCCAAGGGATCTGACTCCCTCTTCTGGCCTCTTCCTCAGACACCCACATACAGCTAACACACACACACACACACACAGAGAGAGAGAGATTAAATATTAAATCATTTAGAATCAGGATATTTGTGAGCAGATGAGGATGAGCTCAGCACTATACCTAAAAAGTGGATAGAGTGTGATAGAAAAGTCCTTGAGCTTGACCTCAAAGATGGAGCTCTAATAGATCAGTTTAAGATATTCCTTCCAGCTCCATTAGGATGATTTAAAAAAAATGCATCTGAAACTGCTGATTCCAGAACTTTAATACGGTAATTTCAAAGCTGTTTACATTGCTTGGTGGAGAGCCAACAGCCTAATGAGAACACACGCTTCTTCCGCCATTTATTCCCCTAGCATTTACTGAGGACCCACTCCAGAACAGGGACTTTTTGTGTACAGGGCTCTGTCCTCACGGAAATGACTACAGCAAACGTATATGAGGGTGCAATATGCAAAAGATATCACTAAGATCACTAAGATCGCTTAGTGATAAGTAATCTTGGAGGAACAGTGGATTGTGGTGTTCAAACAGATTGGTCAGGGAAAATCTCCGAAGAGGGAATATTTGCGCAGACACCTAGTGACGTGACGGTTAAGGGGGAAAGGGGGGGAAGTATTCCAGGCAGAAGAAGCAAGAGCAAAGGCCAGTGGGATAGAGAGAACCAGCCAGTTATGCGGATGGAGGGCAGAGGACAAATGGCCTATAGCCTTGTGAATGATGATGAGAACTTTGAAAAGATTAATTAATCCCTTGATTATCTTTTTGTGGTGCTCGGGACCAATGTAGCACACATTCCGCTACTGATGAGGCCACTAGCTACAGGGCTTGCTTTTCAATGTCAGTTTTATTCTTCTTGGAGAACTTGGTTCTCGTACCTTTTCTCATTTCATTTGTTTATTTTATGGAACCCCAGAGTTGTACATATTTATGGAGTGAAAGCTTGATGTTTTGATACATGAATAGGATGGATATTAGAGAAAGCAGGGTAGCCAGCATCTTTGTCACCACAAGCATTTATTATTTATTTGTGATGAGACCAATTGAAATCTTCCAGCTGTTTTGAAATACACACTGTCTTATAGTTAGCTACAGTCTGTTGTGTAATAAAACATCAGAATTTAATTCTTTTATAACTTTGCACCTGTTGGCATTTCCATGCTTCTTCTCCTCTCCCATCTCTCTTTCTTTCATCCCTTCTGCTTTTCTCTCATTCCCTTCCTTCTCATTTGCCTCCCCTAAAGTTCTGGTAACCATTAGTTTGAAAACACTGCTCATCTCTCTACTTCTGTGAGCATATCACTTTTTGGTGTGTGTGTGGGGGGGGTTGTTGGGGGTTGGGGGTGGTCTGAGATCCAATCAGGCTTTTCGGATGCTAGGCAAAGGCTAAGTCTCGCCAAGGCCTTAAAACTGCCATCTAGGATCAGGATCATGTGATCATGTTTATTTTGTGCTCAGCATTGCTTTATTTTTCATACAAATAAACTATCTGGAAGGTTCCCTTTTTATTCAGCAAATAAGTGAGAACACTGTTCTGGGATCTGGGTATCAAAAGTTGTCCTTTGAAATCCCCATGATTTAATTGGCCAGAGTCAGGTCTCCAAATGCTTGGGAAGGTGGGAATGGGGCCTGGTGCCTCCTGAGAGAAACCTTATTCTCAATAGTCCAAAGGTGGTGAGGGTGACTTCCTTTGCATCCCATAAATTCAGGAAGTGGTCAGACTGAGGGAAGAAAGGGCCTGTGGGAAGTGATGTCTCTAGCGCACAGTCAAGCGTGGCGAGCCTGTGAGATCAGCAAGTGTGCACCCAGGGCGGACCTCATCCATGGCGCTGAGGGGCTTCAGAGTAAGTGTGTGGTGTGGAGTGTGTGAAATTTGGTGTGGACAGATGATTTGAAGACGGGGCAGTCAAGTCACCTGCCGGAAGAAATATTTTGGAAATTCTGGCTCTGTGTTTTGCTTTCAGATGAGTTTTCCCTGTCTTTCCCAGGCTTCGCTCAATCCGTCCTCTTGCCTCGGCCTCCTAAATTCTGGGCTTACAGCTCTACCTTCAGCGGGGGCGTGGAAATTGTTGCCAGACCCCCTACACCCACTTGAAGTGTTTCAGGCGCCTCGAGTTACGCACTCACTCACGCGGCGAGTTGGAGCCGGGTCCTGAGATCTGTGAGTTACCGCATTGTTAACAGTGGCGCTCCTGTAGAGCCCCCTCAGCCTTCCCACGCTGTGAGCAGAGTTTCTCACAATCTGAACCACCACGCTCTCCCCAAGAGTGCCCCACGGCTCGAGCGATAGCTTCTGTGACAGCGCTGGGAACACAGTCTGCCCCCTCTGCTTGTGAAGGTCAGCCCGGGGGGGATCTAAGAAAAGCCCTGTTTTGGGTGCGATCCCTAAGTCTTTCTTACGCAGCCACAGCCTAGGCGTTCATTTTCCCTGTGGCCTCAGGAAGCTGCGTCTTGGGAACTCTGGCAGCCAGGAGGGAGGAATCAGGCTAGTAAATTCCTCCCCTAAGCAGGGCTCAAGGATGTGCCCACGGCCGATTCTTCAGCTTCCAGCTTAGGAAAAAGTGACTGGTAAGTCAGTAGTGAGGGTGGCTGGGGACACTGATACGCTAACATGGGCCCCGAACGCCACCTCAGCGAGGAGTCAGAATGTTAAGTTCTACCCCGACAGCTGCTAGGTCTTAGCTCAGGAATGTTAATCCCCACTGAAAAGCTCGCATGAAAGGCAACAGCTTTTAGCAGCTGTGCTAATGGTCTCTCATCCATCAAACGGCCCTCCCCTCAGTCTTTCTGTTGTCAGCTAGGCCCCTTTCTTCCATGAGAAGTGGATATAAAATCTTAAGGGGCAGGTTATTTTTATTTATTTTAATCATATGAGCCTAGAAAAAAAAATCCCAAGTAATACCCGCTTGGAAAAGTAGGATCAAGCATGCTGAAGGAAAATATTATTAAAACAAATTATATTAGGTTGTGAGCTAGCTCAGTAATGTGATTGCTGTACAACAGGAGGACCTGGGTTCTGTTGTCCCTAGAACCCACGTGAAAAAGCTGGATGATGGGGCATCGACTTCCAGTTCCAGTTCTGGGGAGGTAGAAAAAAAGAGGCACCCTCTGTCAGTGAGCTTCAAGCCAATGAGAGATGCTGTCTCCAAAAACAAGATGGGTGGCTCCTATGCTCACCTCCACCACACAACATTATCCATTCAAAAATCAAATTTTTAATTTAAAAATTGACAAAAGTATGCATTGATCAAGAATGACATATTTTGACATGTATGTGTGTGTATGTATGCACTTAAATATGTGATAATCTTAGTTAGGGTAATTGTCACAGTTGATAGAGTCATTGCAGTTGTTAAAGTCCCAGCCTTCTGCAGGGCATGGCTGCCATACCCTGCCCTCCACCTAGGGGCTGGACTTCCCTCCCAGAGGCCCTTCACTGTCTGATCAGACATCTTGGTTCTGCTGCTCCATTTCACCAGTCTCCCCTGCTCTCTTCCTACCCCTTGTGCCTGCTCCATTTCCCCTCCCCCCCCCCTGTTCCCAATAAACCTGCATTTATATGATATGGCTTCATCGCTCCATTAGCTCACTTTGTTTTATTTACTCAATCAGCAGTTACCATAAACAATTCTCTTGCTCTTACATTCAGTGTACATTAGTCTGTTAAGAATTTTCCCAAGGTGCTGTAATGAAGAATTTGTTTATTTTTACTTATTAATTTATTTTTAAAATCACTTTATTATCATCAGCTCCCCCCAAAAAAAACATGACACGAGTATGTTAATTGAAGTCCTCGGACAAACACTTGTCCAGTCTCTAATATAGACATCTCAGTGAATGTCTGCAGAGTTCCAATCCCCATTCTGAAGACACACAGTGAGGGTTTTACACCTTCACAATCAGCATTTTTTGTGTTTTTTTTCTACCACACAAAACACACACACACACACACACACACACACACAACTGTGACAGTGTTGAAACTAGGAAACCTATTACTGTTATATTTTCCTTCACGACTCATATGTCTTTTTGTGTCTTGCCCTTCCTCATCGCCTAATATTTCTTGGGGGTAACTTGTTTTATTTCTAACTTAGCTTGTCAGGGTATGAGTGTGGCATTCAGAAGACAACTTGCAAAAGCTGTTCTTTCCTTCTAGCACTTGGATCTTGTCAATTGAACTTGGGTCTTCAGGGTTAGCCGCAAGTACCTTGACTCCGTGGCACTCTCTTGCTGGTCCTTCAGCCTTTTCTGTGTAACCAGAGATGTCTACAACCAAAACCACCGTCTCCATCAAGATAATGAGCACATTTATTAATTCCCAAGTTTTCTTTCTGTTCTTTTGTACTCGGCACTGTGTGTCTGTGCACTCCATAAGCCCTCTGTCTGCGTCGATAGGGATAGGTAACCATTGGTCTCTTCTTCTGCATGCATTTATGATGTGAACATATGAAGGAATGAGAGCACACTTTGGGTGATGATGCTTCTCCCAGTCAGCATATGTGTGTGGAGCTTTCACTTTATCCTTTACTGTGGGGTACAACTCACTGATGACGGACATCTGGGCTCTCCCCTGCTTTGAGCTCTACTATTTTATGCTGTGAATATTTCTAGGCAAATCTTCACACGGCTGATACTTTCATCTCTCTGGAGAAAGCAACCAGCACGCTGCACTACAGGGGTTGTTTCCTAACTTAAACAAACAAACGAAAGCAAAGTGAAGCTACCCGCTGCTGCGCCATTTTCCACTAACAGGTATGATAGGTCCAGCCCCTACCTCTGGACCACACTTGAGTCATTTAAGGACTGTGTGATTCGGTCCCTGTGTTTTCTTCTTTCCCTAGATCCCATGCAGTTGGACTTTTACCGGTGTCTACTTGAATGTCTGCATAAATAAACATCATCTTAGTGTGTGGCTTGTCCTCTCATTCTCTTTAACAGAGCTATTGCATTTTGAAGTTCAGTTTATATTTCCCCCCCCTTTATGGTTCATGCTTTTGGTGTTACAGCTAAGACATTTTCGCCTAAGCCAAGATCACAGCGATTTCCTCTAATGTTTGCTCTTGGTCATTTTTACAATTATGATTTTTATTTTCTGTTTGGTCCAAATTTGGACTTGAGAAAATGTTTGGTAAATTTTTCTTTTTCTTTTAAGCCTTTGCTGTTACTGTAGATGTGCATGAGACTGTGGCCTGTGGCTTTTTTTATCGTAAAAAATTGAGGCTGCTGGGGTGAGAGATTAGGGAAAGAAGATGCTAGAAGGTGGAAGGAGGGATGCGTGAAAGACAAGATCTGTCTAGATTGTGTGTTTTTGTTTGTTTGTTTGTTTTGCTCTACTGTCTCCACACTGTCTGGGTGTCAAACTCTTGCTGCTCTCCACCAGCCCTTTCCTTCTCCTTTGTCATTCTTCATACTTCATTCTCTTGCTCTTTTTCCACTTTCCTCCCAATTCCCTTCCTCCTTCCCCTCCCTCCTTCCCTCCCTTCCTTATCTAGCCCATCTGAAAGTTCCCTGTGCTCCAGTCAGTAAAGATAAAATGAACTTTTTAATTATCTCTTCATGTTCTTACTCTGGTTTAATCCGTGGTCATTTGAAAATCTTAGTTTCATGGGGGCCCCTCACTGGTCTCCAGGTTTCTATCTGTGTTCCTTCCTTTCATGTTGGTGTTTTGTTTTGTTTTGTTTTGTTTTTCTTAAACACACCAGACAAATAGATTCCTTTAAAAGGCTTGTTAATATCACTTCATTGCTTAAAACCCTCTCCGGCTCTGAGTAAAGGCAAGCAAATAGGTGTGGAGCCTCTGGGCCATGGCATGCGCAGCCCCTGGTTCCTCTCCTCTCCTGTCTCTCTCGTTCTCCTGCAGCCGCAGCAGGGCTAGCTGTCTCACACATAGAACAGCGACAGTCACCTGCTGTAGGGTCTTGGCATTTTCTGTTCTTTCTGTCTTGAAGGGCTCGGTGCCCAAACACTCAGTATGGCTTACTCTCTTGCTTCCTTCAGGCCTCTGCTCGAATGTGTTTGCATTCTATGAATGCCTCTCAATGGAATGCGACCGTCTCCCTCCGCCTCTCGATTTTCCACTTGCGCTGACCTGACCCAGTGCATGGCTGCTTCCTTGTCGGTTGCCTTTGTTAGTGCAGAGGGGACTCAGCTGGCCTGACTTCACGGCCCTAGCAACACTTACCTCATCACCTGCCACCACCGCCAGATGCACCAGCTGTGCATAGGGATGAAAGGACCTGCCTGTCACCCCAGCTCTCTGCTCGCTCTCTCTTCCTCTCTCTCTCTCTTTCTCGAGTGTGTGCGTGTGTGTGTGCGTGTGTGTGTGTGTGTGTGTGTGTGTGTGTGTGTGTGTTTTCCAGCTTCCTTCTGTCCCCACATTTTCTCTCTGCCCTCCTCTGCTTCCACGGCTCTGCACCTGTCTGTCTGCCTGTCTACATGTCCACTCACCTGTCTCTACCTCTCCTCCTGGACGTCCTAACTCCTCTCCCTTTCCCCTCCCCCAGATAAACTTTCTTGTACCAGATACATTTCGTGGCGTAATCATATATTATAAAAGACTTTCTCTTCCTGTAGAGTGTAAATTCCCCGAGGGCTGCTTATTCTCTGTCACACCCACAGGATTTAGAGCCTGGCATACAAGGACTAAATGAATGTGTGTTTCTGGAGAGACACCCTCAGAGAGGCAGCTTCAGAGAGGAGTTTTCTTAGTAATTTGTAGCAATCCAGAGATATTTATTAAAACAGGATCTGGCCAAGCATGCCCTTGTACTCCTGTACTGCCAGCGCACTTGGCAGCAGGGTGGCTCAGGCAAGGGGATCTTAAGTTCAAATCCAGCCTGGGCAGCATAGGGAGACCCTATCTCAAACAAAAAGCCCTTTGTGAATGCTACTGTGTAGGAGTTCCTGAGGTTGAAATGGGGAAAGAGCTATTGGGTAGCAGTGAGGTTCAGCGTATTGAATGCTCCTTGGCTCATTAGTGTTGGTCACCTTGACAACAACCAGAGTCACTTGGGAAGAGAGAACCCCAGTTGAGGAGCTGCCTCCATCCATTGGCTTGAGGGTGTGTCTGTGGGTGGTTCTGGCTTGTTGAAGACCCTGAGGGTGGTCGTGGGGTGTTTAGACAGGGCTCTTCCATTGTCTCTGCCTCAGTTCTTGCATCATTCCTGCCTTGAGCTCCTGTCCTGGGTTCTCTCACTAACAGGCTGTAAGCCAAACAAGCTCTTTCCTCCCCAAGTTGGTTTTGGTCAGTGTTTTATCATGGCAACAGGAAGTGAACTGAGCTAGCTCTACGTAGCCATCTATAATAGTAAGAAAAAAATAAGAGCTAGGTAAGACCCGGCTTTGCCGGAAAACGTTTTTGCAAATGAAAAAGAAAGTCTGGTTTACTTTCTCAATATGTTATAGTTTTTATTGAGTCGAGAGTGGGAGAAAAGCGAACATGGCCCCAGCAAGTGACCCAGAGCAGCACATTCTGCGCTTCCCTTCAGCCGCTGGTGGCCTCGGCAAGATGTGTTCACTCTGCACTGATTTTGGTGTGAACCTCGCGGCTCTTCACCCGCAGCTTGTTGACCTGGGACTCGGCGATGTCCGCGCGCTCCTCGGCTTCCTCCAGCTCGTGCTGGATCTTGCGGAACTTGGCCAGGTTGACATTGGATTGTTCCTCCTGAGAACACACAAGAGTTCTGGCGGTTAGAGGCCGTGCTCGTGCTCCTCACCGTGTTAGTCACGAGGCCAGGTCATTCTGCAATTGTATTTCCTTCTCATGTCTGACCTCCAGCCTCAACCTAATTTGTCACTCCTGTGACAATTTCAACTTGAAGGAAGGAAACGGAGAAATTGTTTTCAAGTGGAAGAGAATAGCCCTTTGGTCAAATCTTCTCACCACTTCCCTGCTTTTTAGAAGAGATTTATTTTATTTTTGGTTGAGGTGTTTAGGTGTTTGGCCTAATATATTTGCACAACATATTCATGCAGTGCCGGAAGGGAGGCCAGAAAAGGACATTGGAACCCTGGGAAAGTGGTTACACATGATTGTGGGCCACCAAGAGGGTGCTGGGAATTAAACCTGCATTCTCTGGAAGAGCAGCCAGTGCTTTTAACCACTGAGCCATCCCTCCAGCCCCTGGCTTACCTCTGTGTGTGTGTGTGTGTGTGTGTGTGTGTGTGTGTGTGTGTGTGTGTGTAGAGGAAAAAGAAAGAAGAGACCCGGATGCCCTCAAGATCTCCATAAGCAAATGTTTACATTCAAATAGCTTGGAAATCCTACTAGATATTGTTTCCCTGTGTGTTTTAAGACCAGCACAGAAAAAGGGAAAAAGTGGGGCTAAGACAATCGCCTGCTTTGTGTGACTGTTCCTATTCATGGATTCTTTTTTTTCCTACCACATATATCTAGAAGAGTGGGGTGGGGCAGGCGGGGCGCGACTGGGAAAAGCACAGCGGGAGAGTCTTCAGCATCATTGCTCTGTGCCTTGGTACTGAAGAACTCCACTGTCCTCACGCCACTGGCTGTGTCTCTGGCCTTTCCTGCGTGTTCTAGTCGCTGCAGCACATACAGGAGGGGAAGCCTCACCTACACAGTGAGTCCACACCTCAGCTGAGGGGAGAATTGGCATGTGACTTTTAGGAACGTGATTTTGTGTATATGGAGAGACAGACATTGTTCACCCTGGCGTTGGTGTTTTTGTTGTGAGTTTGTTACTGTCAGTCAAGCCTGGGTATTTGGAGCTTCCTCTTTCTCCAGCCTAATAATAAAGACCTCATCTGGAGCCCGAGTCAATGATTAGAATGGGGGCGTGCACACTTACATTTGTGTGCTCACAGTCCCTGTAAAATGCATGAATGGTTGAATCTTACTGTGTGCCCCTCTTCCCATACATGTTTTTTTAAGAAACATTTTCCCCCCTCAACAGAATTCTGCTTATTTCCATAAAACCTCAAAGATACTCACAGCCTCCTCAGCTTGTCTCTTGTAGGATTTCACCTTCGCCTGTAGCTTGTCCACCAGGTCCTGCAGTCTGAGCACATTCTTGCGGTCCTCCTCTGTCTGAAAGTTTGATGAAAAGATATACATTCAATCCAAAGAAACGTGCCTACCGCCAGCACTAAAATAAGCTGGGGGCATGCTCAAAGGGGGACCTTGGGGTAATCTTGACCAAACCATGCTACGAATAGTGGTCACGCTTGTTACATGTGTTCTATATCAAGCCTCTGTATTAATTCTACATATCTTCTCCAGTCCTTGGCCCCTCTTCTCGGAGAGGCCACACTTTGCCTGAAGGCATATATTCTTCTCTCTCCTCCAATGCTACTTTTTCTCCCTTCCTTCCTTCCCTCCCTTTTTTCTTTCCCTCTTCTCCTCCCTTCCACCTTCCTTCCTATTAGTGGTGATCAAGCTCCCGTGGAGTATAGACTCTACACTGAGCTGCATGCCCTGTTTGATCTTGCTTTGTAAAGGCTTCCCTAATCACTGCAGGCTTGGTGATGCCTGCAGCCAGCAACTCTGCCTTTTCTCCTTTACGCACAGGGAGTTAACATGCCCATCTGCAAGTGCCACCTAAGTAGTCACAAGGGTTCTTGCTTCCCTTTGGGCATGATACCTGCACGTTCCAGAAAGCTATTCCTCTTACCTGGTAGGTAAGCTCCTTTACTCTTCGTTCATGTTTCCTTAACCCTTTAACAGCCTCAGCGTTACGCTTCTGTTCATTTTCAACCTCTCCCTCAAGTTCACGGACCTATAACCAAGAAAGAAGGATAGATTGCCAGTCAGTGTTGGGTAATGAGCTTAGGATAGCCTGCAGGTATGGGCAGCATGTTTAGGGCTGAAGATACCCACCCTGGCTTCCAGTTTCTGGATCTGCTTCTTGCCTCCCTTCAGCGCCAGCTGCTCTGCCTCATCCAGACGGTGCTGCAAGTCTTTCACCGTCTGCTCCAGGTTCTTCTTCATCCGCTCCAGGTGGGCGCTGGTGTCCTGCTCCTTCTTCAGCTCCTCTGCCATCATGGCGGCCTGAAAGGCAAATGGATGGAGAAGATACTGAGGCCTGGTGGAGGCAGGCAGACACTGATGTGAAGAGGATCATGTGCATGGCGCTCACATCAGTGATGGCCTTCTTAGCCTTCTCCTCCGCGTTGCGTGACTCCTGAATCACTTCCTCCACTTCATTCTGGAGCTGTGAAACATCATTTTCCAACTTCTTCTTGGTGTTGATGAGGCTTGTGTTCTGTTTAAAAAAAATGGTGGAAATTGAAAAGATTTTCAGGTTTTTCAGTTGGGATTTCAAATGTTCTATTTTTGTAGAACTTAGGAGACCTGGTGTCAGCGTTCACTAATGTGAAGTATTCTATTTGGCTCAAACTCGTAATCATTTCCACAGTTGGAATGTTCTTCCTCCTGCCCAGTCCTCTACTGCCTACCCGACATACATATGAGGGCCTCTGCAGTTTTAAGAGGGCCTATATTGACAGGGTTTGGTAGTGCGTGCTTGCAATCCCAGCAGTCAGAGGCTAAGGCAGGTAGAGCATGAATTTAGGGACAGCCAGTGCCACATAGGAAGACTGTCTCAAGACAACTCTGAAAGCCCATTCTTAGTAGTCACCTGTTTACTTATTCTTTCATTTGTTTTATTTATAGTACTTTCTGCTTAAGAGGTTGGGGAATAATAGCTTTTCTACGTGTGTCTGAGTGCATGACATGGGAAGTCTCTCAAAAGAATTGTGTGTGTGTGTGTGTGTGTGTGTGTGTGTGTGTGAATAGGGCTGTGGGGAGGGAAGGAGGAAAAGAGGAAGAGAGGAAAGGAGAGGGAGGGAAAGAGAGAGAGGGGCTTGTTCTTTGGGGGAGGGTTCTGAATTTGTATTATGAAAACATTCTTAAAACTTCAAGACAGTGCTCTCTTGGGAAGACACACCGCCTCGGTGTGTATTTGGAAATGCTGGATTGTTGGTGTCACGGAGATCTCACGAGGGAGAGGGACGACTACTACTTAATGCCTGGGGTGGTAAGTGCTCTGCAGGGCACAGGAACATTGAGCACAGCACACTGAACTCTCATATCACCCTGATAAGCGCCGCATGAAATATGTTTCTGGTTGGAGTCAAAGCCTGGCTTCTTGGTTATTCTTCATGGTTTTAAGTAACCCCCAAAGTCTACCCTTCTTTCTAAATTTACCAACCCTTTATGGGAGATAATCTAGCAAAGATGAACAGGAAAGCACAACAAGGTCACCCATAGCCTTGTCGTGCTCCAGCGGTGGTTCAGGTACAGCCCATTCTTGGCTATAGGTGCATTCTTGCACTCTGGACTCCTCACTTAGCAGTGCACTGGCATCTGGCTCACCTGCGTGTGGAGGAGCTGCACGCGCTCACTGGCATCCAGCAGCTCCTGCTCTGCGATCTTCCTGCTCCTCTCCGTCTGCTCCAGCGTGGCCCGCAGCTCCTCGATCTCGGCCTGCAGCAGGTTGGCTCTGCGCTCCACGATGGCCAGCTGCTCCTTCAGGTCCTCCTGGCCCCGGAGAGCGTCATCCAGGTGCAGCTGGGTGTCCTGGAAGGTACAAAATAGTGTGACTACCCTGAAGAGGACATGAACACCTAGGAGATGACCTAGAACAGAGCACTGGTGCTGCTAGGAACGGGACATGACTCGCCTGTCATCTGTCTGAGCTTAAGAATGATGGTGACATTTGTTTAGAGTGTGAGCAAATTACCAAGAGACAGACTATTGCTCTGTCTCTGCCTTTAGCTTGTTATTCATCACATGCTCGTCACTATCTTTTGGTCATTTATAGAGCACCCTCTACATACTCTACATAGTGCTTGGCATCTGCTATGTCATTTGATCCTCACAGCCATCCTTGAGCTTCGAAACATATTTTTTATTATGTAGAGGAAGTAACAGGCCCGAGAGGTTAGTAACTTCCTTGAAGTCAAAGTGACAAGACTAAGACTCAGCCTCCTCAGGCCTGTTTTATGGAAAGCCTGTGTATTTTTCTATCTTGTCATTTCTTGATCTTTCAGCTTCTGTTTGTTCTTCTGCATATGAGTTCCATAAACTATGCTTTAAGCACATTTAATTGGTTACCTTGGTGCATTCAACTGTATAATTTGGCGAATAGGGGGATGGCTACCTAGATGTTAATTGTCAGCTTAACAGAATCTGGAAATACCTGGAACAAAGGGATTGTTCTGAGGGATTATCATGACTATATTAATCGATATAGGAAGACCCACTATAATTGTGGGCAGGAGCATTCACTGGGCAGAGGATCTTGGTTTGTATAAAATGGAGAAAGCACTAGTCTGAGCCAGAATAAACACTTGCTCCTTTAAGCTGGTCTTTGCCAGGATGTTCTATCACAGCAGAGGGGGAAAGCAGCTAGCTAACACAGATTGCTTAAAAAGTGGTTGTGGGCACGGCAGACAGGTGTGTCTGTGACTCATCTGAGAGGCAAGTCTACCTTGAGGACGCCTTGTGTGTTCCTGTAGTTCCTCAAGCTCTCAGCAGCCAGTCGGTTGGCATGGTTCAGCTGGATCTCCATCTCATTGAGGTCTCCCTCCATTTTCTTCTTGACCCTCAAAGCATCATTTCTGCTCCTGATCTCGGCGTCCAGTGTGCTCTGCATCGTCTCCACAACTCTAACGTGGTTTCTCTTCAGCTGGTCGATCTCCTCGTCCTTCTCTGCAATCTTCCTGTCGATCTCAGACTTGACTTGGTTTAGCTCCAGCTGGATGCGTAGGATCTTTCCCTCCTCGTGCTCCAAAGACGCCTTGAGGAAACAGTGATCAGTCAGCACTGAGCAGAAGACAACTCAAGTGCCTGGCCTCTACTATGCGTGTGTGAGGCAAACTCTTATTGGTGCCATCTTGTTGAGCTTTAAAGTTAATATAGTTGACCTAAGAACTTATGAGGTGAATCTTTTGTTTGTTTGTTTATCCAGGCACAGATGATATAGCATGGTTCTGGAGATTATATAGATAGGTCTGTGTACGATCTAAAGATTCATGACAGCCCTAAAAGAATCATTTGATTCATTTTGTATGTAGTATTGTACACTACATATACATATGTATGTTTCATAAACTACACTCTTCGTGTATGATTTATTAATCTGGCACAGAAACTGTCAGCTTTTAAATCATTTTTTTCCTGATTATATAGTGCTACTCACTGTTAAACATGGGGACAATATAAAACAAAGTTTCCCATTGCCCCTCACAGAGAGACAATCATTTTAATGTTAATCATTTTAACCATTTTTTTTCTTACTATTTTTTAAGGCAGGCTATCTTGTTTTGTGGTTCAGGCTGACCTTGGGCTCAGTCATGGTTCTTTCCATTTCTCTATTTCTATCTTTTTATCTAACCAAAGTTGCATATGAAAATAGTGTTGCTTTTTTAAAACCAAGTATTTGTGTCTATCATCAATCTTTCCCCACATTAATCATACTCTTTGTATGATTTCATTTTCACTTACTTATTTAATAAATAATTGAGAGAAAGAGAGAGAACATGAAGGCCAGAGAAAAATATGTGAGAATTACTTTCTCCTTCTACCATATGAGTTTTGAAGATTGAACGGGGTATAAGGTTTGGTGGAAAGTGAACCATTTTGCTGGGTCCCTTTTGGTCTTTTAAGGTGAGATTCTGCTATAAAGCTCTGGCTGACCTAGGTCTTACTATGTAGATCAGGCTGGCCTCAAATTTGGGATAATTCCCCTGCCTTCCCCCCCAAGTGCTAGGATTTCAGTATGTGTAACTGAAATCCTGGCCTATTAACCATACTTGCTATTTGAAATTCTGCTGTTCTACAGTTTGCTTACTTTCTCATTGGACATCTTTATCCTAAAGTTTTACCTCTTTTAAAGATTATTCTCTTGTGATAAAGTCTCAGAAACTAAATTGATGGGTTAGAGTATTTGCATTTTTCTCAAACTTATTTTTATTTTATTTATGTGCACATGTGTTTGTGTAGATTGTGTCATGTGTGTGCAGGAGCTCCTGGAGGCCAGAGGAAGGTGTCTGATCCTCTGGAGCTGGAGTTATAGGTGGTTGTGAGCCACTAGATGTGGGTACTGGGAAATGCACCCAGGAAGAGCTCTTAACAGCTGAAACATCTCTCCAGCCTCAGTATTGACAGTATTACAGCTTTTGATAGGATCATCTACCTGACCCGTACACAAAGGTCCCGCATTTAAATTGTCCTGCTCCATAATAATGCATTCAGTTCTTGGTACTCAACTTGATAGTTTTGCTAATGTTTGACTTTCATTCCCCCCCCCCCCCAGCAAAGTAGCACATACCTCTGCTTCCTCTAAGGCAGCCTGGATCTCACATTTCTCTTGTTCCACTTGCTTCTTTATTTTCTCCAGCTCATGGATGTGCTTCCCTCCCTCTGCAATCTGTTCTGTCAGATCAGAAATCTCCTCTGTGGAAGAACAGATGAGAGGAAGGGGTTGGAAAGATGGCAGCATGGGACAGTGGAGTAAAAGCTGAACAGGGTCGGGAAGGTCACCGACTCACGCTGCAGGTTCTTGTTTTCTCTCTTCAGCGTCTCGAGTTGATCCAGAGACTCCTCATAGGCATTCTTCACCTTGAACAGCTCAGTGCTGAGAGAACGAGACTCCTTCTGGCAGGACTCAAGCTCAGCCTGAGTTTCCTCATACTTCTGTCTCCATTCTGCCAGCACCTGAAAAGACCATAGGCTGTCAGCTGGGACAAGGAGAAGGAAGGCCTAATAAAGTTCTCATAACATTCAAGGAAGCTAGAGCACCTTGTCAAAGTTTCTCTGCTTCTTGTCCAGGGCGGCGCAGGCCGCGTTGGTCCTCTCCACGTCAAGCATGAGGTCCTCCACCTCGTTCTGCAGCCGCTGCTTCGTCTTCTCCAGGGAAGCGCACTTGGCGTTCACGGCCTCCACGTGCTCCTCGGCTGCCTGCAGACGCTGAGCCAGCTTCTTCCTGAGAAGTTAACCAGACTGTCAAGACCCGGCCAAAGCCGGGGACAAAGTGATAACTGCTCCGGTTCCTTCTCGCTGTCCTGTCCTATACTAGCGAAACCAACTGCCTTTCAGCGGTAATCACCACACTTGCATTCTAGAGCAAGAAACTGGAATGTTCCGAAATGGCAGGCAGTTGGACTCAGTGAAGTTTTGGGAATGTTACTGGATTCCCACAGTGCTATGTGCCTTAATACATCAATGACTCTGGACTTAACAGGACTTCTCATTCAGAATGACTGTGAAAAGCATTAGCTGGGACAACAGTGGTGATTGGTATATATATCCTTCTTAAGCCAAAAAGAAACTGAAGCTAACTAGATATTTTTATCAGGCAAAAATATACCAAGCACGTTTGTTTTCTCAGACTTTCTGATTGTCTTTATGACCCCTGCCCACAGAGGATCGCCAATTTGTTTGAATCATGTATGTTTGGTCAATCTAACTAGAGGACACAATTGATAGACAAATCTGGACAGTTAATGCAGCATACAGTCATTTGAACGGTTTATATTCTTACTTCATTACCCATAAGGTGCCAAGGCCACATCTTTAAGAGGCAGAAAACCTCTTTCAACTTGACACTCAGGAAGGTGTATAAGAAGGTGCCCTCTATCTACCAAGACGAAGGCTTTATCATATTTAGACCAATCTCGACATTTTGTGTAGTTTAGCAAACTCCACTGTGAGTTTTAAGAGGGGTGTTTGTCCATGGAGAGCTAAAGACGCTGACCACTGGAATCAGAACATCTGGTTCCAGCACCGGCTGCTCCTCTAAATAAGTCTGTGGCCTCAGGTTAGCAAGTTACCCTCTTGTAGCCTCAGTTTGTAAAAGAAGAAAAACAGTGGTAATGGCAGCCTAACATTGCCTTGAAGATAGATGAGCAAATGATGGATGTGCAGCCATTGACACAGGAACGTAGAGGGCTAAGGAAAGGCAACCTCCTGCTCCTGAACTGAAATATACGTGACCGGAAGAAACTGCTCTCGGTACATGCTAGCCATTGACATTTTCATGTTCTCATCAGCAAGGCCACCATAGCTTACTGTGGGAGCTGCTGCATTAAGCGGCACGGAGGCCGCATCTTTGTTATCTCAAGTTTACATCACCTACTTGGCCTCCTCCAGCTCCTCCGTGCGCTGGATGGCATCCGTCTCATATTTGGTCCTCCACTGGGCCACCTCGCTGTTGGCCTTGGACAGCGCCCTCTGCAGCTCGGCTTTGCCTTCCTGCTCCTCCTCATACTGTTCGCGCAGCAGGTCACAGTCGTGGCGGGAGGACTGCAGGGCGTGGGCCAGCGCGTTCTTGGCCTGCAGAAGTGGTAGTTCAGTGGTTTCAATTGATGTATTCTATAGCACTTAGCTTCCGCAGCTCAAGTAGAATATAACTGGGCATTCTCAGGTTTGAGGTACTGTTAAGACTCACCTTGGTCTCTTCCTCGAGCTGACGCTTCAGCTCCTCAATCTGCTGGGTAGTTGCCTGCTTGCTTCTTGACAACTGAGAGACTAAAGCATCTTTCTCATCTAACTTTCTGGAATACTCTCCTAAGAACAGAAGAAGTGGAAGTGCCCATGACATAGCAATAAGCTATACTTGTATTCATGTCTAAACACAGAAATGGAATTAACAAACAAAAACAACAACAAAACAACAACAACAATAAAAACAAAACAAACAAACAAAAAACTATGGATTGGCAAGCAGGAATGCTGTGGGAGCATAGCAAATCTACTTATTTCTGCTTCCCTACATGTTTGTGGCCTGCGTCAAAAAACAAACAAACAAACAAAAAACTGATAGTGTGTCAGTTTCCCTCTAAAATGAAAGTATCGCTGCAGAGTGAGAACCCCTTTCGTGTAGTGCCGGATGGGGGCAGCCAAAGAAAGCATCTGAACCTGCTTCTGTCTGTAGACGCCCTCTCTGCGCCGTCAACTCATTGATGAGCCGCTGCTGTTCCTCCTCCTTTGATTTCAGCTCGCTCACCTGGTCCTCCAGGGTGCGGCACATCTTCTCAAGGTTCCCCTGAGAACCAGGTGACAAGGAAGAGTCAAACACCGAATACAGGTGAAAAAAGATATTAAATCCCAATTTGTAAAGTATGTAAGATGTTTCATTATTAAAAGGATAAAATATATCTTAAAAATGTGAGATATGAGTAGAAAGCTCTGTCCCTGGTGCTTTGGCATATGTCAGAATACAACATACATGTTATATTCATTTTTGGAAGACAGCAACACATCCCAATGATGGTGACACATACGTAAGAGGATTTTGAAGTCATCTTAGTGGGTTATAGTCAGTAATTTTAGAAAAGAAAATTACGGGAATATATTAGGATGGAAAATATTTGAATAAGGCTATAAAACACCTGCAAGCCATGTTTGATACCAAGAACAATGGATGAGGTTTTTCTGGCTCATTGCCCTATCTACAGACAGGCTACCTTGGCTTTGGCGATGGCCTCTGCATTACTGCTAAGGTCATCGATCTCCATCTTGAGTTCACTCTTCTCCTTCTCCAGCTTCTGCTTGACCCGTTGCAGGTTGTCAATCTGTTCCCCGAGCTCGGCCATGCTGTCTGCGTGCTTCTTCCTCAGGGTGGCTGCTGTGGCCTCATGCTGCAGGGTGGCTTCTTCCAGGTCCCTGCGCATTTTCTGGAACTCAGCCTCTCTCTTCTTGTTCATCTCAATCTGGGCTGAAGTGGCCCCTCCAGCTTCTTCCAGCCTCTCGCTGATCTCCTCCAGTTCCCGGGAGAGGTCAGAGCGCTGCTTCTCTGCTTTGGCCCTGGAGGCCCTTTCTGCCTCAATCTCCTCCTCCAGCTCCTCGATGCGGGCCTGGAAATCAAACAAGTACACCGACACATTAAAATTCATTTCAATTTTAGTGGGTTTTGGTGTGTAGAAAAACAGAAAGATGAGGGGCTGGGCATGGTAGTCCCTAGAACCCAGGATTCTGTGGCAGAAGAATTTTGAGTTTGAGGTCAATCTGTACTGTAGAGTGTGATCCTGTCACAAAACACCAAAAAGGTAGATAAACAAAGAAACAAATAAATGAATAAGAAAAAAAGGGAAGAAAGAAAGAAAAAGGAAGGAAGGAAGGAAGGAAGGAAGGAAGGAAGGAAGGAAGGAAGGAAAGAAGGGGTGGAACTGTCTCTGACAAGGACTTTGTTGCTTCTTCCTGGTGCCTACAAGACCCCTAAGGAAGAAGATGCACTCAATCCTGATGTGACTTGAAGTGCTGGGAGGCGGGGCTCCATTTTTCTGAGGGGTAGGGGAGGGTGGATAGGGAAGACAGGGAGGGAGGGCAGGAGTGGAAGGAGAGGAAGAAGGGGGCTACAATTGGGATGTAAAGCAAATAAATAAATTAATTTTTAAAATAAGAAAAGGAAGGAAGGAAGGAAGGAAGAGAAAGAGAGAAAGAAAGAAAGAAAGAAAGAGAAAAAGAAAGAGAAAGTGAGACAATTCACCTGCAGTTCTTTGATCTTCTTTTGGAGCTGGATTTCTACCGCTTGCTCATCTTCAATTTTGCTTATCAAATTGCTGATTTCGAACTCCTTCCTTTAGACAGAACAGCAGACATATTAGTACATAAATTATTTTAAAGATGGCATCCCATAGAATTCTTTCTGGAACACTTACTTTTTAAGCTTCTCATCAAGTTGCTGTTTGTCATTTTCTATGTCCATTGTGGACTCTTGGGCCAGTTTGAGATCTCCCTCCAGTTTCCTCTTGGCTCTTTCTAGGTCCATCCTCAGTTTCTTTTCTTGCTCTAGTGTTCCTTCAAGCTGACGGGAAAGAGAAATCCATTAAAATTGAAATTCGTTTGAACAAATATTTCAGAAGGATATTTGAAATGTGCTCACATCATCCACTTGCTGCTCCAGCTTCGTTTTGGCTTTGGTCAGCGTGTTGACCTTGTCTTCCTCTGCCTGCAGGTCATCCAGGGTCTGCTGGTGAGCCTCCTGGAGGGCCTTCTTCTCCTTGGTCAGCTTGGCGATGGTTTCGTCCAGGCCTGCCATCTCTTCCGTGAGGTTTTTCACCTTAGGAAGCAAACATGCTTTGCATTACCTATTATGTTTGAACAGTTTGGGCTTTGTGTTTTACTTCATAATTAAAACGAGTCATGAGCTTCCATGGCGATATCTCACACCTTGTTCTCTGTGGCGTGCTTCTCCTTCTCGACCTTGGCCAGTGTCAGCTCAAGGTCATCGATGTCTTTCTTCAGCTCTGAGCACTCATCCTCCAGCTTCCTCTTCTTGGCAGTCAGCTCAGCGTTGATCTCCTCCTCCTCCTCAGCTCTCTCTGTCACCTCTTTGATTTTGGCCTCCAGCTGGATTTTGTTTTTGATCAGTTGTTCACACCTTTCCTCAGCATCTGCCAAGCTGTCTGCTTCCTATGGATTCATTAAGACACTTAGTTTGTTACTTATTTTGAAACTTACTTTTTGTTTTTTGCACAAAGTATTTAGTGTTCATCTGAATTCTGTTGGATTTCTCAGCATGAATATAAGTTCACCCATCACTGAATATTATATCTGACTTAGAGACATGCAACTAACTAGAAAATGAGACTGGAAGTCTAGAAGCAAAGGAGTTTACATAATGATTGGGCTGGAGAAGGTGGTGAGTGTGGGAATTTGTGTGTAGGAGAGGAGAAACCGAGAAGCCCCCCGGCCTCGTTCACTTTAAGATAAAACAAGCCCTGAGAAGTTAGAGAAAACCCCAGCCAGAGGAATCTAGTGAGCCAGTGGCTGGATTTTTTTCAGTCCTTTAATTAGTTACTTACAAAAATTTTTATCCTCCCCATAATTTCTTCCTAGCATTATGGGGCTTGTTGAGCAAGGAAATGGGCAGCTATGTCTGACCCAAGTACTGTTCCTAGGTTCGCTCCCCACTTGACTAGGGGGCCTTCTTCCTGGACATCAGCAGTGACCTTTCATTTCAGTCATGCTAGTGAAAGCACTGGGGAGGGCGCCAGAGCACTCCTTCAGCTCATGTAAGTGCAAGCTTGTATATTTATTGACTGAAATCTGAAGGGTTGAGGAAAAGGGCGATGGCTATCTTAACTTTTTTCTTTCTTGCTTTTTAAGACAGGGTCTCTCTACATAGCCCTGGCTGTCTTGGAACTCACTATGGAATCTGCCTGCCCTTTGCCTCTACCTACTGAGTGCTGATTAACTTGACTTATAAGACAGTCTTAAGCACCTGGATTTTCTAAATAGAATTATCCCTTGGGTTTTATTGTTGTTCATTTTTTGCTGTTCTGTTTTCTTGAGTTGTGCTGAGGACTAAACCCAGAATTCTGAGCAGATGGTGTACCAGTGGGCTGCAGCTCCAGCATCTCCTCCCACCACCTCCCCCCCCCTTTTATTTTCTTTTTTTTACTTTTTATTTTAAGACAAAATCGCACTCCATTACTGAGGCTGGCTTTGAAAGTATTTTATAGCCCAGGTAGGCCCTGAATTTGGGCTCTTCCTGGCTCTGCTGCTGGAGTAGCTGGCATTAATGCCCTGCGCTAGTAGGCTTAGCCCAGAACTCTATTTTTTTAAGTCTGGGACAATGCAACCAAGTCAAAGAGGTAAAATATTTGAGTAAGATTCGGGAACTTAGCTTTAAACTAACTTGCTTCAAAGCTGTTAAATTTTGTGATGTTATTGAACCTTCCCTTCCCCCTGTGTAATGTATAAGTAATTGTAGCTTTCAACACCCTGTTGAAAGGTGAGTAAATGATTAACAAATAGAGCCACCATCACCACCCCAGAGATCTTTTTTTTTCCCAAGAAAAGTCCCATGTTGTAAGCAATAGTCTCTGGAAGACCAGGAAGAGCCCCCTGAAGCATGGTGACGTGATGCCCTCAGAACAGTGCACTCACAGATTGAACCTGGAGCTGCAGGTCATTTTTCTCTTTGAGAAGAGTGACCATTTTTTCCTCTAGCTCCTTCCTCTTGGCCTCCGACTTGGCGAGCTCATCTTTGGTTTTCTGGAACTCCTCCTTCATGGTGGCCATCTCCTTCTCCGTCTCCGCGCTCTTCAGCAGGGGCTTGATCTTGAAGAAGAGCTTCATCCAGGGCCAGTGCTTGACGTTCATGAAGGCGCGGATGTTGTACTGGATGCAGAAGATGGACTCTCTGGAATGTGGGAAAAGATGGTGTAATTACGCCACTGGCAGAAGTGTGACTGACATTTACCAAAGACAATAATCTTTTCCTGCACCAATACATGCTCATCCTGTCAATCAGAATTCAGAGTCTGTAGCCCTCAGTATCGCTGTGGTGCTAATATGAGTGCTATTCATATGCAGCAATTGAGTGTCCTCAGCCCCTGCCTAGCTGACAAAGGCAGGCTGACTCTGGAGAGACAGTGACCCCTGCCATAGAGCGAGCAGACCTTTATGGGAGTTGCAGCCGGGAGAGCATGGCCACCGTAACTGGACTGTCTTGTCCTGCTGTTGCCACACAGCTGTGAGCTGTGAGGTGAGGGGCCGCAGGTGGAATGATTTGCCTCAGCTCAGCTCAGCCAACTCTCTCCTTCACAGCTTTCCTGTTCTGATCACCGCTGAATTAGCTGTTCCTCTCTTGTTAGGGTCTTCAGATAATATACTAGCTTTTCTAAATTCTTTGAATAGTTTCTTCCTATCAGCTCATTAGCATTTGGAGGCATTTTTAGCAACAATTAAACTCCAAAGTTGTCTTATTTTAATAAAAGGTTGAAATGGTAAGATTGGTGCAGTTCTTCAGATGGTAGCAATGGGCTGACAAGGTTTGGCTGGCTTGTAGCAATATGTTTAAGTTCATTATGTGCAGGTTTTAGTTCTATTGGTTCAAGTTGCAAGGGGATCCAACTCTAAGAAGGGAGGTACCATGACATAAGCTTTCATACAGATGGATGTAAAGAAAACAAAACTCTTATTATGCCAACATAAAAAAATGCAGATGAACAAAATGAGCAAAAAATGTATGAATAGCTAGAGCAGTGTGTGAAAATGCTGTGTAGATGAGTTGCATGAAGTTGCTCCAGGAAAGAAGAAAATGGACATGTCACTAGGTAGATTTTGGTGAGGGGCAGGGTTTGTACAGACACGAGAATAAGAGGCAAGCAAATTGTTTAGCGTGGCTGGGAGAGGCTGTGTGGTTAGACATGAAAGATATGGTGGGAAATAGAACCTTTGCAGCCAAGCAAAGCAGCTTGGATTTGATGTGGAATACCACGGGGAGCCGGGAATAGAGATGTGGGGTGAGGAAAACTGCTTGCCTTGCTGCAGATTGTTTCTGTGTGTGAGACGCGTGAGGGGCCGGGGCAGGAACAAAGTTCTGGGAAGCCTAGCCTGAAGGGTGACACCAGGTTGACACTAGGTGACACTAGGTCATTGTAGGGGTGAAAGCACATGCTAATCACAGGCTGCGGGGTTCAATGGCTGAGGAAAGCTGGTGGAGAGTCCCTGGGGGACCTGGTGACCCCAGTGCTCCACATAGCTCTTACCTTCGCAGCAGCATCTTCTGATACTCTACTCTCATCAGGTAGCCTCTACAGACCGCTTGTGTTCTTGTTATAATCTGGGCCAGCTTTTCATCTCTCATTTCTTCTAGGAGACCCAGGAGGCCAGCTTTGAAGAAAACCTGGAGGAAGAGAGAGTCACAAGCCATTCCCATACTTCAGCGGATGCAGATACGGAGGGTCCGTGGGTCAGGTACATAGGGGTCGCAGGCATACCTTGGTATGTCCGAACTTATACTGGGTGTGGTCAATGTCGATAGAGCCCAGAAGCTTCTCAGAAGCCTTCTTGCTGTCGATGAACTGCCCTTCTGGAATAGCGCTTGCATTTAAAACTTTGTATCTGTCCAGTTAAACACATAAGGAACAGTCAGAAAGGCTTAATCGAGTCATCCAACTATCACCAAATAGAAGTACTTGTTCAACTCCCAGAACAAAAATTAGAGATCTAATGATTCTTTCAGAACAAACTGTGATCCAGCCTATTATTCTTTCCTCTACCACAAGACTGAGTCGATTGATTTCTTATTTGTGTACTTATACTAAGTGGGGGGACAAGAAATATAATGAGCAAAGGACAGCAACTAGGGTGATAAATATTCATAAGCATTCAGTGTCATACAGCAAAGGGGGCTGACCTCTGTTTAAAGTCCCCATACAGGATCCTGCTTGGGAACCCCTTCCGGCAGATGCGGATGCCTTCCAGCACCCCGTTACACCTGAGCTGGTGCAGGACCAGTTCATGCTCCATGGCCCCTGGAAACAGAGAGAGGGAGTCAAGTCCCAGGTGCCAAAGTTTCAGGGTGGGCCTAGGGTGTTATTAATGCTTTGTGTCTTACCGGGAGTTTTGGTCTCATTGGGAATGATACACCGTACGAAGTGAGGGTGGGTGCTCCTCAGGTTGGTCATGAGTTTATTTAGGTTTTCCTAGAAAGTGAGACAGAAGGGTCTTGAGAGAGTTCTAGTTTTGAGTCTCTTTTTTTGGTAAAAATCATACTACACACTTTTTTGTTGTTGTTCCAGACAGGGTTTCTCTGTGTGGCCCTGGCTGTTCTGGAACTCACTCTGTAGACCAGGCTGACCTTGAACTCAGAGATCCACCTGCCTCTGCCTCCTGAGTGCTGGGATTTAAGGGGTGTGCCACTACCACTCGGGTGTACAGCACACTCTTAGCTACTGGATGTGAGCATGTGAGGCTTTAGCTGCCATGCATTTTGAAGGCTTCAGTATTTAACCTGCTCAAATATCAGAAGGCCAACATGCTGGGAAGAAATTGAGATCACTAGGATGTCCGCTGTAACACCTTGGTCCAGACAGCACTGTCAGTGGCCTCCATACAGGCAGTGTTCTCTGCCAGCATCAGCAGACAAAGCCCACAGACTGCCTCTGCCACTGAGTGCCATCCCTGTCTCCCTGGGCCTCCTCTGAAAAGAGTTCAGATGACCTCCGTGGCCTCTTTTCTTCAGCACTAATAATGTTCCTAGTAGCTGGCGATTTACAGTGAAAGTATAGCTTAGCAATCGTTCCAGCCTTTTCCATTACTTCCTTTTTTTGTCATTCCCAGGATCTTCTAATCTCTCTCTCTCTCTTTGAAGAGGGGAAAGGTATGAGACAATATAATTTGTGTGCGTGGATCTTGGGTGCTTGAAAACATTTCCCATCGAAAGTCCGTGGGGAGTAAATTGATTGTGACAGAGAATGTTTCGCTTGGCCATAGAGACCACACATGCAAACATCTCAAACATATATCTTTGTTCCACATCTCAGCCACCAGGAAATCAAAACAAATAACATGACTATCTAAGCCTGAAGATACCTTTACAGACAAGTTTACAAAGCAACCATCTGTGTTTTTGGATAATGTAGGTCACAGTGAGATGGGAAAATAGTAAGAACACATTTTATAGCTAGGTCAAAGGTCGTAGGTCACATCCTCATTTTAGTTTTGAAGGCAATGAGGCATAAAAATAGTCAGGCTAGACATCTTACATGGTCCTCTCAAGAAGAGCCATGCTGTGGAAGAATTAAAATTGCATATTACAGAAATGTGCAAGTATATAATGGAAAAGCTCCACTATTTCGTAAAAAGAAGTATAATTCTTTTGTAGTTTAACCACCCATTTAGATGGGTGGATGGGTGGTTAAACTCTGTTTTAGGTTACTTTCATCTATTCAATCCTTCTCACAAGGGGAATGTGTTTTGGTGGCAGAAAGTTCTAAAGACTGCATCTCACATTCATTTTCAAAGGAAATTTAAATCCTGGCAAGGTGGCACAATGCCTGGAATCCAGCACTCAGGAGTCTGAGGTGCTACGTCCACAAGTTCAAGGTCAGCCTGGCCTACATAGGAAGATCCTGTCCCAAAGAAAACAAAGGAAGACAACAATATTCTCAAATAAAGAATAAAGCACCCCAAGGATTGCCTTAGATCTATCCTGATGAGTAAATATTTAAAGTGATTCAATTTCCTCCTAATTTATTCTAAGTCCTAGAGTTATGATCCATAGAAATTGAATATATATTTTTCCAGTTTAAATTTATACTTTACCCTGAAAAGGGCCGACACAGTCTGGAAAGAAGACCCCTTCTTCTTAGCCCCTTTCTTTGCACCGCCATCTGAGATTAAAAAAAAAAGAAAGCCCATCGATAGAGTAGCCTCCAGGGGATGGGAACATTTTGAGGGAATAGTTTGATTTCGACGGAAGACACAGAAGTACCTGCTTCAGCACTGGCGTATGTGGAGAAGAGGCTGGCCAGAGTTTTCATTGCTGACTTCTGGTACAGGCCCACCACGGTGTCGTTCAGGGGGTCCTTGTTCTTGTCCAACCAGCCGGTGATGTTGTAGTCCACGGTGCCCGCATAGTGGATGAGGGAGAAGTGGGCCTCGGCCTTGCCTTTGGTGGGCTTGGGCTTCTGGAAGTTGTTGGACTTTCCTAGGTGCTGGTCATACAGCTTGTTCTTGAAGGAGGTGTCTGTTGCCTTGGGGAACATACACTCCTCTTCCAGGATGGAGAAGATGCCCAGTGGCTGAATTCAGACAAGCAGACATACGTCAACCTCACCTTTCTCTTGGATGCAGACATAGTGGCTGTCATTTGAACTATGAACATTCCCAATTAACTAGAGGCACAGAGGCAGTCCCAATCCATTCTCAAACAGTCCCTATGTTATCTCCTGAATGACTTCCCCAGCATTTCATATCTTGTTCAGTCTGTAGCATTGGGTTCAGTTAAAAGAATAGCTGAACACTAACCCCAAGGAGTTTGTGGGTAATTTGTTAAATATTTTTTATTACCATACTTTTCCCTATTTAGTGAATTAATATGTTGTCAACGTTTTATTTTACTTCGAAAAGGATGTACTAGAACTGGAAAACTGGCTCAGTGCATGCCGTGCAAGAACCCACATAAAAGCAAGGCACCGTCACATGAATATCTGTGACCCATTGCTGTGGGGCCGGAAGGAGGTCACCAGCCTAGTGAGAGACCCTGTCTCAAGAGCACAAGGCAGAGTGTGTAGAGGAGGACAGCTAGCTTCCTCTGTCACATCTACATGCGCACAGGCGCACACACGACCTTCTGTCTGAAAAAAATATTGACTGTGCACAGTAAAAAAAATTATATATATAAAAATTATATATAATTATAAAACCCAAACATCACTTAAGATATTCAGATGTTTAGTGTCCTTAAATATAGATTATTAAGTAGTACAAGCAGTTTGACTTCCTGACTTCTTATGCAATGGCTGAATCATCTGTGCCTCTGTTGAAAAACGTTTCTTCCATTGATAACATTCTGGGCTATAATGGAGGGAGACTGGACCTAGAAGAGAGGCTTTAGTGGAGCTGGCTGTCACAGATGGCTTGTACACAGCTTCTTTTAAACTGGGTGTGAGTCAGAAGAAGAACAAAACCGGGAGGAACTACATGAAGCGATATTTCCCAAACCTTTAAGAATTGTGCAGAGGAAGTGACTTCTCCATAGTGATTTCTGGTCTGCTCAGGGCTTAAGCAATGGGAAGGACAGTGATCCTTTCTGGAGTACACTTTAAGACCCTGAGAGTCCATAGCCAGACTCAGACAAACCTTCTCGATGAGCTCGATGCAGGCGGCCAGGTCCATCCCGAAGTCGATGAACGTCCACTCGATGCCCTCCTTCTTGTACTCCTCCTGCTCCAGCACGAACATGTGGTGGTTGAAGAACTGCTGCAGCTTCTCGTTGGTGAAGTTGATGCACAGCTGCTCCAGGCTGTTGAACTACGCAGAGCAGCAGAGATTTCCCAGGTTAAGTGCATATTTATAGGAGTGAAATCTGCTAATGGAAATATTCTTTATAGAAAATAATCTGAATAGAGTGATGAGGTTCAACTTAAATATTTAAGCTAATTGCTGTTTGTTCGATATTCCCAGGGATAAACGCCTTTCTCAGGAACTCTGGGTTTTCTTTAGGTATCATTTACACTTCTTTCCTTCTTTCCTTCCTTCTTTCATTTCTTCCTTCATTTCTTTTTTGAGACAGAGTCTCACTAGGTAACTCTGGCTCTCCTTCAACTCCCCGTATCAACCATGCTGGCCTTGAACTTACAGATACCTATCTGTCTGTTTCTGCCTCTTGAGTGCTAGAACACAGATGTGCACAACCACGTTCAAAAATCCACATTTTATTTTCTTGTTTGTCTGTCTATTTATCATCTATCTATCTATCTATCTATCTATCTATCTATCTATCTATCTATCATCCATCTATCTGACTATCTATACTACAGTTCTAACAAAATCTACTACACTCCTTTCACCTGAAGAATGCAGAAACAAGAATGTATATCAAAGTACAGCTATGGCCCTGTGCTTTATGGTTCTGATGCAAGATAGAAGGGAAAAGTGGTTTGTTAGAAAAGTGTTTTGATCTCTTTTCTCTAATTCTTTCAGAGTTCACACTCTTACCTTTGGCTGCCATGTTTTTAAGGAAAATTTATGTTAAGACATTTAATTGAAGTATAAAATGAAATGGACAGGTCAGTTTCTCTTCTGTTGAGATCAAATAACAACCTCCTCCCTATCCCCTGATCTATGAAAGTGGAGAACTGGTGCAGTGTGACAGTTGAAGATCTGAGAGTCTTTGTAATCACTTACTCTCTCACTTTACCCAGGATAAAGCTGAGGCCTGGCAGTGAAACAGTTTATAAAAGGCAAACCTGGAAGAGGAGAGGTCAGTGCCTGTGGCTGAGCTCCCACCTTCGGACTTCCTGCCTTTCACGCCCAGGTCAATGCCAGGTGCCTTGCATATGCACCAAATGCTGCAGATAGATCCTACCTTGGCTTTGCATCACATGTTCATGGAATCTTCAGCACGTGTTTGATTTTCCCTGTGTATCACTTCCTGGTATAATAATAATGGTGGCACTAACTTCTCTTTCTTGAAGGTTAAATGAAGTGAATGTGTTAAAGTCCCTTGCATATTATCAAAAATACACTGGCTGCTCAATAAATTTAGCTGTTACTTTTTATGTTTTCTATTGTCTCTTAGATATTTTCAGGCTAACTTTTGAACTGGGTTCAACGTTGGAGCAAGTAGTCTGTATGATATAAATGATTTATATCATTCATCATGTCACTTAGTCACACCGAAGTTCAAAATTGTGACCTTCACTTTGTGTGAAGATAACTCACGTCAAAGATCTCAAAGCCAGCGATGTCCAGGACCCCGATGAAGTACTGCCTGGGCTGCTTGGTGTCCAGCTGCTGGTTGATGCGGGTGACCATCCACAGGAACATCTTCTCGTAGACGGCCTTGGCCAGGGCACCCACTGCGTTGTACACCTTTGCGGACAACGTAATGCTTCAATTAGTGCTATTGAGCCTGGTTATGAAGGCCTCGGTGTGCAATTCATGGAGAACATGCACTTACCTGCTGCACAGTCTGGCCTTTGGTGACGTACTCATTGCCGACCTTGACCCTTGGGTAGCAAAGGGCTTTGAGCAGGTCGGCAGAGTTCAGATTCTGGAGATAGGCAGCCTTGTCAGCAACTGTGGTGGCATAAATCAAGACATGTTTAACAGCGGGAGTCTTCCTTATCCTCATCCCTTTGTCTTTATCCTAATTACTCCCTTATTTAGGTTTAAAAAAACATTAAATAATTTCACAGAACGTCAGATGAGTTGCTTTTTTTGTGTTTTTGTTTTGTTTTGTTTTGTTTTTTTGTACACATATGAAGGTTCCTGGTAGCCACTAAAGGGTTGATCATTTATATTGGCTTTTAGTGATGTGTTGCAAGTAGGATTTGAGAACATTTTCATTAGCCATCAACATGTAAACAGTATTTATTGTGACATTCTGTTCAAGGTTTAAGACATAGTCCCTCTCTTAAAATTTCAGGGATTGATGGAAAGATAAGAAAAACACCCCTTAACCCTCACAATTAGGGAGATAAAAGGCCAGAGTATCTGGATTCTTTCACTGGTTTTAGCTATCTAGAGTTAACTTGACTGGATCAAAGACACCTACTTCTTTTTATCTGGAAAGCAGGGTTTAACTCAACTGGATGACCTTCTCTAAAAGTATGTGTTGGCAGTATATGTCAGACTCAAAGGTAACATCTAGAGATGACTGGGGGAGAGGAAGGAGAATATGTTTTGGGTGGTAGTTCCTATGTATGGAATGTTTGTTTTTTCACTGAAGAGCACATGATTTTTCTATGTCAGCCCCCTTTTTAATCTTACTTGCTTCCTGCCTTTGATGGGTTTATATATAGACAACACATATGTACATACAGATATGCATAGGTATGTCCTTTGCCTCTCATCTTAGGCAAAGATCCCCTCCTGCTAGCTACTAGCCTTTCTTAGCTAATGCTAAAACCACATGTAAAATCTATCATGTGTACCTACCTACCTCTGCCAGGACAAAGCAGGAGCATTATTACACTGAATTCTGTCTCCAGTTCTCTGGCCCTAGGTTGAGCTTATGTATGGCTATTGAGGTTTGATATACCTTATTTTAATTGATAATGATGAAGTGATGGAGAAGTGAGAAAGGAGGAGGGGAGGAAGGCATATGTATACACAAATGTGCTCTGGTTTTCAGAAGCTCAGTTACAAGGAGAAGTGAGTATAGGGTGGGATTTAAAGTGTTTTAATTTGAAAATTCTCTGACTTAAAACTAAGTCTTTCGGTACCTTCAGTGCCATCTGGCTCAGCTTGCTCCTCACGCTGCTTTTGCTTGAACTTCATGTTCCCATAATGCATCACGGCCCCTGTGAGTTTATAGATGGACACTTTCTCTTCAGGTGTGAAGCCCAGGATATCAATGGCACTCTATCAATAAAGATGAAAGGGCAGAGGTTAGGGTAGAAGACACTATTTATGAGAATTTATAATGCACACCAACATGATAACCTCAGAGGTGTTTGCTTATGTCATTCTCATAATAACGGGCTTTTTAAAAAGTGGGAGGGGGGCTGGAGAGATGGCTGAGTGGTTAAGAGCAGTGCCTGCTCTTCCAGAGGTCCTGTGTTCAATTCCCAGCAATCACATGGTGGCTCACAACCATCTAAAATGTGATCTGGTGCCCTCTTCTGGCATGAAGGTGTACATGCAGATAGAGCACTCATACATTAAATAAATAAAATTTTTTAAAAAGTGTGTGTGTGTTTGTGCATATTGTGACTTACATCCGTGGCCATCAACTCCTCTTGGTCATCAATGCTGGGCACTGTGATCTCCCCCTGACTGACGAAGGCGTAGTCATATGGGTTGGTGGTGATCAGGAGCATTTCTGAGCACATGGTATTAAGGGTGTGTGTTTAGTATTAGAAGGTGTTAGCATACATTTTAATTTCCACCCACAAATTAAAGTTCTCTCTTACCAATTAGTTCTGGTTTTTTGTTAGAAGTGATCTGATAAAAAATGTGGTAGCTTCTTTCAGCTTTTAGCTGGAAAGTGACTCTAGACTTCTCCAAAAGATCTGGAAAGAAAGAGATTGAACTAGGAAAATGAACCGTTCTTTCGACATATCTTAAACTTTGGTGTCTGTCCAAAACTGGGGATGCTACATTTGGCTCCACTGAGATTTCAGTGTGATGCCCATCCCGTGGTTACACCTTAGAACTGAGGTGCACATGAGAGTTGCTCTGCACCTCGAGGGGCAGCCACTGAAGTGGACTTCCCTGGGATAAGTTTCAAATGGGGGATCCACGACCTGTGCATGTTCACTGACTTTCGTGTCCTTGGGTCACCTCACGTTACCTTGGCGAAAGTCTCCCTGGGAGACATTTGCCAAATCAGAGCTAACCCATAGTTAACCCTGGGGGCTGAAAATTAGAGCTACTTCTGAGGTTAGGGAGCCCTCTGGAATGTGAGCTGGGACCACCACCCTGAGGTTGAAAAATGGGGTACAGATCATGCCCAATGGCTCACAGACAACTCTGGTGGCAGGCTGCAGTGTCTGTCTGTGAACTTCTTGCGTAGAAAGTGTTGTGGAGCTCTTGGGAGAGGGGGCCCTGCACCTTCACTGAGCAGCAGAATGGAGCTGGCTCTGGAGGCAGGGGTGCAGGTGAGCCAGCCCTCCTCCCTGCAACCCGAAGGCATGAGAGCAGGAGAGCTGACCCTGCCTTCTGCTAATGGCAACACCAGCTGGAGCAGTGCTGGCGAGCTCTCCCAGGTGGTAAGGATAAGGGAGAGCAGTGGGCTGACCAGCTCAGCTGCCACCCAAATCCAGCGCTCCACCCCAAAATCTGTATCATCTACAAATGGTTGGTCCAGTCCTGCTGCGCCAAAGCTGCAGGATCTCCATGACACAGGGCAATGACAGGATAACCAGGAGGGGTCCCGGTGAGGATCCAGTATTGACGGCGTTACAGAAGTCAGAAGTCAGAGATCTCAAACCAGACCAATGACTCATTGCAATGAACATTTGCAGTTGAAGATGTGTGGACAGAGGAATACACTGTGAGACACACATACTGCATCTGTTTTCAGTGCCTGGCTTTGTGTGTGTGTGTATGTGGGTGTTATTGGGGGGAGGCTACAAGGGTGAAGGGTATATATGAGGGGATGGGAAGATGAGCATGGCTGAGGTGCATGATGTGACACAAAGACTCAGTAGAAGTTGTTTGTTTGTTTGTTTGTTTGTTGTAAAGGTGTTGCAGAATGACCCTGCAACCCAGCCAGCTTTTTTCTCTACTTAGATATTCAATAGCCCAGTTACTTACATGTTTCAATATCAGCTGATGCCAGCTTCCCTGTGGTACCAAAGTGGATTCTAATGAACTTGCCCTGGCAAAGATAAGGGTGTGTTTAGTGCTAACTACTGAAGTACATAGAGATAAGCCCCTGAAATAGCAACTTAAATATGATGATCCAAGCAAGTAAGGACAGAAAGGGCCTTTCTGTGACCAAGAGACTCACAAAGCGAGAGGAGTTGTCGTTCCTCACGGTCTTGGCATTGCCGAAGGCCTCCAGCAGGGGGTTGGCGCTGATGATTTGATCTTCCAGGGTTCCCTGCGAGGGAAAGAGCAAGTCCCTGCCTCTGGAGATTCAGACTGCTGGGCCCCATAGCAGAATCCGGATCCCCATTCTAGCTAACCAGACCTACCTGCATTTTGCCAGACTCCTCCTTCTTCTTCTCCCCAGTGACCGCAATTGTTGCAAAGTACTGGATGACACGCTTCGTGTTCACAGTCTTCCCGGCCCCGGATTCTCCGCTGTTAAACACGAGGGAAAGGAGATCAGAACTATGGGATATACAGGCAACGGTGAAGACAGTCGCTGACAACCGGAAAGAAGAAGAAAGTCACGTACGTGATCAGGATGGACTGGTTCTCACGATCTGTGAAAGGAACAAAGGTCACCAGTCAAAACTGAATAGTCAACAGAAAGTAATGAAGTCAGGTGAACTCAGACTCAGTCTCTTAGAGTAAGATTTGTGAAAACATGAGGCAAGGAAACACCTATTTTCTTTTCTTTTTTCATTTTTGTTACTTTTTTTTTTAAAATTAAACACACATAACATAAAATCTATCGACTGTTAGTGTTTCCACGTGTCTCTGTGGTGTGTATGTGTGGAAGGACTTTAGTCATGGTGCCGTCTCCCTGGGGAGGTTCATGCCATTTTGGATGCCTGCACCATTGTGTTCCCTCATGTTGTACAGTCGTCAGTACCTTCTGCTTTTGGACATCTTTTCAACTTGTAAAACTGACCCTCTGCTCCCATTATGTAGTGGATCCCTTGTTTCTCCAGGCCTGGCAACCACTCTTCAGATCTCTGTTGACAAAGGATTATCAAGCCCTCGTTCGGACAGAGCCACACAGTGTTTGTCTTTGTGACTTCTTCACCTGGCATGGCCTCAAGGTGAGTCTGCCTTGTAGCAATGTCAGAACTAACTCTTTTTGGAGGAAGAGTAATATTACATTGCGTGGGCATACGCTCCTTTGCTTAACTATCCATCTGCTGGTGGGTGTGTGAGTCGCTTGCGTATATTTGCTTTTGTAAATGATGCTGCCACAAACGTCTCCCACAAAGAGCTCTTCGAATACCTGCTTCCGTTTTTTTGGCTAGTTTCCCAGAAGTAGGGACCACGGATCAGAGCCTAGTTATATTCCAATTGCTTGAGAACCACCTTAATGTTTTCTTAATTGTGCTATTTTACATTCCCACCAACAGTATATGGCCCCCTCATTCCTCCACGTACTTTCTAGTACTTCCTACTTTCTTTCTTTTTTTTTTATCACAGCCATCCAAATGCATTGGGGTATATTTTCTTATCTTTTTTAATTCTGTTATTAGAAAGTTTAAGCACACGTAAGAGTGGAGACTAAGATAGTGAGACTCTGGGCATCCACCTCATAGAGGAATAGTCAGTAGTGTTTGGCCAATCTTATGTTATCGTTACATTATTCCAACCTCGCTGGATTCTTTTGACGAAAACCTCAGACAAAGAGGTGATTTTAGTTGTAATGAACAACAGTCACAGGACTGTGAAGTTGTGGGAAACCTGAGGTGTCACTTAGCTGAAATCTCCCACATAGCAGACGGTGAAGCTGAGACTCAGAGAGGAGGAAATCGCTTCCTAAATATGACTTAGAGAACTAGATAAGGCTGAAGATGATCATATCTTTTGACTTCCACTTTACCTATTATTCAACTTTCTGTCCTCTGTCCAGCTTTTGACGTCACTAATTGGACAGCTGGTGATGCTAAGAAATGGCCTAAAGTTGTACTGTTCGCTCTTATTTATTTTTACTATTGATATTTATCTACATAAATATTTGTACCAATTTTCTAGTGTAGCAACGCTGTAATTCTGCATTGATAGATGGTGGATTTTTTGAGAATCTTGAGTTTAAAAGTATTTCCAAAGAAAATCAATCCAAGTCTACATGATATATATTATATATATTGTATATATGTATGTGTGTGTATAAACTTAGACTTTACAAAACCTTGGGCTTCTGTTCAAGGAAATGGGTATGAAATTTAGATCAGTATGGTTGATTATTTTTCAGATATAAATAAAATCATGAACAGCCATATTTCATCAAGAAAAGGACGTCCTAATCTTTCAGGCAATGTGCAAATAACACTAAGCAGTTGGTGTCATGGTTCTGCATAGTTTTGTGCGAAAGTCATGTTTAGGAGCCTAGGTGGCCTTAAATTTAGTGTAGCCCCAAAGCCTGGAGAGTCATTTGGGGGGTGGGGGTGGACATTGCAGTCATTGGTAATTGAAACTCTGATGGGAGCCAGCACTTGGGCAACTTTGAGAGAGATGGGCCCAGAATCCTTTTGAAAGTCCAGGCCAGTTTGTCATAGAGGGTCTCTGCTGTGTCATGTTTCCCTCTAGCCCCCTTTAAAAGACAGCTTACAAACAAGTGCAGCAAAACAGACAAGAGAAATGTCCCCAAGCTACCAAGACCCTGCAGAAGAACAGGGAGTGTGGGAAGGTAGGCGAGTATTTCTGATAAGGTGGGACCAACAGACTTCAAGAGGGAAATGTTTCAAAGTCTGTGGGAGAGCTTATAGGTCTCTCTTTACCCACACTCTACCTCTGGTTTACTTGTACTCAGTCTCCAAGGCTGTCAACAACAGCTGTGTCATTTGAAAATCCACAGAAGGATCCAGAGTTCTCTGCATATGGCCGAGACCTCTTTCCCTGGACTGTGGAGGAAGTAAAAATAATAATAATAATAAATAAAATAAAAAAGATCTATTTGAACTTTTGTATCCAAAAACAACTAAGTAAATAAAGGAAGTAACTAATCTGTTTTCAGGAGCCTGCTCTTTGCTTCCTCCGAGCTTGCCTTTGCTAGCCCTGCTGCTGCCTTGGGCAGGCCAGTGAATTCCTGAGCGTCACTGTTCACATCCTAAAGTGGGCATGACTGCCGCCGGAAAGAATAATGTCACGGCTGTGGTTGTTCTTTGGAAATGGCAAGTCCCACGAGGCACGGATGTCTTATAATAAGACTGGGGTGAGCTCCGTTTCCCCATCCCAATTGTGTGTGCACATTCCTATAAACAGATGCCTCACTCACCCGTCAGCATGAACTGGTAGGCGTTGTCAGAGATGGAGAAGATGTGGGGCGGGGCCTCCTGGCGCTTTTTGCCTCGGTAGGCGGCCACCACCTCGGGGTTGTACACCGGCAGCCACTTGTAGGGGTTGACGGTGACGCAGAAGAGGCCCGAGTAGGTCTGGGAAGGAAATCAGAAAATTCAATCTAGTGCCTTGTTTCTTGGTTCGTTTTTAACAGAAATAAATGGTCTAAAAGGGGCTCTTACATAGATCATCCAGGCTGCGTAACGCTCTTTGAGGTTGTACAGCACCCCAGGCTCATGGAGATGGGTCATCATGGCCATGTCCTCGATCTTGTCGTACTTGGGCGGGTTCATGGGGAAGACTTGGTCCTCCTTGACCGTGAGAGTCTGGTAAGGAAACAGAGCAGTGTGGGATAGGGTTTATGTCGGCTTATTTCTTTTGGTTATAGAACTACTGTTGAACACACTTTTCATTATACAGTTTATTCAATGCCTTTTAAAGGCCCGAGCATAGTTATTTGCAGGTCGGATGCTAAGAAAATCTGTTTCCTGTGATAACATAGGGGTGACTACTTTTTTGTTGACACCTTTTAATTGTATAAATCCGGGAGGTTTCGCTTGATTGTTATCTGCAGGCCCTCAAGCAGTGTGGGTGGAATGGCTACTGGGCTCCCCTAGCTGTATAGCCGGAGGCAATGAAACCAGCACACAAAGGAGAGACCCACAGACCTCCGCTTACTGCAGAGTCACTCATGTTTTTAACCAGATTACTTTTCCTTTCCTTTTATTCTCATTTTGCTAGGCTAAGCATTTTTACTTTTTTTTTTTTTTCATTCCACCCATTACAAGAAACTTCCTTAAATATGTCAATACTTTATGGAACTATGTAAGTAACCCAGAAATTTTTGCGACAGAAGGGAGTAGTATTAATTCCCTCCCCCCCCCCTCTCAGGCTTGGAGATTTAGACCTTGAAATGGGGAAATGAAGGGAGATGATCAGTTCATTATTAATGGGCTGAGTCCTGGCAGATGTTGGGAAGGGAGGGACTGTAGCCTGAACTCCTTTAGCTCCTAGATCTTGGGACTGCACCCTCGGAGGAGGATGTTCCTGTAGCTGCAAGGCTCAGGCATCCCTAGCAACAGAGGTCCGGACTCTGGATAGAGCCGGAGAAGTGATCCCAGAGCGGGTTCTCAACGTTCTCACTTACTGCTCCACTTTCTGTCTTCACAGTCACTTTTCCCCCTTCCTTGCTTTGAATGGTGCTTTTCACGTAGGACTCCTTGGGCTCCGCCACAAAGACCGACGTTTTTGCATCAAAAGGCTTGTTTTGGGCCTCAATCCGCTCCCTCTCCGATTTTCGAAGGTAGGGAGCAGCTTCGCCAAAAATAGCCATCTCCGCATCAGAACCCGTGCTCATGGCTGCTATTTATTTAGCTGAGGTGTCAGCCTTGAGGGGTGGGGTATGAGAGAGGGAGAAATAGAGAGCACAAGTCAGACTTGTGGGTGAGGATTTGAAGTGCAGGCTGAGACCCTCCCGCAATCTGACATCTTGGCCAGCATTCTAACAACTAGTTAGGATTGCAAACCTAATTTGAGGAACCCAGTTTTAGGACTTGGCAAGTGTCCTTTCCAGAATCTTGACTCCCAAGAGTAGGTACCTACATCTTCTATTACAATGAAAACCTTTCTGCCCCACTTTCCCCTCTGAACTGTGGTGATCTCTGCAGTTAAGGCTGTTGACAGATTGTTTTACAGCAACTGTCATTACTTAATCCTCTTGTCTTCTGCAGAATGTCTGCATCTGCCACACAATAGGACAGTCATCTAGTTAGGAAGGAAACGTCGATTTGTGCACAGGAAAGTTGGTATTTTCAAAAGCTGCCAAAAACACTTTGTGTTGCTCAAAACCAAATGACTTGTTATCATTTTTCTTTTGGTATTTGCTGTTGTATCTCTCCGTGAGCTGTTAGAACTTCCTAACCCATTCTTGGTTCTGGGTTTTCATCCTTTGGCTTGGGACCAGGAGACTTAGCACTGATCTGTTTCCCAAATCTCTTTTGACAGGAGAGCTTTTAGCTCAGTTTGACTGGTTTAACGATGGAGAAATGAGTGCTTCTGTCTGGAAAAGAACCCTGTGGGATTTCTGTGGGAAGAGGAGTCACCCTATGGAAGCTGTCATTGCTGCTCTGTCGTCATACCCAGGGAAGCTATTGCCTTGTGATCGATCAATGTGCCTGTGATGTGGAGGCATCACAAACTGGTGAACTTTTTGCTTTACTCTCAGGTAGTCACTTCCTTAGGGCACAGTAGAATGGCTCCTACATTATGCATGGTATCCAGTGCTCTGTGGCTGGGCTACCTGTGGCTTTATAAATAAATAAATAAATGAATAAATGAATAAATAAATAAATAAATAAATAAGAAAAATGGTATTTTTTTCCTCATAAAAATTAAGTGAATCCTTAGATACAACTCAAATATGGCCATAAGATATTTATGCTTCCAATTTTAAGTAAGACTTTCCCTGGAGTGTTAAAACACTGTCTGGAAAGTATGTCAGTGTGTGTGTGTGTGTGTGTGTGTGTGTGTGTGTTCAGTGCTTTGCAGTAGAAGGCTTGGCACATAACAGTTTAGTGCCACTGGACAGTTGGAGTTGATAACTCATTGTCAACATTCATCCTGTCCCAAATGTCCCTTTAATCCCAGGATTCAGTGAGGGTAAGTAGTCTCCGAGAATAAGGCATTCTGGAAAAATGATTTCCAGCATGCACAAGAGCCACTCTAAAACACTTTCTACTCTAAAAACATGGAAATGATGGATAAGTAAGAACTATATATAGTTTTCTTAGGATAAATCCCCTCTGCCATCAATAAATCAAGAAACCCAAGTCTTACCTCTGAGTTCTGGATGAATACCTAGAGGGTCACAGCTATCCTGCAAAACATCAAGTTTCCTGTTAGTGATGCTCAGCAATGTTAGCCATATAGCAGAGAATTAAAGTGCTCTCCTGCCCTAAAACTTCAAGTGTAAGAGGAATTGCTTCCTCTTCAGAGACAGCCTCAAGGCTCTTGATGTTTGCCCCCAGGGTCCCAAGGGTTCCAAGGCTCCCATCACTCACCTCTGGGCTCTTGGCGGAGATAGGGCGTGAGGGGCAGCTCCACTTATATAGGAAATGAACTGCTGATGCTGCAGCTACCTCCCATTTGGCAACAGGAATCCTCGGCAAAGTTTGTAGTGACATTTGGCATGTTCAGATATAATTAGAAGTATTCATACCATTCAGAGTATGTGAACCAATCTCCTATAAATAATTCGACAAGGGCCATCCTGCCCTCTGAGAATGCTTTCTAGTGTGCTGAGAAGGGACTCTTTGACCGGGCCTGGTGGGCCCTCTCATAGGTTACTCCTTAAGAGCTATATTCAATTTGGCAAACTGTCACGCACGCCCGTCCTGTGCTGCCAGGCAATCAGATGCCCGGCAACACACTATCCTTATTTTTCCTACAGGAGCCCCCACACTGCATTCCCTTGGGTCATCGCCAGTGTTCATCCCTTGAGTCCGACTGGGACAGCAGAGCCAAGTGGAGAAGAGCCTTTATGCTGAGTCTCCACTGTTGGGCCAGTGCCCACCCAGCCAGCAAGCAAAATTATTATTAGACGTTAATGTGTTTGTTTTCGGGAAAATATAGGAAGAAAAGAGAGAATGCACCCAGGCTGCAGTCTGCAGAGATAGCACGGGGGAAGCGATGGGGTCGTGCTTTATATGCACTCTGTCTTAACCACCTGCCCTCACGTCAATGCAGCCGGTTTGTGCTACTAACATAATTCACATCCTTATTCTTCAGAGAAGTTATTTTAGGGCTGTGCGTTTAAAGTTTAAAATTTTTCCTTTTAAGTCATTTATGCTGAGATATAATTTAGATATGGAGTAACTTACCCATTTTAGGTGGGAATTGGGTTGTTTTTTTATTTTTTTATTTTTATTTTTTAGCTTTACGATAGTGTTTACTTTCTCTGCTGTGCTCATGCACACTCATGTTCTCTTAACCGCCATGAAGGCTGGTACACCTAAAGTTTCAAGAGCTTTGGCAACTCTGTAATTCTGGAGCCCGTTGTAGCTTAATGACCTAAAACCAACACCTTTTAGATGAGGTTGATTTTTTTCTTTGAGAATCTTCTCTCAATTCTAGTCTCAATTCTAGTTTGGTTTGTAATAACCCAGACTTTGACGGGGGGGAAGGTGCATTTTCTTATGTATCTCCTGGGGAAAATAAATTAGTAAAATTGCTGTAAAAAAAACAGGTTCATAGAAAACAGGCACTATAGATGTCTAAAATGTACTTTAGAGTAACTTGTAGCTTATATATTTGCCAACTTACTTTTTCTGTTCTTTGTTCATTTCTCTCACTAGTACATGAACAATATGGGAAATCTTTACGATACACAAAATAAACTAGTCTAATGAACCCATCATATTTCTGATTGGTAGCTCATGGTCCACCTTATTTCATTTGTAGCATCGTCCATCTCCTGATTTCTAGACTATTTTGAAGTTACCTACTATGTAACATCTGAGCTGGATTTCATGTGCTTGAGGTACAGTTAGCTTCTTCAAGTTGAGAACAATTTCTTGTGGTTTATTAAAGTTCTGCTGTAGCACCCCCCAACATCTTCCAGAAGACCTAAATTCTTAGGCAAAGTCATGAAAAGATTTCCTTTATGTCTTTGCTCCTCTGTGTGTATTGTAAAGGGATCTCTAAAACTTGGGACTCGGGGTCATTACATATGTTATTTCATATTTTCAAGCTAACGATCTTAAGAAAATCTTATTTTGTAGTGTGTGTGTTAGGGGATGACATTGGTTTCTGGAGTCTATGCTTTCTCTCATATTTTGGTGCAAATAGCACATAGTCTTTGATGTCTATCGGGACAATTGTTCTTACTATTTATTTATTCATCTCAATGTCATTTTGATGACTTTTTAAGTCTATATTTGAGCTTTAGAATCAGTTTTTCAGTAATTGACAGAGCTGTGAGCTGTCCTTTCCTGAGTGTGATATACTTAGTGCTTATTCTTTTAATTTCTCCTCTGCTTCTTTTCCAGATCTTACACATTTTGCTAGGTTCTTTTTTTAAATTGTTGAATGGGTCTACTTTTCCTAGTACACTTTTTTGCTCATTGATGACCTACGTGTCAGACACTTTGGATATTTGGAACTACAGTTTTGTTTTTTGAGCCATTTTCCCAACTAAAGTGTGTGTTTTAGAATCCTTTGCACACAGGGTGGCTAGATGACACTGTTTGGGGTAACAAAATACCAGCAGAAGTTACTGTGTAGGGCTTCTGGAATGGCTGTTTTTAAAATGTAATTTATTTTTATTTTATGTACATTGGTGTTTTGCCTGCCTGTCTTTATGAGGGTGTCGGATCCCTGGAACAGGAGTTACAGACAGTTGTGAGCTTCCATGTGTGTGCTAGGAATTGAACTCAGATCCTTTGTAATAAAAGCCAGCGCTCTTAACCTTTGAGCCATCTCTCTAGCCCTGCAGGATGGCTTTTTCTACAAAAAGAGGGCAGACGCCACGTAGCAACACCTTCGCCTTTCTCACCCTCCCACTTCCGATGTAGAATACAGGTGACCAGCTGGAGAGAGTCTTGAGAGAAGGGTCAAGAGAATTCCAGAAAACTTTACCTTCAGGTTCCTGTTACAAACTTTCCCAGAAAGTCATTCATTTCTTCTCTTATGCTTTCACATCTTTTACACCCCCTGCTGAACCCCCTTATTTCTTCTTTGCTTGTTTGTTTGGTTTTATGACAAAAATATCTTGTAGACCAGACTGTCTTCAGACTTTTTTGTAGCCAAGGCTGGCCTTGAACTCCTAATCCTCCTGCCTCCACCTCCTAAAAGTGCCGGGATTATAGACAGATACCTGGCTTTGCTCCTTAATTGCTTCTAACTTTTTTATTATTATTATTTTCAGTGCATCCTGTACAAATAATCACAAATTTGTGTTTTCTTTCACTCTTAATTTATGTATTGTTTATCTTCCTCTTATTGCATTGTCTGTGACATTAAGGAAAAATTTGAGTATCATTAATGTATAGTATTGCAGTTTTATGGCATTATACTGTCTATACTTTAAACTTGTAACCTTTACTGTATGAGAGTCTCTTTATCTTGCTCTTGTCTTTATTTTTATAAAGTATTTTATTTTAAAAGTTTTATTTTTGATGGACGTAGTGATAGTTGTAAACTTTCATAGGAAGTAGTATGACATCTTGATACCTATATATTTTATGTATTGCATCTGAGGTCTTATACAGTATAATATTTGCTACATATTTTATGTTTAGTTGACTAACAGTTTTGAAAACAAAATGAATAAAATAATTCAATTTCTAGGTGTTTACTTAAGAAAACTCAATGCATTTAAAAAAAACATTTATTTTCTGTTAAATCAGGTTTGGTGTATGTGTCTGTATGTGCATGTAGTATGGTACCCAAAGAAGCCAGAAGAGGATGCTGGCTCCCCTGAGTTGTGCAATGTTGGTCCTGAAAGCCAAACTTAGATTCTCTTCGAGAGAACTACATGGCTTTAACCCCCAAGACATCTCTCTAGCCCTTGAATACAAATTATATGAAAGGGTGTGAGCGAAGTTCACAGAAACGCTATTTATCATGGCCAAAGTGGAAACGAGAAGATGTCCATCACCTAACAGGGGCCGAAGCAAGCTCTGGTATGTGTGGTCAATGGAATGCTCATTCTGTAGAAAGGGATGAAGTGCTGGTAGGTGCTGCGACGTAGACAAGCCTGGGGAGCTCAACCCTAAATGAATACAGCAGATCAAAAGGGCCCATAAATGATGGCTCTGTCTACATAAACTGTCACATATGAATGCAACCTTCTTTATGCTTTTTAAGAGACATTTTCATTTATATGCATCAGTGTGTCTGGTGAATGTGCAGTGAGTGCATGCCTATGGAGAGTAGGTGTTGATCCCCTGGAGCCAGAGCTGCAGGCGGCGGTGAGGCTGCCAGGGTGAGTTCTAGGAACTGAACCCAGGTCCCCTGGAAAAGCATGAAGTGGCCTTAGCGGCAGAGCCATCTCTTCAGCCCCTCTTTATTCTCTTGCCTCCAATTATTATTGTAAGAGTTTTCCATAAAATGCAGTTATATTTTGCTTTCGTTGCTCTACTGTATTATATGATAAATGTGGTTATTTATTCTTTCAACTGTAGATGAATTTTTGGGTATTACTGTTTTTTGTTAGAACTCTAATTTTATTTAATTTACTTGTATTTATTTTTATATGAAAAATTGTGATTGCCATTTGTGTAATATTTAGAATTAGTTGAGATCTACCGCTTAACTATCCTTGGTAAACTTTTACGTGCATTGAAAACGATCCATTGTAAGAATTCACTGAGTTTAGTAGACTTTCCCAATTGTATCCCTAGTTCTACCATGGACTTAGAGCCTGTCCTTTAGATGCTTGTAACAATAGTTTCAGATCTTCAACCCTTGATCAACTCTTCGTCTGTATAGTTTTGCCTTTTCTGGAAGTTTCATGTAAGTGGAATCCTGCGATGGAGTCATTTGTGTCTGGCTCTTCTGTCCACGGTCTTCCATGTATCCACAGAGCATCCCTCTTTGTTGGTGGGCAGTATGCCGTTGTATAGAAGAGCCACACCTTGCCCTCTGTGGGTTCTTCCCACCCTTGTGAATACAATGCAAGCTGCTGGGGTGGACGCACGTTCCCATTTCTCTTGGGTAGCTCTCTAGGAGCTGAATTTCTGAGTATTTAACTTTTTGGGAAACCGACTCACTCTTTCCCACAGTGGCCGTACCTTTGCCATTTCCACCAGCAATAGAGGACGGTTCTGATCTCACTGTCACGGGTACTTGTGCTGCGCCTCCTTTGATGGTGCCCAACCTAGTGGGTGTGAAGTGATCTCTCACTGTGGTTCAGATCTGCATTTCCACAATGCACAAGGAACGTCTTTGTCATCTGCCCATTTACCACTTACACATATGTAAGCCTTTGCAATCTTCAGCCTATTTTAAAACAACTTTGGTATTTTCTTCTTATTTTATTGGTTGCTAGTTCTTTGTATACATTTTATCTGTGAGTCATTAATCAGACAGATGGTTAACAGATATTCTCTTCCTGTCTGTGGAAATCTGTTAACTTCTAAATTAATTATTGAAGTTCAGTTTATCGATATTTTCTTTTATATACCGCATTTTTTGGAGTCAGATCTTCCTTTTTTTTTGTAATGTAAAGTCACAAAGGTCTTTCTTTTATTTTTTTCTTTTATCTATTTTATATTTATACTTCTTTCGTTTGTATCTGCATGCTCTTTGAAGTTAATTTCTCCTTATGGGCTGACAGCTAGATTTTTCTCACCGCTGGTATCCAGTGGTTGGTGCTGTTGGTTGACATGTCCATCCACCATCAACTTATGTGCCTTTGTGACTGCTGATGTGTTGGTGTGCATTTTCTTATTACAAGATGGGAATGATCTGCTTTTCTATTCTTTTAGAATTAATTTTGCTTAATTTTGTGTGTTTGTTAGTGTTTTGCCTGCATGTATGTCTGTGTACCATGTGTATGCCTGGTACCAAAGAAGATCAGAAAAGAGCATCCGATCCCGGATCTCTTGGAAATAGAGTTTCAGATGGTTCCCAACTACCACATGGGAGCTGGGAAATGAACAGGGTCCTCTGCTAGAAGAGGCAGTGCTCTGAAGCACAGAACCAACTCTCCAGCCCTAATGATCCACTTTTTATGTGAATACATGGATGTTTCAAAATCCCAGAAGCACAGAATCCACAGCAGATACTTGTTCTTTCCAGGTATCCAGTACTTAGAAGAATGGCTATGTACCAGACGTTGTGTCTTTTAAGAAGTGTTGTAGGTAAATAAACTACACACATAGTATTTCACCCCTGAATGTGAGTAATTCTGTGAGTGCTTTAGACTGATGCTTTAATTTTTTCATTAGTATCCACTGAGGAGGAAAAAAATGTAATTAACAACAAATAATTAAAATCTAATTAAGTTTAATTTCTGTCTACAAAAAAATGAAATACTAAGTATTAACATTTAATTATATTAATTTAAATTTAAATTATCTACATAGAGAGAAATTAAATGCTAACTAATAAAATGTTCTATGTAGTTGAGCTTTGGGAGTAGGGCAGAGCACCAATTATTATAATATCTGAGATTATTTTTATTCTTTCAAGAAGTGATTTCACATCCTTTCATGGGTCAGTAGCAATCCCAGTGAAACTATTTATGTTAGGTATATGTGAAGCACTTAATTTTGCTTATTAGTGTTATAACGCTTTATACTTACGCTTTGAAAAGATTTATTTTATTCATGGGTGTGCGAGAATGCCTGCACGAGCATGTAAAGGAACCCCTGGTGTTCGGCTCCCCCAGAGTTGCCATTCCAGGTGGGTGAAATCCAGCTGCCTGACATGAGTTCTGGGGATCTGAATTCTAGTCCTCTTTTACTTCTAGTCCTGCCTTTACTTTTATAACTGTTGCTTGTGTTACTGAAGTTATCTATTTCTTCACTTGTGGATAGTTGGTCTATTCTTTTCTAGCCATTATGAAGCTAAAATTCCTCCATATGTTGTTGACAGGGGCACTACATTGGTTTGTTTAGCTCAAAGATATTTGTAAACCCTGGGGAAATTTCTGCTTGTTATATCTTCATGGTAGATTGCAAATCAGGTATGGACTGTCCATGTTCTGCCTTGAATTCTATTTCCTCTGATGTCAATAATGGTTTCTTTGCCTTTACACTTTGGTAGCACATATACAAACTGTTTTCTCTCCTACCTGTATTTTCAACCTTCCTGAGTTACTTTATCTTGCATTTAACTTTTAGGAACCCAACTAGCTAGTATGGGTTCCTACCATGGCTGGATCATGGTCAAATGCCTAACTTTGTATAGCTGACATGTGCTAATAAAATTTTTTTTTAACTGCTAGATATGGTGGCACTTGCCTTTAATCTCAGCACCTGGGAGGCAGAGCCAGGTAGCTGTCTGTGAGTTCAAGGCCAGCTTGATCTATGTGGAGAGTTCCAAGTTATCCATGGCTATACAGTGAGACTCTGTCTCAAATACAAATACATAAGATAACCGAGTAGTGATTTGGAAACTCCATTATGAGTTCCACGCAGTAGGTAAGTTTTAGATACCAAACTGGCTTACACATCTTTGATGATTTGTCCAGTGGTTGGCTACAATATCAATGTAGCTGGCTAGGTGTCATTTTCTATTATTTTATTCAGGCCATCCAACCTCTCTAAACATGAGCCTACTTTTCTTTAAAGAAGGAATTATTTTGCCTTCTAGCCTCCTTTCAATATTAATTTATTAGGAATACATGTAATATTTTAAATAGTACTTGGCAGTGTTGAATATACTTCCTAAATAGTTGTTTAGACTCATGTAAAGGAGGGATTGTATCCTGTGGCTGAGGGATTCTCTCTGCCATGTTTTAAGTAAGCAACAAACCGTAAGATTTGTTTTAGGCACAATCGTACTAACAGCAGGGAAGGTGGATCAGAGGACTGGAATAGAGCTGTAGGGCCTGCTTAAGCCACTGTGCTATTTCAGGACAAGAACTGAGGACTCAAACTAGGACATCAAATTTTGGGTAAAAAGAGAGGGGTGTGATATTTAGGTTGTAGACTTTATTGACCTCAACTGCTGGAGAAACAAAAATAATTCTAAATGTTCAAAAACCACTTGAATTGGTTCTGCTTGAAGATAAGCAGAAATAAATGGGATTTCCTTGGGTTGAAAGAAATATTTCCCATGGAAAAAGAACAGACCTGAAAGTAATAAACAAAAAGCAGAAATTTTTCTGGATGGAAAATTGTAATAGTTAACTTTCCAAAAAGAAAGACTAAAGCTTCCAGGAATAAGATTTTGCTGTGTCAAGATAGATTTTTTTAAATATGGCGTTTAAACAGTGTGAAGTGTCTATGAAGGCAGGTTAATCTTTAGAACATGGGTTCTTGTAGCTGTGATAAGTTAGTGTGTGACGAAAGTGGCATTTTGTGTCACTAGTGGAAAGAAAGGACAATTTAGTGAGCAGGGTTAAGATTTACCACTTAGGAAAAAAATAGTTTCTTCCTTGCTATTTATGGAAATCAGTTATAAAGGGTTTGAACTCTTGACCTCAGGACAAAGATAAAAATGATAAGAGCAGATGAGAAAACATAGAATTTTTATGCCTTGAGAGGAGAGACACCTTTCCTTCAGGGCTAAGGATCAAGCAAGGTCTTTTCATGTGGCGGGCAAGCGTCACCACTGCGCTGCATACCCAGCTTAGGAGGTCCTTAGTGGGGCAAAGGTCCCTTCTGTTTATGAAATCGACACTCTCAGAAACTAAAAGTCTTCAGCGCACAACACAGTGGTCCATCAACAAACTGAAAGATAGGCAGCAGCCTGGGAAAATCTATGGGCACTGTTCAGTGAAAGCTGTGTGCATGAATATTCAGAAATGAATTCAGGAGAGAGGAACAAAGCAGAGGTATAGGATAGAAAAGATGGTTCTCTGAACAGGAGATGCTAATGACCGCTAAATTAAAAAATTCTCTACTTCAAGACATGCAAGATCGATGCTAGTGCACAAGAGTATTTTACCAATTAGGTTGACAAAAAAAAAAAAGTCAAAAATAGCAAATGTGGCGTGTGGAGGAGCAGAAGTTCTTATCCACTGGAAATAGGGTTGGGGCAAGCCTTCTGGGGCAATTGATTGCATCTTTGAAGTCAAAAGTTACAGTTTCACTTCTCATTCTCTCCCATGAAAGGGCATCATGATTCAGGCTGTGCCCTTAGCATTTCTTCTAAACATCAGACTTTGGGGGACGAATGTCTCTTCAGTGACTTTGTGTGTTTAATTAGATGAGCACCTGTCAAGTGACGGTGCTGATGATGCGGTCAGTGGTTGGAAACTGACACCATTTTAATCTGAGATTTGGACCGCCACAGCACATTTTCCACTGGTTCTCTGAGCTACGATATTGAAAACTAAAAGCTTTGTAAATGGCCATAAACCATGAAGGGGTTCTAATGGGTCTCTACAAGAAAACTAAATGCTGAAATGTTTCGTGACTGATTCATTATTGTTGTATTTCCAGCCCCTCTCCAGCACACAAATAACTTCTACATGGTCCTGGATGGCAGGCAGCTCTTTATTTTAAGTTGGAAACCCTTCCAAGGTCTGGCACAAATCCCTGTCCTTGCTATTCTTGCTGGTATCCACTTACAATTAAGCCCGGAGCAAGAATCGAGTTACTGTCTCTAATGATCCTGAAGCTTTGAGAGTAACTAACCAGACACCAGCTTGCAATTCCTCAGATTCCCTTTGCCCCAAGAGTCTTTCTGTTTTTCTCCATCCAGTGAGTGAAAAATAAAAAGCCAGTGGGTGGACTGCAACCACTTGAGACACCTGTGCTTGTCCTGAGGCGGAAGTGGGAAATTATCTTCAACCAAAGGGAACAACTCGCCTTTCAAATGCCTCGTTGGCATAGATGTGTTCCTTAGATTCCTCTGTGTTCTTGAATGTACCGTTAGTTTGTTTTGTTGGTGGTGAGTAGTGTTCCGTTGTGAGGGTATACGATATTCTGCCATCTCTCCAGCATCACTTTAGGTTTACTGCTTGATCGCTTTGTTTCAGTTGTGAAACAGTCTTACTGGGATAGTCTTGAGTTCAAAGCTTGTGGCTTAGCTGAGCTCAATCTCCCCAGTAGCTGGGGCTATATGCATGTGCCATCATGCTCAGCTTGGTTCATATATTCCCTTGTTGATGAATATTTTTATTGCCTTTCTGTGAATGCCTTTTATTTCTGTTGCTTAAATAGCAAGAAGTGGAATTTCTAGATAAAGAGCTAGAAGTATATTTATAAGAAATTAGCAAACTTTTTTCAAAAAAAAAAAAAAAGCTTTCTCTCCTCCTAGCAAGCAGTGTCTGAGGGCCAGTGGAAGCTCAGGAGCCTGCAGTGTCTGCCAATGTTCATCCTTGTAAATTAGTCATCCTTGCCACTTTGTGATGGACTCTCCTTGCGGTTTTACTTTGTTCCCTGGACCAATGATATTGAATGTCATTTAATGCAGTTATTAGAGCTTAAAATATCTTCTTCACAAACTGTCTCTTTTGTTCAGTTTTGTTGGGTTGTGTTCTTTGAATACAGAAGCGATGGGCTCAGTGTCGGCAAGTCATTTGCAGAGTATGTGTATGTAGCATATACTCTTTCCCAGCCTGCGGCCTGCAACAGTACTAGTCCCAACAGCTCCTTGATGACCCATTAAAAGAGCTTTAATTTTTTTTTTTAATGTGACCTGGGTCAAGTGCAGGACCCTGTAAATAGTAGGAAAGTGCTCTACCACGGAGGCCCAACCAAGCAGTAGCTTTAACCTGTCATGCTTTTATATTTCATATTTGTGTGTGTTGTGTTATTTTTTAGAGTTTTTACCTGTCATCACAGAGCTGTGCATCTGTGTTTCTTCTAGAAGGTTTGACTTTTTTAAGATTTGCACTCAGTCTATTATCTGTCTTGAAACTGTATTTATTTTCCAAATAGGTATATAATTCATTCAGCTTTTTTTCTTTTTCTTTTTTTTTCTTTTCTTTCTTTCTTTTTTTTTTTTTTTTTTTTGGTTCCAAAGGTTTTTCTTTCCAGAGTGAGTTGAATTAGCAATTTACTAAAACATCATTTGACTATATAAATTTTGGAAGTGTTTCCAAGCTCTCTGGTTTTTTTTCACTTAATTTTTTCTTAAATTTTAGTGTTTATTTCTATCAGTATGTGCCTTGATGTATAATGACAAATTTATCATGTTATTGCTACAAAATGTCTTTATTTCTTATAGCAGATGGGTTTTTAAAGGCTACTTTATCATCTATCCACATTTTTTTGTGGGTATTGTTTATAATATGTGTATTTCCCCATTCTTTTATGTTCAATTAGTTTGTATTTTGACTAATACAAATGACCTTTATTTGAATCACGTTTTTTAAAGCCAGCCAGACAACCTCTATCTTTACATTTAATTGTTTAATCAATTCACATTTAATGTTGTTATTTAAATACACATTCCTTAAGTGCTTCATGACATTCTTGTTTCCTGTTTTCTTTTGCTTTCTCTTGTACTGTTTTATAATATATTTTTTTGTGTGTGTGATGCTGTGGGTTAAATGAGGATCTTCTACATGGAGGCTAGCACTCAGTCACTGAGCTGTAACTACTGTCTGTCGTGTAATATTTTAACTTATTTAATAACTTTTTAATTCTGAGTTTTATGTTAATGACTGCTTTACAGTTTATCATATGTGCCTTAACTTGTCAGCTTTAACTTTTTATTGGATCAGTTCTTATAGTAATATTTAAGACTATTACTTTTATACTACTTTATTCATTTTCCTCTATTTTGTCATGTTGATTTTATGTGTAATACTTCTCTTACTGTTACAAATCAAAAGTACATTGTTAGAATTATTATCTCACTATCTGCATTCATTTTCTTGCTCAACACAGCTTTCATCCCATAAGCCTTCTTTGTGCGATGTTGCCAAGACTATAACATTTATTTATGTTGCATGTGTTTATGATACCCATTTGTGATTACAGGCCTAATAACACATGCAGTTGTAGTCTTTTATAGTCTTTTTTTAATTAGGTAAGAAAAAGGAAGCAAGCATCTATATAGTCTTTTAGTGTGTATGTAGGAGGGAATGTGGCAGAGGGGATAGTGACACCTGTGGAGGTCAGAGGAAAACACCCTGGTGTCCTGCTTTGTCACCCTCTATCTTATTCTTTTGAAGTAGAATATCTCACTAGATCTGAAGAAGGGTTGGGGCCAGGAAGTCCCAGTGATCTTGTCTCTGACCCACACAGGACAGGGCTTAAAGGTGCAAATGGCCATGCTTTTTACTTGAGAGCTGGGGATTTGAACTCACGCCCTCATCTTCTACAGCAAGCACTCATTGCCCCTGAGCTGTCTCTTTTAGCATTTCCAAGATCTTTGATTTTGCGAGTATGAATAGCCTTTTCTTTGTTCAGCATGACATTTTCCTGGTACGGTGATCGATTCCTGTTGAAACTCAGGATGTTTTCCATCGTGCTCTTGGGCTCTGGGGCTTATTTAAACTTTCAGCTAGATCTTCCCAGCATTGCTGTGGTGAGGGAAGAAGGGTAGAGCCACTGGCTGCTTCGAGGGCAGAGGTACAAGTCCTCGTTCCCTTCTGTTGACACCCGAGGGGGCCACCCCTTCCTTTTGCACAGGGCTAGTTTTGTTGCTGGGGGGCTAAGATGACAGTCATAATCTCTCTCTAGGTGTCTCCTGACAAAAGGGTAAGAAGTTCTTCATCCTCAGGTGATAGGTATGAAAGGTTACAATGTTATCTCTGCCTATGCCAAGCCACCTGATACTAACCAGCTGGCGGGAATCCCGTCTTCCAGGTTGGCCTCCTGTGACAGCACTCCATTAGTACTGAAGCACCTGATTCCAACTGCATGAAGGAGAAATAGCATTGAGCTTTTGCTGGGGATGGGTGAGGCTATGTGTCTGTGTCATTTGGTTTTCACAGAGCAGTTCTTGGCTAAAAGGTTTTTTTGTTTGTCTAGGCTGACCATTTCCTAATCCTCTACCTAGACTCTAGGTTCTGAGAGAAAAGTTTTGTTGGGGATTTATGCATCCCCTTTTTCTTTCTTTACCCACCTTTTTAGTGTCCATTCCGTATTCCTGTGTTGTCTGCTTCTTTAACGCGTCTAGACATATGATGGAACACAGAAGAGCCACAGACCTCACCACTGTGACCATCCTGGATCCTGAGGCCCTTCATGTCCTTCTCTCTGTCAAATTCTCCCATGTTAGCATGAGGCAGGCTATCTAGGGGTGTTAGTTGTATTTATTGGAAAAACGAACAGGTAAAGAAGCAACTATCCCACCTCCTTGGCAGGGAAAGTTTCCCTTACTAAATGTGTGAGAGACTCTGTTAAAATTTCCTCTGCTTGTAGATTCATTTTTAGACAGTGCACATGTAACAGCACTGTACGCTGCTTATAAGATTCTTACTAAACTTTCTTATTCAGTCTATAAACATTTCTTAACCATTTGTCGTGTGCTGGGCCATGCCTGAGGTCCCACAAACTCAACAGTAAGCCAAATGAGTTGTCTCCCATTGTCAAGCTTATATTTTAGCAGGAGGCAGGTTGGTAATTAATCTTGTAGCAGGACAGGAAAGAAGCAAATCAGGGAGATAAGAAGCTTGTACATCAAGGTAGAGGTTCCTGATGCTCCCGGAGTTGCAGGTCATTGTGAGCTGCCCAGCAGGAGTGCTAGGAACTGAACTGAGGTCCTCTGCAAGAGTTGTGCATACTCTGAGCATCTCTCCAGCCCCAGGATCATCCTAGTTGGTTACCCAGCCACTCCAGATGAAGTGTTTGTTGCTATTAGAATATCTGTATATATTGAAATATATACAAGCATGCTCTTTGCATGCAGCCTGCCTTGGTTCGGGGGGGGGTTGGGGGACTGATATTTCATAACACCTCAGAGCAATGAAGGAAAAGTAAAGGGCATCATGTGAGCCTTCTGAGATGACTATGTGTGGCTTTATTCTAATAGATACAGAATGGGGGCCGAGATCCACCTAATGTGTAAGGAAGACGAGGAAGCGTGTCAACCAGAATACCTCTGATCTCTAAGCTTCCTGCTTTAAGGGGAGGCAGAACAATTGGCTTACATATGATAGGATCCACTCTCAGCTCTGCTTAGGCAATCACGTAGTTGGGAGACAGAATAATACAGTGGTTGCCTAGTGCTTCTGGGGTCAATAGGTTAACTCTACAGAGCTTAATTAAATGTAATAATAAATGCTGACACTAAGCAGGATATTTCATTAGTCTTCATCATGGCTGAGGTGAGATATTCCTCATGATTATTTTCTAGGCTTTTACAATTCTCTTCTGCCAGGGCAAGCTGTTCATTACTAATTAGCTTTCCCACGCAGGGGAAGATGGTTTTCCAAAGTGGCCTCCTCATTAGAAAGGGGTGTCTATCTGCCACTGGAGAAGGAGAAATTGGGCTTCTCTTGTCTTATTTTTTCAACATCCTCCCAATGAACCCAAAATTTTAAGTTTCAAAAAAGTATTTAAAAAAATCACTCAAACAATGGCTATAATAAAATGTCAGTGATGTGTTTTTTTTTTTTTTTTGACACTAGGAAATGAATTTCATTTCTTTTTCCTCCTTAAAATGTGTAAGCTACTAAGGAAAGTCAAGTTCTGCAGAATGGAGGTCATCTAAACTGTTCTATCCATTCTTCGTGGAAGGCAAAAGGATTCCAAGGAAAAGGGTTTCTCCCAAAATGAAATAAAGTGAATAGCCACAAAGTAATCTGACATTATGAACACTGCAAAATTTCTTTGCTGCGTCCCCACTTCCTCTCTGCCAGCCTGGGAACCCAGCTTTCACTCTGCTTTCTTCTTCATTTTACCTCCATTGCCTGGAATAGGGACCACACTTCTCAAGCAGCCTTCACAGGCTGTGGTCTTTCCTACCCTACTCTTTCCTCCCTCTGTACCACTCCCAGAATGGGCCAACTGTCTTCATTGTGAAATCTGGCCAGTTGGACGCATGCCCTAATTCTTCAGAGCTGTATGAGGGGACCATACCCTTCCCTTCCCCTGTCTGGTCTCATCTGCTGCCCTTTGCTCACGACATCTATGCTGTGAAATGACTCATACTTGTTTTCTCTTACAGCGGCCATCTTCTTTTCCCTATCACAGATAACTGACTGACTGCTCATCTCTGAGAAAGGAGCTCCCAGTGTCCTTTGAGAAATCTCTCTGGACTCCCAGGTAGCACCTCATGTTCTGGCCATACATTATCTTCTGTCTGAGGAAGTATACCCTTTCACAGCTGTCCAGAGTGTGCCTCCCCCTCCCTGGCAGCTGAGTTTCTCAAAACAGGGATAACTCATTTCCCTGATGACCATTCTTGTACCAAACACCTACTCAATACTCAGTAAAGCTGGGTGAGTAATATCCATGTGCTTGGTCTTTACATGGCTCATTTCTCTGACATCTCTGCATGTAGTAAGTATTCAACAAAGGTTTAAGAAATAAATTTGTCCCCAAAGCATCATGGAGCTTATAATTAAAAGACAAAAGAGCTTCTACATTGCAAAATTATCTGCAGATTTTATTTCCTTGATATACAGGACAGTGACAAAGAACGTCACATTTTGTGATTTCTTCTGTCACCTTTCAACAGAAGAATGGATTACTCTTCACTTATGACTTTGGTGTGAACCTCGCGGCTCTTCACCCGCAGCTTGTTGACCTGGGACTCGGCGATGTCCGCGCGCTCCTCGGCTTCCTCCAGCTCGTGCTGGATCTTGCGGAACTTGGCCAGGTTGACATTGGATTGTTCCTCCTGTGAATGGGAACGATTGGAGAGAATAAGATACGGCATTTTCTGCTTGTCAATTGCCTTCGTTGCTAAGAAAGAAGCTACCGGATTTGCTGTGGGGAAGTAAAAGGCCCTGTCATCTGGTGGAGTCCTTATTTGCAGACAGAACAGCTCCTAGCGTTGACGACAGGAAGGGGTACACTTGCAACGCCCCCTCTTTAGTCTCTTTCACTAGACTATTTTCCTGGCACACTGAGGCTGCTAGATGACTGCATAGAGGTCGAAGAAGTGGGGATCTGCCTCAATCCGGTTTCTATAGAGCAAACTTCAAAAAGAACACACAGTGATGCTGGGTACAGAGAGCATTAAGTTTTTAAAAAGTTCAGAACTGGGCTTAACCGTAATGTTAAATGAGGCCTAGAATAATTCAGACCCTCATTCACATAGCCCTGTGAATGCTGGGAGTTTGTAATGTTCTAGATAGTAACTGTAGCGCAGTGGAGAAGCATGTCTGGGTTAGCTTGTCTGAAACACTACTTGAGGCAGTCTCAGAGAAATGAAGTAGACTGTCTGAAACTCCAATAACTTGTTGCAGCATTTTGGCTTTCCAAACAGATACTCATTTCCCTACCTAATTTTAGGCTCTCGGTTTGCTCACTGCCTTAGAAGAAAGCCCCTTGAGTTATGGCGACTCTGGTGCCTCACAGGAATGGGCATGCTCCTGGACCAGTCCCTGTTGCTATGGAGATACTCACAGCCTCCTCAGCTTGTCTCTTGTAGGCTTTCACTTTAGTCTGTAGCTTGTCCACCAGGTCCTGCAGCCGGAGCACATTCTTGCGGTCCTCCTCGGTCTGAAAGAGGCAGCAAACGGATGACGTCATGCCCCGACACTACCCCCCTAGTTTGATGTTCTCAAGAGCTGTAGGCCTGGCGGTGACGGAAAGGCCGGTCACCTGGTACGTGAGCTCCTTCACGCGCCTCTCGTGCTTGCGCAGACCCTTCACAGCTTCAATGTTGCGCTTCTGTTCATTTTCCACCTCGTTTTCAAGCTCCCTCACCTGGAAGAGAAAACACGGTCAACAGTTTGGCTGTGACTGTTCGCACACACGGGCTGGGAGCTGAGAAATGTGGGCACCCACCCTGGCCTCCAGTTTCTGGATCTGCTTCTTGCCGCCCTTCAGCGCCAGCTGCTCGGCCTCGTCCAGGCGGTGCTGCAGGTCCTTCACCGTCTGCTCCATGTTCTTCTTCATCCGCTCCAGGTGGGCGCTGGTGTCCTGCTCCTTCTTCAGCTCCTCCGCCATCATGGCGGCCTGGTGAGTCATAAAACAGCGGGTTAGGGGCTGCCTAGCCCCGGCACGATTCAGGTTCGCTACCTCCGTCTTGCCCTCTGCTCACGTCAGTGATGGCTTTCTTGGCCTTCTCTTCTGCATTGCGGGCTTCCTGGACGATGTCCTCCATCTCTCCCTGGATTTGGGAAATGTCTGTCTCCAGCTTCTTCTTGGTGTTGATGAGGCTGGTGTTCTGTTACAAATTACAAAAAGTCGGAAAACTACATTCAGTTACATTTATAACTCGTGTATTTAGCCCTAACTAGTTGATAATAACAAATATTCAAAAATAAAAACAAATCAGGAGTTAAGTCCAAGCTTGTGGCTTTGTCTACCAAAATCTCTGGTCATAAAACATAAGTGATTCGATGTAAACTTTACTCTGTAATGCCCCAGGTATTTACTTGTTCTCCATGGATGCCTGTACGCCCAAAGTGAAACTGCCCAGCGTCATACTGTTGTGTACCGCCCCGCTGATGAAAAGCAGCTTATTCCGGCTGTTTTTCCATACAGGTTGCCTCAATGTTATAAGTTCATAAGCAGCATATTTATTTATGCAAAAGATAACCAAGAATCCCCATGTTTTTGGAAAGTTAACAGTATTTGAGATAGTCAGTCAATCCTAGGTACTCATAATTAGTAAGAAAATTGTTACATAATAACTAATTTGGTTTTAAATATTCGAGTACTGATTTGAACATCTTCATAATTGTTGATTTTAGACATTACAATGCCCAAAAATATTCTCTTTAAGTTTATAATTTAAAGAGTTGAATATGCAAATCATCATGACAAAACTATTACGCCCTCAGTAACCAGAGACATTGATAACACTTTTGCTTATTTTTTTTTGAATGTTTCTTGTATTCCTTTTTTAAACAAAAAACAATGGGGGATCCCTCACCTTAATTTGCTTTGTTCTCTTTCTGCTTCCTGGCTGTGTTTCTGAGGCAGTGAATGTTCCCTGTGGTCCTTGCAAGAACTGCCCACCATTTATTTAACAAATGCACTACAGAGCACACGTGCTAACCAGCTCCATGGACTTGAACCCACGAGCTCTTTACATATACTGTGATGTTAACTTTAGGCACACGCATGATAATAAATATCATGGTGACTTACTGTGTTTATATTTGATTTGCTTATTCATTTCCTGCGTAGGGTTGGGAAGATAAGATGGTCACCAGTGTTGTCTGTATACCTGAATGTGGTCTTCAGTGCCTCTTTATATCTAAGCTTCCAGGTTGCTCAAGCCCACAACTATGCCGGCCCGTAAGTAGACCTGTCTATGTCTCAGTACATGCTTAGATGTCTCTGTGCACTTCAAAACCCTGGAGATGCATTCCTTGTGCATCCTCTGAACAAGCTCACCCCCTCAGACTGCCTTTAGCTTCAAAACGCGCATTTGATAACCGTGGCCCCGAGCCTCACCTGAGTGTGCAGGAGCTGTACACGCTCGCTGGCATCCAGAAGCTCTTGCTCGGCCACTCTCCTGCTCCTCTCCGTCTGTTCCAGAGATGCCCGCAGCTCCTCGATCTCAGCCTGCATCAGGTTGGCTCTGCGCTCCACCATAGCCAGCTGCTCCTTCAGGTCATCCTGGCCCCGGAGGGCATCATCCAGGTGCAGCTGGGTGTCCTGTGCACAGAGGAGAGACACGCATACTCACAGTCCAGTTAGAGTGGATTCAAATGTAGCGTCATGTTCACGCCTGGATCTTATTAGCTCAGAGTCTGATCACATAGAAACATCCATATAAGTACGATTAAAAATATCGTTGGAAGCCTGGTGCAATACTTCAATTCAAAAGCACATAATGTTTTACCTCAGATCCCAAATCATAAAAACAATTTTGGATAAATCTATGCGATTTTGGATCAGGAAAGTCTTTAAATTCAGCTACCCTGATTATGTTATTTTACCTCTTTAAAAGGGAAGTCCAGATCTGGGTTTGGTGGGTGAGATCTATAGTCCTAGCATTTGGAAGGCTGATCTGCTTCATCACACTGTCTCCACATTCTTTACCACTCATTTTGTCTCGGATGACAAAGCAAACTCTCTCTTGGGCCTTTCAGACAGAACTTAGCTCCTTCTCAACTGGGTGCATACATTTTTATTTTAATCTTGCTACTACATTGCTTTGATAATTTTTTATTATTTTATTGTAGTTACAGTGGTGTTCTGCCTTCATGTATGTCTATGTGAGGGTGTCAGATCCCCTGGAACTAGAATTACAGACAGTTGTGAGCTGCCATGTGGGTGCTAGGATTTGAACCCGGGCCCTTTGGAAGAGCAGGCAGTGCTCTCTACCACTGAGCCATCTCTCCGGCCCCCTTGATTGATAATTTATGCCCTGTATTTTTTCTAACGCTTTAAGATTTGAATCCCACAATAAACTCTGGCAGCACTGTGTGTCTTCACCCCAAGGTACCTTCAGCATTCCTTGAGTGTTCCGAAGATTCCTGATCGCCTCTGCAGCCTGCCGGTTGGCGTGGTTCAACTGGATCTCCATCTCATTGAGGTCACCCTCCATCTTCTTCTTAATCCTCAGGGCATCATTTCGGCTGCGGATCTCCGCATCCAGTGTGCTCTGCATGGACTCCACCACTCTGAGGTGGTTTCTCTTCAGCTGATCTATTTCTTCATCTTTTTCAGCAATTTTGCGGTCAATCTCAGATTTCACCTGGTTCAACTCGAGCTGGATGCGAAGGATTTTGCCTTCCTCGTGCTCAAGTGATGCCTTAATAGGAGCGACATTTTGGTGACTTCTCTATGGTGACTTCTCAAGGCACTTAACCCTCCTCCCCAAACTATCCCACATCTCAGCTTAGATTATTGACTCTGCGTTTGCAAGGTATGCATGTAAGGATTTTCCTTGACGGATTTTCCTTGGCACTGTCCCGCCAAAGCTTACACAGTTGTCAGTCTCAGTCACGATTCTTTTTTCGGTCTGTTTGTAGTGGATAGGCGAGCAAGCAAAGTGTGTACCTCTGCTTCCTCTAGAGACGCCTGCAGCTCGCTCTTTTCCTGATCGATTTGCTTCTTAATTTTCTCCAGCTCATGGATGTGCTTCCCTCCCTCTGCAATCTGTTCTGTCAGATCAGAAATCTCCTCTGTGGAAGAACAGGTGACAGGTAGCGGTTAGAACAACAGCATCATGGGAGGGTCCAGCCAGGACTGAGTAGGGTTGGGAAGGTCACCCCGACTCACGCTGCAGGTTCTTGTTTTCTCTCTTCAGCGTCTCGAGTTGATCCAGAGACTCCTCATAGGCGTTCTTCACCTTGAACAGCTCAGTGCTGAGAGAACGAGACTCCTTCTGGGAGGCTTCAAGCTCAGCCTGAGTTTCCTCATACTTCTGCTTCCATTCTGCCAGCACCTGGAAGCACACCGTTAGTTAAACTCTGAACCCAGGCCTGATGCCCCTGCCTCCCCGGAGTCAATCATGGGTCACGTGGGCCACCTTGTCGAAGTTCCTTTGCTTCTTGTCCAGCGCAGCGCAGGCAGCATTAGACCTTTCCACGTCAATCATGAGGTCCTCCACCTCGTTCTGCAGCCGCTGCTTCGTCTTCTCCAGGGACGCACACTTGGAGTTCACCGCCTCTACGTGCTCCTCGGCATCCTGCAGACGCTGAGCCAGCTTCTTCCTGAGGAGGTGGTCAGTGTGAGGGGCCAAGAGAAGAGTCAGAGCTGACACAGTGAGCTCTGCCTATCTGCAGATTGGGAGAGTGCATTCCCCCTCAGCGCTTCTATGTCTGTGAGCCCACAGGCTTTTCTAGAATCACTTCTTAGTGCCCATTTAGTCTCTCCCAGAATTCTGATTTCCCAGGTGAGCTCTTATCCACTTCAAGTGACAGAGTGATGAAACCAGACAGAAAGAAGAAAAGGGAGGACACTGAAGCTGAGTTCACCCTGACGACTCGGAAGAGGATACCTTTCCTCAATAGTATTAGGTGGAATGGGATCCTAGACTATGCTTATGCCGCTTTTAACTATACAGATATGGGAGCTAAGAAATTATTTGATGATCTTTAGGGCGCAAATATTCAATCCTATCTTCCTTCATTTTTCCTTTACTTTGGTTGCTTTCTGTCTAATTCTTGGAAACCCGTACTTAGCCTCCTCCAGCTCCTCCGTGCGCTGGATGGCATCCGTCTCGTATTTTGTCCTCCACTGGGCCACCTCACTGTTGGCCTTGGACATGGCCCTCTGCAGCTCGGCTTTGGCTTCCTGCTCTTCCTCATATTGTTCCCGCAGCAGGTCACAGTCATGGCGAGCTGACTGCAGGGCATGGGCCAGTGCGTTCTTGGCCTAAATAACCCGAAAATGAATGATGTGAGTTTGCATTCTAATCACTGAAGACCTCTCCTCGAAGCTCAGTGGTGTTTCAGGATGCCCCGTTCTGTGAATGAAAGTATCAACTGAAGGTTCTCACCTTTGACTCCTCTTCTAGCTGCCTCTTTAGTTCCTCAATCTGTTGTGTAAATGCTTGTTTGCCTCGGGACAGCTGAGAAACCATAGCATCTTTCTCATCCAGCTGTCGGGAAAACTCACCTGAGAGAGAAAACATGAATGGCTGAATTCAGTTGTCTTAGCAAAGAGTATAGTGGAATGTCATGCTGCCCTCCTTATTTGGTAGAAGGCAAAGAACAGCCTCCAGAATGTTAGCGTACTGCTTTCTTTGGTGTTTTAGGATTGGGGATGTTTGAGGGTTCCTGGGGTAATGGAACTCTCCGAAGCCCGAGAGTCTTTCACCCTCTAATTGTAGCTCAGAGTAAATTGATTTTGCAACCATCTAGCGCTCTAAAGATAAAAGAGTAAGGAGCGATAAATGTGCGTACACTGTGCAAGGCATGGCCTGGGCCCCCAGGATGGGGCTGGCCTTTCGTGCTTTGCTGCAGAGGTGGTGACGCTCACTGACTGACCTGACTCTGTGTGTAGGCGTGCCTTCTGGGTGGACAGCTCATTGATGAGCCGCTGCTGCTCCTCCTCCTTCGTCTTCACTTCACTCAGCTGGTCCTCCAGGGTGCGGCACATCTTCTCAAGGTTCCCCTGTGGTGGGAGGTGAAAAGCAGGGCAAGATGACCCTCTTCTACATGGAAGACTGAGGTTTAGAGGCCTGAAACTATTGATAACCGCCACCGGATGTTATTCATGTTGCTGTCAAAGCCTTGGACAGTGCTTGGGAAGCAGTGGAGGAGCGGAGGTGACTAAATGCATAGGTGATGGAAACTAGATCCCTTTTTCAGGGGAACATGAACATCGTTTATGGTCTACATCACGTAGAGGGGACTTTTCCTTGTCACTGCATTACTATTGTCGTGGCCATAGCAACAAAGCTTAAGGAGGTGATTTTGAAAAGTAAGACATGGAAACTTGAGGGCTTCCATTCAATACAGTGATGTTGACCAGGAAACCTGGGATGCCATGCAGTGTGGCTAGCTAGAGTCACTGCCAAGTATTTCAGATAAAGATGAAACAGGAAGTCAGGAAAAACCTTGGCTTTGGAGACAGTCTCCATGTTACTGGCGAGGTCATCAATCTCCATCTTGAGCTCGCTCTTCTCCTTCTCTAGCTTCTGCTTGACCCGCTGCAGGTTGTCAATCTGTTCCCCGAGCTCGGCCACACTGTCCGCGTGCTTCTTCCTCAGGGCGGCTGCTGTGGCCTCATGCTGCAGGGTGGCCTCTTCCAGGTCCCTGCGCATTTTCTGGAACTCAGCCTCTCTCTTCTTGTTCATCTCGATCTGGGCTGAAGTGGCCCCTCCAGCTTCTTCCAGCCTCTCGCTGATCTCCTCCAGTTCCCGGGAGAGGTCAGAGCGCTGCTTCTCTGCTTTGGCCCTGGAGGCCCTCTCTGCCTCAATCTCCTCCTCCAGCTCCTCGATGCGGGCCTGGGGGTGGTGGAAAGGACAGACTCAGCTTCCTGGGTCAGCCATTTTATCTCCTGATGAGTTAGACTGATGGAAGCCATTTTTTTACCTGCAACTCCTTGATCTTCTTCTGCAGCTGCATGCCAAGGGCCTGCTCGTCTTCAATCTTGCTCTGCAGATTGCTCATTTCAAACTCTTTCCTGGTTTAATAGCAACACAGTAGCTTATGGTCAGTTCTTTCCCCAGCCATATTTATAACTGAACTCTTTATACTGCTGGCCTTAAAGGAGAGACAAGTACATGTTTTACAAGGCCACCAAATGTCATTTTAATTAAATTAAAAAAAATCAAAGTTGTCATTGTTTATTTTACCCCACATTTCATGAAGCAATAACTTGGAAACATTTAAGCAGGTTTTATCTGCATCGACACAGCGAGAAGGTGGAGCTGAATTTTATCACACTTACTTTTTGAGTTTCTCATCAAGTTGCTGTTTATCATTTTCGATATCCATTGTGGATTCTTGGGCCAATTTCAGGTCCCCCTCCAGTTTCCTCTTTGCTCTTTCTAAGTCCATCCTGAGCTTCTTTTCCTGTTCCAGTGATCCTTCAAGCTAAATTATAAGGGATTTTGTTTCAGTTCTTAAGCACTGAACTACATAGTCAAGATATCCAAGAAAAAGCACATAGGACGACAACGCTAAGCCTGCATCTCAAGGCTTATGTACGTGGCTGATGGCTTCATCTCACAGTTGTTTATATCCTTCCTTATAAGGAAAAGCTTATTTTTCAGACTCACATCATCCACTTGCTGTTCAAGCTTGGTTTTGGCTTTGGTCAGCGTGTTGACCTTGTCCTCCTCTGCCTGCAGGTCATCCAGGGTCTGCTGGTGGGCCTCCTGGAGGGCCTTCTTCTCCTTGGTCAGCTTGGCAATATTTTCGTCCAGGCCTGCCATCTCTTCTGTGAGGTTTTTCACCTTTAGATTTGAACAGATGATCATTTAACTTCTTAGGACAACATTATCCTGACAGGGAACACAGTAGCCATAAACCAATTTAGGCCATGTGGCTGAATAAAATAGGAGATAAAGGTGGAAGTAAATAAATAAATAAATAAATAAATAAATAAATAAATAAAGGTGGCATGGTTGTAACTATTTTCCTTTCACGTTCAGTGATTCTAAGATTTAAGACTCCTTAGTAAATGAATACTTGTAAAGGGTTTAAGGGGAATAATAATTATACCTTGTTCTCCGTGGCATGCTTCTCCTTCTCAACCTTGGCAAGTGTCAGCTCAAGGTCATCAATGTCTTTCTTCAGCTCTGAGCACTCATCTTCCAGCTTCCTCTTCTTGGCCGTCAGCTCTGCATTGATCTCCTCCTCATCCTCAGCTCTCTCAGTTAGCTCCTTGATTTTGGCTTCAAGCTGTATTTTTGTTTTGATCAATTGATCACACCTTTCCTCAGCATCCGCCAAGCCATCTGCTTCCTAATGGGAGAAATAGTGCATTTTCATTTGTGTAGACTATATCTGCAAATACACAATAATGGATTAAAAGTTGGGAACAGATGACTACCAGTTGATCAATGAATAGGCCATTAAGTTGCCAACATTTTAAGAAATTAAATAGATAAGATGCAAAGATCTTAATCTGTTGATCAAGTAGATTAACGTATTTCCTCTAAATATCCATGTGCAAAAGGTAAAGTCAAGAGAAGGTAGCTTTGTTGCAAAAAATATATGACTTCCTAGCTCTCAATCCTTTTGGAATAGTCATTTACTAATTCTTGAATTCAGGCTTTTTTTGTTTTTGTTTTTTGTTTTTGTTTTCACAATCGGTTAAGGGCTTAAGTTGACCTTTTTTTTTCTACTCTGGTAAAAACAATGTACATTGTAGTTGGCATTCAACACTATTTACCAAAGAGAGCGTATTCTAATATAAGAGGATGTTCCATACAGAAAGGAAAATGCCTAGAGATGCTTTCATGCCTTTGTTCACTAGGAACGAGGCTGTGCAGGATGCACACATGGACATAAGCATCATGGGCGTGGCTTTGAGGCTGTTGTTTCTTTGGGTCTGAATATTAGTGGTTTTGAAAGGCTGCCAATCAGAGCAGATGCCTGGATATAAATCGTTTACTCTGAAGCCTAGAACTGCTTATAAACAGTCACATCATGATCAGGTAAACAGGAAAGGTCTGTGTGCAATGTGTGGTACTCACAGCTTGAACCTGGAGCTGCAGGTCATTTTTCTCTTGCATCAGAGCTACCATCTTTTCTTCCAGCTCTTTCCTTTTGGCCTCTGACTTAGCCAGCTCCTCCTTGGTCTTCTCAAAATCTTCCTTCATGTTGGCCATCTCCTTCTCTGTCTCTGCACTCTTCAGCAGGGGTTTGATCTTGAAATACAGCTTCATCCAGGGCCAGTGCTTGACATTCATGAAGGCACGGACATTGTACTGGATACAGAAGATGGACTCTCTGTGGAAGAAGAAAAATAAGTACAAATGGGCAAAGATGTGTAAAGTGACCATCACAATTGCACCGAATTCAGTGATAAAAGCAGTGGGAAGGGCAAACATGGTGTTCTCACCTCCTCTCCATCATCTTCTTGAACTCCACCCTCATCAAGTACCCTCTGCACATGGCTTGAGTGCGGGTGATGAGCTGAGCTAGCTTCTCATCTCGCATCTCCTCTAGAGTTCCCAGCAGCCCAGCTTTAAAGAAAACCTTGGGAAAGACAAGTCACATTTGTCATTTTCCCTTCAGGCAGAAATTCCTGAAGTGCTAAAATGATGTCAGCAATTTGGACGGTGGTACCTTAGTGTGACCGAATTTGTACTGGGTGTGGTCAATGTCAATAGAGCCTAGAAGCTTCTCAGAAGCCTTCTTGCTGTCAATGAATTGACCTTCAGGGATGGCACTGGCATTTAGAACTTTGTATCTGTTGAAATGGAAAGCATAACCGAGACATGACTTTTCTTCACTGAGAAGAACAATAGTAGCTACTGGTGAAAAGAGATGGATGGGTCACATGGTGGTGAGCCAACTGGTATTTAAAATTTAACACTGCTCTCGATAAAATATGAGAAGATGTGAGACAAACCTCTGCTTGAAGTCTGCGTAGAGGATCCTGCTGGGGAACCCCTTCCGGCAGATGCGGATGCCTTCCAGCACCCCGTTACACCTGAGCTGGTGCAGGACCAGTTCATGCTCCATGGCCCCTGAAAGGGGAAAACATGCTTGACAGCCATCCGAAGAGAGGCCACACTGAGGCTGCTCTGCTCACGAGAAGGGTCTTACCGGGAGTCTTGGTTTCATTGGGAATGAGGCAGCGGACAAAGTGTGGGTGGGTGCTCCTCAGGTTGGTCATCAGCTTATTTAAATTCTCCTATGAAGCCGTACGGAGAGGTTTAGAATGACTTACAGCTGGGGGGTTCATTTTTGTTCTATCATAGTCTAGTGAGCTGTCTTTATGATGACCAAGAGGACTAGCCTGTGTCTGGAGTGTGGATTTCTAGAATATTCCCGGTTGTACAGAAATAGTCCTCTTTGGTTTATTTTTCTCAAACACTGACAATCCAAAAAGTTTTGTATTGAGACTTTGATCATAGGGAGTAGATCTAATTTGAACCCAGTGGGTGGTTTTAAAAGAGGGCCTGATTTCACGTAAAATCTCTTTACTACCAGATCTCCTTCCTTTGAGGCCTGGGGCCATGCCTCATGTATAACAGGCTTTGCTGTGAAAGAGACACGGCATGGCTTTTTTTTTTCTTAAAAATTTCCTGAGATATTTTTCAGATTTTAAAAAATGTCTTGCTACCTTTCTTTTTTTTTTTCAATTTTATCATAAGCATCCTTTAAAAGCTCTCAGTAAAGACAGTTTAATTCTCTTCTAAGTGTAAGATTATACTGTACCCTGAAAAGAGCAGACACCGTCTGGAAAGATGAACCCTTCTTCTTGCCACCTTTCTTTCCACCACCACCCTCTGAAAAACAGAATGGAAAAAATGGAGATTATTTGCTACAGCCATTGATTCCTCTTTGTGCCTAGGCATCAGGATGGTTGCATTTCCTCAAGAGACTATCGCACTCACTCCCCTTCTTCCTTCCAGAGCTCATCTACCTCAATTCTGATGAAGACAGAGTAATCAGTGGCATGATTATAGACACCCAGGGAAGAAGAATTGTGCAAGAGATGGAAGAAAGGAGATGGACTCCCTGATTCACCCAGAGCAGCAGCGTCTACTCCCTAAAGTGTATTTTTGTGATGTGATTCTTGGAGCAAATTGATACTATAAAAAGTTACCTGCTTCAGCAGCTTGTCCCCCAGAGAACAGGAAAGCCAGAGTCTTCAACCCGGACTTCTGGTATAGCCCCACCACGGTCTCATTCAGGGGGTCCTTGTTCTTGTCCAGCCAGCCGATAATGTTGTAGTCCACGGTGCCTGCATAGTGCACCAGGGAGAAGTGGGCCTCGGCCTTGCCTTTGGCGGGCTTGGGTTTCTGGAAGTTGTTGGACTTTCCAAGATGCTGCTCATACAGCTTGTTCTTGAAGGAGGTGTCTGTTGCCTTGGGGAACATGCACTCCTCTTCCAGGATGGAGAAGATGCCCATTGGCTAGAATTTTAAAAGGAGAAGATAGTGAGGAGTCCCTTAGAAAACCATGCTTCAGTAGTTTGTATGACTGGTACAAACCTAAAAAGAGGGCATTCCACAGGAAAAACACAAAATTGTGCACCGAACAGATGAGAGTCTACCTTTTTACTCCCCTCTTCTAACAAAATGTGACAGCCATCATCTCGAGAACGCATAGGATGTATGTGGCTAAAAGACTTAGATTAAAAGCCCATCTGTACCATCTGGAAAATGTTGTTTTTAGTGTGGAAAATGGGATTCTAATGGGTTTTTATCCTACAAATGTTTACATACTCCCACACTCCTTTCTCACAGGGTAACATCTTTGACCACAACTCTAGACATAGAAAGGATCTGAAAAGCAGAGACTGTGTCTGGAGACCAGAAATGAAACCTCAACAAGAAGAAAGTGCACCTCCCATCGTCTCCTGAAAACTCTTTGTATTTTCAGCCCTTCCCCCATCTCTGTGGAGTTAGCACTGGTGAGCCATTGGGTTTTGTTCATGAAACAATTAGACTTTTCTGAGACTGAAGGCAAATTCAGCACTGATGACTATATAAATTCACAAATCCACTCTCAAAAATCATTTTGATAATTCAGAAGCTGAAATACTACTGAAAGAAATGAATACTTTTTCTGGGGACTGTATGGTTTTGCTGAGCAGTGAAACTATTACGTTACCAAATTAATATACTTTCCTAAGTTGTACGACCTAGATTTTTTTCCTATTTTTGTGAATTTAGATCTGAGTATTTGAAATTTTTCTAGCTGACAGTTGCATCTCATTTCTACTTTATCATTGCTCAGGAGATTGTACATAGGTTCTTTCTTGGTACCACTAGGTACATGACAAGATCCCAGTTGTGTGTGTGTGTGTGTGTGTGTGTGTGTGTGTGTGAGAGAGAGAGAGAGAGAGAGAGAGAGAGAGAGAGAGAGAGAAAGAGAGAGAATGCATCTGTGTGTATATGCCTGGAGGCTTGTGGAGGCCAGAAAAAGATTTCTGATCCCTCGGTGCTGGAGTTCAGGTGTCTGGGAGCCACTTGATGTGCGTGCTGGAATCAAAACTCCAGACCTCATGATACAGCAACAAGCACTCTACACCACTGAGACATCTCTCCAGTCTCATGATCTCAACAGTTATGAATATTAAAACTGCTTAATCATTTCTATCTAAATACGATACATCTGTTGATCCAACCTAATCTGACTGTTTTCCTTAGTTACTAACTCCCTTAATTACTAATGGGGAATTCAGGGCTCATTCCCCAGGTAAAGTCAAATGGACGTTTAGTCTATTTAATTGATAGTAATCATGAGTAAGGAGTAAGGGATGAATTGATAAATCCAACAACTAAGCTTAAGCATCTTACTACGCACTGCCTTGTTTTACGGTACACAAGGAAGGGATTCAGGTGCAGCTCAGCATCGTGGCCACACCGGGATTAATGGACTGTTCGAAGGTCTGGCTGTACTTTGATCCCTTTCTTCCGTACCTATGAAATCATGCAGGAATGAAAACGAGGAAGAAGGAAGCTGGTATGTGGTGGTATGTACCTTTAATCTTAGTGCTTGGGAGACAGAAGAAGGAGGATCCCTGTGAGTTCAAGGCTGCACTGGCTTTACGTAGTGAGTTCCAAGGCCAGTGAGGGTTACATAGGTAGACCCTAAGTCATAAAAAAGCTGAGGAGCCATGAAGTTATAAGAGTTGGAAATGCAAATCTGCGTGTTTTGTATGTGTAGCGTTACTCTTATTTTCTAGAAATTACTTCATTCATTAATATCAGATGAGCCATGGCTTGCCTGAGAACTGATCAGAGCACACAACTATGTCTTGAGATGTCACTGCTTACTCTTGAGAACGTGGGTTGTAAGTAAACATAGGAGGAGGGGCTGTTTGTTGTTCCTGTTTTGGACTTTGAGTAGTCTCACCAACCTTCTCAATGAGCTCGATGCAGGCAGCCAGGTCCATCCCAAAGTCGATGAACTCCCACTCGATGCCCTCCTTCTTGTACTCCTCCTGCTCCAGCACGAACATGTGGTGGTTGAAGAACTGCTGCAGCTTCTCGTTGGTGAAGTTGATGCACAGCTGCTCCAAGGTGTTGAACTACAGGAAGAGATAAATGTAAGCAAGTGGTCATAAAGTCCCTATTTGTATTTATAAGGCAGCTAATACATTTTCTTCAATTTTTGAGACATTTTGGGTTATTAGTTGGAGGTTTAGAATTTTAGAGTATCTCTTAAAGGGTGTTGTAATTCTCAATAAAGAGTTAAATCCTCAAGTGTTTCCCAGGGAGCTGTAACAACTCTTGCATATTGGGAAAACGCTGTTAAATGGGAACTCTGAAAGATTCGTTTAGGGTGACCAAAGAAAGTGTTTCTGTGCTAGTGTGCATGGATTCAAAATAGCTTTGAATAAGCCTTTATGGCTCTCTGTTGAGACTCTTGTCCTAAAAACTGTAGCAGTCTATTTTTTCCTATTCACACTCAATTCCTTGTGTTCAGATCTTTCCAGTGACCCAGTTCAGCGGGAATCTGTACTTTCTGTAAAGCATGTTTTGTACTTTGTGAAGGGCATTTCCAAGGCTCCAGCAAGATCAGCTAAGTGACTGCTAGTGTGCATTCACTAATCAGCTCAATACTCACGTCAAAGATCTCAAAGCCAGCGATGTCCAGGACCCCGATGAAGTACTGCCTGGGCTGCTTGGTGTCCAGCTGCTGGTTGATGCGGGTGACCATCCACAGGAACATCTTCTCATACATGGCCTTGGCCAGGGCACCCACAGAGTTGTACACCTTCAGGAGGAGTTTCAGTTAAGTTGTTTGATTGGAGCCAGTGATGAACCTCTGAGTCTCCAGTGGTTCAAGTGAATCAAGGGGCTTGATTCACACTTACCTGCTGCACCGTCTGGCCTTTGGTGACGTACTCATTGCCGACCTTGACCCTGGGGTAGCAGAGGGCTTTGAGCAGATCAGCTGAGTTCAGACTTGTCAGATAGGCGGCCTTGTCAGCAACTGCAGGAATGAAACAGGAACAGTGGGCCTTACAGTGACTTACACAAGCTCATTGCAAACGATGCTGTTGGTGACAATGGTTTTATACAAACAGGGAGGTACAAATGTCAGGAAGTCTGTCCATTTGCTTATGTCTAAAAAGCAGTGCCACTTCTCATGCCAACTTCAGTTGTTCGTAAGTTGGAGCTTGGGGAGCTCATGCTCTCTGTGATATTTAAAATACAGCAGAAGTGCACTGCAGATAATAATCTGGGTGGCAAGGAAATCCTGAATATTTCACTGGAGTAAAATGTGCTCCCATCAAGAAGTAAATATTGTAAAAAGTGAATGAAGAATGAAGAAGGCTTAAGATACAGTTCAGGATAATATTCGCATGCACACACACACACGAAAAACAGAACAGTGAAATGGGCAGAAATAATAAAACTCCTGTAAATGTGCTCACTGCTGGAAAATATCAATGTGCCAGTGTGAGGTCTCCTCACCCTAAACCCTCTGCCTTTCATTAGAAAGGTCAGACAGTACAACAGGTCCCTACCTCTCAAGGCTCATGTCACAGTTTTATCACGTGGAAGGTGACATCAGGGCTGTTACCTTCGGTGCCGTCTGGCTCAGCTTGCTCTTCCCTTTGCTTCTGCTTGAATTTCATGTTCCCATAGTGCATGACGGCGCCTGTGAGCTTGTAAATGGCCACCTTTTCATCTGCACTGAACCCCAGGATGTCCACAGCAGTCTGTTGGAAGAATTGAATCAGCTACAGTTACCACCATGCCCAGTTTTCTGGGGACTCTAGGAGCCTGGCTCCCCGCTTCCCCACCACACCTCACCTTAGGTCTCACTAATACTCTGATGGCTTACAAGTCAGTGTCTCCCCCCTTGACCCACATAGTAACACCAGGAAACAGAGATCAGCCTTTCCATTCGAGTAATGTGGATGCTAAAGACAGCATTGTGCTATTCACAACACTTTCTTGTCTTAGTCATTCGTGCTGAACGTCAGTGTGGTTTGTAGGTGGGAGAAGACAGCAGTAGATGTAAGGAAAGTGTCTCTCCTGAGACTTTCTCCTTCATTCTAGTCCTGGCTCACTGGGCTACCTCATCTTGAAACTGCACATTATTAACAAGATCCTGGAGTGAGTTTGCTTCACTTTTTTAGACCTTTCAGATTAGACTACGTAGCCTAATATTATAGCTTTTCCAAGATTCCTGGGTAAAGGAGCTGACATAAAGTAGAAAAGAAATCACTATATTTCCAGGGTGTAAATATTGAGCAAAGAGTGAGCAACACCATAAAGAGTGAAAAAGATGCAGCCAGGTGAAGGGTGTCAGGTACCTAACATGCACTGCGGATGTTTGAATCATAACACGTGTGGGATGGCATTTAAATAGTCTGTGATTTTTCTTTCCAAATGTAGAAAGCCTAAAAGGTGGTGCTGTGTGGCCCACTGTCTGTGATAGTCTGTTTCACTCTGGTAGAAGAAAGAGGGTTGTGTGTTGAAAGGGCCTTGCTGTCTCCTGCCTCTTCCCTATGACTTACATCTGTGGCTATCAGCTCTTCTTGGTCATCGATGCTGGGCACTGTGATTTCACCTTGGCTGACATAGGCGAAGTCATATGGGTTGGTGGTGATCAGAAGCATCTCTGCACACATGGGAAAGAGCATTCAGAGTCACCACATTTCAGAGGGGCGTCATAAGCATTGTCTTTACGGAAGTAAGTCAAGATGTCCCTTACCAATGAGCTCGGGCTTCTTGTTGGACATGATCTGGTAGAAGATGTGGTAACTTCTCTCAGCCTTCAGCTGGAAGGTGACCCGGGACTTCTCCAGCAGATCTGGAAAGGCAGATTAGGCACGTTTTTAAACAAAAAAGCCACAAGTGCAGGGAGTCTTATGGAAGAAGGGGTTGGGGAGTAGAAGGACCCAGAAGGGACAGGAGCTCCACAAGGAGACCAACAAAGCAAAAAAATATGGGCCCTGGGGGGACCTGCAGAGACTGATGCACCAAGGAAGGTCCATGCATGGAGAGGACCTAGTGCCCCTGCTCAGCTGTAACCGATAGGCAGCTCAGTTTCCACATGGGTCCCAGAGTAAGGGGAGCTGGGGCTATCTCTGTCATGAACTCTGTTGCCTGCTCTTGATCACTTCCTTCTGGTGATATGGGCTTGCTAGACCATAGAGGAAGAGGAACCAGGCAGTCCTGATGAGACTTATAAGCTATGGGTCAGATGGAAGGGGAGGAGGACTTCCCTTTTCAGTGGACTAGGGGAAAGGGATAAAGGGAGAGAGAAAGGGAGGGTGGGACCCAGTGGAGATGAGGGAGGGAGCTACAGTCTGGATATAAAATGAATAAATTGTTAAATAAATGAATAAATAAAATTTAAACAAATTAAAAAAAGAAAGAAAAAGCCAACAAGTGGAAAATTAAGCTTTGAAATTCACATAGGAGAAAAAAGAGCAAAGTTTTTCCAATAATGTGTGCCCCCAAAGAAAAGATTCTCAGTCAGCAGTGTTTGTTAACTCACAGGTTTCAATATCTGCAGAAGCCAGTTTGCCTGTGGCACCGAAATGGATCCTGATGAATTTACCCTTAAATAGGCAAAGGAACATTGATTAAAAGCTGGAAACCTTTTCATTAACTATAAACCAAGTAAGTAGAAAATACATTGACATGGTGTATATAAAAGTGTGGAGGTCATTGTCACATGAACGGAAGACCAAGAGACTCACAAAGCGAGAGGAGTTGTCATTCCTCACGGTCTTGGCATTGCCGAAGGCCTCCAGCAGGGGGTTGGCGCTGATGATTTGATCTTCAAGGGTCCCCTTGAGAGGAATGGGAAAGGACAGTAAAGCTTCAGTTATCTGGGTTGTATATACTAAAATAGCCTCTCATGTGTCCTCCTCCTTCCCTTGGTCCCGTCCCGTAGTTAGGCAAGGATTTAGAAAGAGGAAAGGCTCCTCAATTGGCGTGAAGGACATTCCTGTAACGTGGCTTGATTTCTGTGCCTCTCAGGCCACTTCTGCCTCTGAGAAATGGCTGTGGGAACTCAGGCCTGTAACTTCCTAACATATTACCCTGTTCATCTCAGTCTCACAAAGCCCTTCTAGGGTTTGTTTTCTGAACTCTGATAGCACCAGCGTCTGGTTGCTATGGTTTTGTCATGCCACCATCACGCTTTGAAAAGCTTGGTTTCTGTCCTTTCTCCCTCAGATGGACGTGCCCACCTGCATTTTACCAGAAGTTGCTTCCTCCTTCTTCTTGTCCCCAGTGACTGCAATTGTTGCAAAGTACTGGATGACACGCTTCGTGTTCACAGTCTTCCCGGCCCCGGATTCTCCGCTGTGGGGGACAGGATGAAAAGTCAGAATATAAGGCCAGAGGCTCTGCCATAGCAATCAAAAGTCAGCAGGAAGAAAGGTATGGTGTGTGCTTACGTGATCAGGATGGACTGGTTTTCACGATCTGTGAAGGGAAACCACAGACAACACCGTTAACTAAACAAAACCACAGATGTTACTAAGTGCGTGCTCTTATTTTCACAAGTCTTAAGAACTAATTGTGAAGGTGTGCCAATTGCCACACTGATGTCATCGTTACTGTAAGGATTGTGGGGTGTGCCAGTTCACTCTTCTAGAGTGAGAATCAGCCGAGTAGCAGGTGGCTTAACAGTAGCTTGTCCCCTTCTTTCACCTGGCCCATAGTTCAAAATCCTGTCCTGGCTGCATTTCCTATGGTGCTTATGAAATTTCAAAGCTTACATTTTAAACAAGGTAATTCGGTAGATGTAATTAAGCTGCCTTTGACATCTAATTTTGATTGAATCGAACTAAATCAGCATCAACAAATTTGAATTTTAGCATAGGGAAATTTGCTAAATTGGTGCATCATATTCTTAATAATTTTTTTTTTTACCTTTATCATTACTCTTATGACATGTGTGCCAAACAGTCCATTCTCAAGGTTCTGGCCATATGTTTTCTTGTGCTATGAGTTTACAGGTGTTTTTTAATGGCTTACAGAGGTTGTGGTCATGCAAGCACTCACCCGTCAGCATGAACTGGTAGGCGTTGTCAGAGATGGAGAAGATGTGGGGAGGGGCCTCCTGGCGCTTTTTGCCTCGGTAGGCGGCCACCACCTCGGGGTTGTACACCGGCAGCCACTTGTAGGGGTTGACAGTGACGCAGAAGAGGCCCGAGTAGGTCTGTGGACAAAGACAAGGCCAAGGATGCTCAATCAATCATCATCTCACTACCCCCCAGCTTGGAAATAATGCTGTGTGAGCAAGGGGAGAGGATCTAGGGAAGTGGGTCCTCAGGAGGATTCATGGTTTAGTTCATCGAGGCTTCCCCTGCTGTCGCTGCTGCACTAATGCTCCAGACAGCCGCTTATACAGTTAAGCAGAGAGCTTTCCGCACATGCGGTTTTCAGAGACCCATAATTTACCACACAGATGTAATGGGACATTTTCAACAATAGGAAGTAAGTACACAGACTTGATGGACTATGACAGGTGTCACTCACGTAGATCATCCAGGCTGCGTAACGCTCTTTGAGGTTGTACAGCACAGCGGGCTCATGCAGGTGGGTCATCATGGCCATGTCCTCGATCTTGTCGTACTTGGGCGGGTTCATGGAGAAGACTTGGTCTTCCTTGACGGTGACAGTCTGTTAAGAATGGAAGGATCCAGTTGGTGCCAACAAAGCAGCAGAAAAAGCTCATTCACGCTTCCCTACCTCTCACCCTTCTTGCTTTTACTCACAGCTCCGGCTTCTGTCTTGGCTGTCACCTTCCCCCCTTCCCTGCTCTGCACTGTTGCTTTCACATAGGACTCCTTGGCATCCACCACAAACACGGATGTCTTGGCATCGAAAGGCTTGTTCTGGGCCTCGATTCGCTCCTTTTCAGACTTCCGGAGGTAAGGAGCAGCCTCCCCGAAAACGGCCATCTCGGCATCGGAACTCATGGCTGCGGACTATTGGGGGCAGCTCAGGGCCAGGTGCACCTACAGGAAGACATGGATGTGAGTGATAACCCTGACCAGTGGGTTTCACTTTCGCGGGCTTTGTTTGCTCACTGTCTTCTGCCCGTTAGGGTTCCGCCTCTGGACTGTGCCAGGGAGCTAAGAGAAGACAAGACTTCCTAACAGCCCTGCGCTGACAGTTTAACTTTTTATGAGATTTTCCACTTTCTTTTTTCTTCTATGTGTATGTAAACCACAGTGGATGGGCACCATCCACCCACATTTCAGGCTACAAGTGTGTTCAGAATCTTTTTTTTTTTCTGTGTATTTTTTTTTAACCCCCTGTTCTTTTCCTACCCACATGTTCCATTTATTTGTTTGTTTTACATTGTGGTGATACAAAGAAATGGAAAATAATTTTTCTAACTTATTATCTTAGTGAATCTATTTCTTTAAAAAAAAAAACAACAACCAGATATTGCTTGGTATGATGGTGTACACCCTTAATCCCAGCACTTGGGCTGCAGAGGCAGGCAGATCTCTTTGAGTTTGAAAACAGCCTGGTCTTCATAGCTCCAGGACAGACAGAGCTATATAGTAAAGAGATCCTGTCTCCAAAAAAACTTTGGCCATTTTACCCATCACAAACTATTAAAATTGAGTCTGAAAATTGTTAACTTTGAATGTAAGAAGAAACATCTAACTTTAGGTTGAATATTTAATGCACATAAACTGCCAGTTAGCCATCAAGAATAAAGGAAAAAAAATCAACACGATGGATATTAATAAAATATTAGTATAAGAAACACTGTAAATAACAGCAAATCATCTTGTCCCAGGTCAAAATCAAGACCCTATTATTTTTTTTAAACTGTGTACAAATTGTCACTATTATCTAAACAAAAATAAGTTGAAAGTTATGTTTGTTGCTTTGAGTTACATGGGGAAATCGGGCACCTGCATTTTAATGAGTCTCCCAGTGGCTGCATACCACTGCATTTCCCTGAGTTTTCACTGGTTTCAGCATCCCATTTGTTTCTGCCTGGTCCTTACTACATCAGGCTTCTGACCTCCCTCTCTTCCTCCCACCCTCTCTTTTTGAAAACCATAAAATTTCTGATTTCTCTCCTGAAACTGATAGCCGGTATGAAGTTCCAAGCCAAAACCAATTCACAACTTTTTTTTTTTTCCCAACTGACAAATCCTGGTCAAATAAAACAGCTCCCTCTCTGGCCAGAGTAAGAAGAGCCAGTGACCTCCGGAGTGGAGTGGAGTGGAGGAAGGGATGTTACAGAGAGCAACATATTGGTTTCTAGTGACAGTGATGACAACAGCTTCAATCTTTCATAGACTTTCGAGAAAAAGTCTTGGCCTTTTGTTATAAACAGTGAACTTCTCAACTTAGACATGAAATTTCCCACATACTGTAGCTTATCATCAATAAAAGGCTTATGGGGAGACATGGAAATTGAGACATGTTTTCAGGGGATAGATATTGAAACACTCACTGGGTGTTAGTTGGCATTTTTCTCTTCAAATGCTATTCTATGACATTGTTTTTGTGATTTTACATGAAGCACTTTTAAATCAGCTACGCACTGTGCCCTAATGATTGCTGTTCTGTAGTGGATTCTGGGAACACAGAAAGGTCAGCAGCAGCAGTCCTTTGTCACCTTTGGGTCTTCAAGGACCCTCCACTTCCTTGTGTGGTGTTGGGATTTGTCCACACAGTAGTAATCACTTCCAACATCAGCAAGTAACATTCATTCCCTTTGGAAGCAATAGATTTCTCTACTTCTTTCTAAGTTGATATTACCTATGTATTATGACATTACCTATTGTGTATTAAGTATAAGTTCACTTAAACAAATTGCTTAATACTTAGTAGGTTTTCTTCATTTTCTGTGTTCTTCATATACATCTCCCCATGCTTACAAGGGGAGACCCACTGAGTGTTTTGATTTGGTGGAAGAGTCCTTGGCAAGCACTGGCTTAGATCCTAGATGGTAAGAGCCAGAGGGGCTTTAGCGGCAGACTTGAATCTGCCCTTCTGATTCTACTGATGAGGAAGCTAAGGTTGGGCAAGGTAAAGGGTCATCCAGGGTCACTGAAGTGCTAAGTGGCAGTGAAGAGCTATGAGCCCAGCTCTCTAAATCCATGTCTAGTGTTAATTCTCTTGCAACACAAGGGAATTTGAAGACATGTAAAAGCTAGCCGGCATGACCCACGGAGCAGGAATCAGTGAAAAGACTGGGTTGGCACTCAGAAATTTTGACTGCTGGATCAACACTTTATTATTTTACTATGTAGCCTCTTTCACTGTAATGTAAATTGCACAGCAGTTTGCATTAAATATTCATGAGGGTTGCCTTACTCATCAAGTTCTAACAGTGCAGGAGAGAAATTGCATAAAATCCTGTTTGATTAAAGGGCTTGAAAAGTCAGATTTCATGAGAAGCTGTTTTTAGAGACTGGTTGCTTCTATACCCAATAATAAACAAAAAAAATTAAATAGTTGCTCATTAAAACATAATAATAGAGAGAGCCCTTTGCTCTTTGGAAGGTAATAGTTAGTTTCTCTTACCTCTTATGTTACCAGATGGAGGAGGCAGGCTTGAGGCAGACAATACTGTTGAAAGAAAAAAACAGAGAAGCTGGGCTTTTTTTTTTTTTCACCATTTAATCACAAAACATTAGAACTCTACTGTACGCCATGCCTTTCTCGGGGATGTGAACAGTACTGAAAGTCTGGGAAGGAATAGCCATCTATCTCCCTTACAGGAAAACTCACTCACATCACACCAGGAGCGCCCAGGTAGCCAAGCGTGCTGCCACACATACATACCTTTAAGGATTTGAGGAAGGACGGGACCGAGGCACCCCAGCTCCACTTTTATAGAGGCTGTTCTGCAAACACAGCAGCCACCTCAGCTGTCCTAGCTGGGGACCTACTTGGCAAAACCATTTTTGGCAATCTCTTTGCACAATATTCACTGACTGTGGCTGTGAATGGATATAATTAGAAATATTTCTTGTCACCTATAAATAATTTGACAGAGGATGATCTAGGGTTCTTTATAGGCATTTGATAGGGATGGGGATCCAGGGTTTCAGAGGCTGTTTCTCCAGCATGTATGCTGTTTCCTTCATTGCGGAATTCAAAGCCAGGCTCCTACTTACTCTGTCACCTATAAAGCTGTTTCGACAGGATGAGCCTGTTGGAAGGGGATAGGACTAATTGATCTGTCGGTGCTTAAAGCCATTAAGGACTCTGGAATCAACTTTAGGTCTGACACTGGAAGCAGTGAGAGATGGATACTAGGATGAAATTCCTAGGCGAGGGTTAGGGTTTTAGAGAGACTGGTGATAGATTCTTTCGAAGTCGGAAGGTCTAAACATGAAGGAGAAGGTGAATTCTCAGATTAGGCAGTGGCAGCGGGGCAGTGAGTGAGGTGAGGGGGAGTCAGAAGAGACACAGACCCTTTCTGGAGGGCTTGCCGTGGACCTCCCACCCACGGTTCCACTGCAGGAGCAGCAGGCTGCTGTGTGATACCCCACGCATGTTGCTACTGCATCATGGAAGGAGATACGCTCATGAATCCCTAGGGCACGGGAAATGCGCCAGGCTAGCTGTAGCTCCAATGAGGTGGGTATTACAAGCTTTTACTTAAGGTGGGAGGAAAGGCGTGCTGTCCACAAAACTTTCCCCGTGGACAGAGAAAGTGGGTGCGTCGGCCCCCGTGCGTGCCCTTGAAAGGCAGACACTGGGTTTGGCTAACTTGATGCAGGCACAGCTGTTGCTGAATATGACAGGAAATCTACTCTAACTGTCCTTGTAATCTGGCGTGGTATTTTCAACCACGGCCTCCTGGCTTAAATTTCTAATTCAGTAGATGGCTGCTTTATAATCTTATTGTAGACAACTTATCTTTCACAGGCTGGCCGGTTAGATCTTTTATACTTTTAAATTGTCTTTGGATATAATGTGATAAAATACGTGATCGGGTTAATCTTTTTTCCTTTTTTTAACCTTCATGGCGGCAACCCACACAAGTTAGGCTCAAAGCCAGAAAGAAAATTGATCTGATCCTCTAAGCTTTTCACAACTCGTTTTTCACATCTTTGGGATTTATCATCACTGCTCTAGACATAATAACATTTTATTAACTATATTTGGAGATGAAAGGAGAAAGTGTGAATGAGACCAGGACAGAGAGCGTGCTTGCACAGTAGTAGCTAAAGGAGACTGACTGTGTGCCTAGTCATCAGGCCTTTAATCGGTTACAGTCCTGAGAACCCTGGAAACACAACAATGGCACAGTAGTGGCGGTCAGCAGAGCTCACAATAGTGTACACCAGAGAACACCACGGAGCGTGGACAGGAGGAGAAACGGTGCTGAAGGCGGGCGGAGACGACTCCGTGGGGCTTGCTTGTCTAAACAGAGAGCATGGGAAATTCATCTGAGCCTTGCACTCGTGTGTGTGTGTGTGTGTGTGTGTGTGTGTGTGTTTATGACTACATATATGTGGGAAGGACTGCCTTGTTACAAAGTGTATTTTGGATGCACTGTTCAACAGCCTGATAAACTTCTCTCTGTCATGGTTACCCCTATTGCCCTCACAGATGAGAAAATACAGGTTTCTAAGACTTTGTGATATTTTTTTTTAATCTATTGCAAACCAGTATGGGAGAAATTTAATACCATTGTAACCCTGCATGGTCATAAAAATTAATTATGAATGGTAAATTATTGTGTTAAATTATATCCTCTTGTGTGGATTGGTATATAGTCTCATTCCTGCACATACTTCCGTATAAAAGACTCAAGAGAGTGTCACTAGGGGGCGCTGCGGTACACGTTCCTCCATTAGGGATACCTGGTCACAACTGCACAGGGACTCTTGAATGCCCAAAGGAGTGAAAGTGATTGTAAAAGATTGTAGGTGCTTAGGAAATGATCAGTAAACAGCTTAATATATATGTATGTATGTATGTACACTTATGTATATGTATATGTATATGTGTGTGCGTGTGTGTGTGTGTGTGTGTGTATTTTATATGACAGAGTTGAAACCTGGACTAGAGATAATCATAGCCTAGTTTTGGAGGTGTCCAACCATGACAGCATATCAATAAAACTTCTTAAAACCCAGCAAGTGCAATTGGTATTTGTTCTCTTCTAAATTACCCTGAGACTCCCACATCATCACTACTGGGAAAAGTCATAGATTCATTCTCACGTCAGTCATTAATTGCAGTCTAGATATTTTTTCCAACATGTGGTGTCTTGCCTTCACTTTCAGTTTGCTTCCTCCTTCCCTGTTCTGCCACATTAGGTGTGTTCTCCTAGCATATATTTTTACCCTGAGTTACAAGATCATAGGTTCTCATTTATCTTCTTCCTACACACTTCATTTTGATGAACCCTTCCTCCAACTTTTCCCCCTTCCCCATCACTCAACTTTATATATTGCTACAATGTCCTATTGCACATACTTACCCACCAGAAGCTGACATTTCCAAAACCAGGAAGCTATGAATACCCTAAACCCCTAACACATCACACAGAACTATGGAAAATACATGAGTCTGAAAGACAAAAATATGTCAAGACTTGCATTCTTATGTTGCTGGATATAAATGGGAAAAGTCTACCTTGACGACGTATTCATCATTTGGGCCCAACATGTGTGGGAGATTTACTCACTCATCACTTTCCTTCCTTGCCTTTCTACACCTTTCTTCTTCCACTGTGCGAAGAGGGAGAAGCACCTGCTAGGTGTTATAATTAACTCAGGGGCACAGAGTCTTAGGAAAACAAGTCTCTGAATGTTTCAACTTTCAGTAACATGAGGTCTGTTTCATTCTTCAGGGCTGATTCCTGGTGCAGTATTTTGAAGTAGATTAATCTTGTTTCCTTCCTTATTGTCTGATATTTCAGACTTGGGGAGTCATAACGCTGTCCCCACCATTCAGGTAACATCAATAATTTGTGTTTGAGACTCTAACTTCCGGAGTATTGACAGACTGTAATGAAAATAAACCAGCAGATCATTTTAATTATAGCTCAAGTTTCCTTCAGTCCTCACCTGCTTCATCCCAGCTAGACAGCAAGGCTTGTTTTGTTGTTTTGCTCCAGAAAGAGGTCTTGGAGGTTAAAAGCCAAACTAACTTTTAGGACTTACTTTTCTCTTTGAGTTTTGAGTATGGCATTAGAAAACCTTTAACGTAGGAGAAGAGTACTGTGATGCCACTGCCACCACAGTTGGCAGCTGGCTTCCACCACAGAACGAGAAGGCGATGAAGGAGAAGACACTCTATTCCCCAGAGGCAGGACATCTGTGAGAGATGGCTGCAAAGAGATGAGATGTCATAGCGAGGAGGAATGAAGTCAATACTTTAGTTTTCATGATATTTCAGTTATCTGTAGTTACGTCAGGATTCTATAAATTTTACTGTGTTGCCAATTAGTTAAGTGTGTTCAAACTAAAAGAAATATTAAAGAAAAATGTGTTTTTCTTAAATATATTTTGCTGTTGGAGGAAATTCAGAAATAAAATGTGACTAAATACAGCTACTTATAACATCACCCTAAAATGTGGACTTGCCTGGAGTAACAGGTCTGAGATGACAGAGGCAGCAATGAAAGAGGAGAGGTAAGTTAGAATGGAAGGGAGAAGAAAAGACAAGATGTTATAACTGAATGAGAGAGAAGATATGGCAATTCAGGGAAGGGGAGAGAGAGACAGGTAGATGGACAAAAAGGAAGGGAGGGAAAGAGAATGGTTTAATAAATGGGAGTTAGAAATAAAACAGTGCAGGAAGTGAATAGGGGAGGACAGGATAAAAACAGAGATAAAAACAATGCAGTAACTGAGTACGTGAAAAAAAGACAAAAGTGAGCTGGAAGGGGAAAGAGGTAGAATAACTGAAGCAAAGTGCAAGACAGCAAGCATAGACAAGGAGGAGGGATAAGACAGCATGCAGTAACTGTACTGGAGGGATAAGCTACAGAGTGTGAGTGAATGAAGAGCCAGGACAGAAAAGACCTGAAGAGGAAAGATGAGATGGCTTAGAAAAGTGGACAGTGGAGATAAGACTGGATACAATAAATAAAACCAAGAGATAAGATAGGATGAACTGAAGGAACAGAAGAGACAAGAATGGATCTGTGGTTGAGACCACAGAAAATGAAAACTGGATCAAAGACAGTATCAGAATGGAGTAACTCAAACAGATGCGACTGGAATCAATAGCTGAACAGGAAAAGGTATCCAATAGTTGCCTCAAACCCCAAAGATAGAACAAGAAAAATCTCAAACCTCCACACATGAGGCTTACATTTTAATGGCAGAAATGTATTCTCTACAGTTGCAGTGAGTCCATGGTGGTGGAGTAAAGGAACAGCTGTTAGCTCACATCTTGATCCATAACCATGGCAGAGAACTGACTGGGAATGTCATTGACTGTTGAAACCTTGAAGGCCACCTCCGGTGACATACCTCCTCCAACAAGGCCACACCCCTTAACCCTTCCCATCTGGTGACTAAGCATTCAAATATATGGACCTGTGGGGTCCATTCTTATTGAAACCACCATCACTTGTCTCAAAACGTGAAGGTAAGAGGTGATAAAGGATCCTTGAAGCTGGAGAAACATGATGTGCCAAGACCCTAATTAATGACCTGAAAAGTTAGTTGCAGCTGAGTCATAAAAAGGGAAGTGGGTATTACCATTAGTGAGCCTTGCAAAGTAGTCAAGGGCCACCTTCAGGGTTTTGGCTTTTATGTGAAGAGCAAAGGGGTGGTTTTAAACTAAGAAGTGATGTCATCAGACTTCTCCTGCTGCAGTTGAGAATGTCTGGAACTTGAGATGGAAACATAGGTATGTGACAGAGTCGTGAGTAATTTGCCTGAAGAACGTGGCAGCAAAGAGAAGTGTTGATGATCTTCAAAGGTGTTTAGGAAAGAACCTGTGGTTTGAATGAGAAATGTTCCCCATAGGCTCATGTATTTGAGGATTTGGTCCCCAGCTAGTGGCATTTGTTTGAGAAATTTTGTGTGTGGAGACCTGCTAAGGAAGCAGATGGGCTTTGGGAGTTTGTAGTAGAGCCTCCCTTCCAATTCACTCTGATTCCTGATGTACTGACAAATGTGGTCAGCCATTTTCCTTCTCCTGCTTCCTGCTGTCACGTGGTCCTCACTATTCTGGACTCTTCACTCTCTGGAAGCATAAGTCAAAATACACCTCCTTTAAGTTGATTCTGGTCATGGTATTTTGTCACAACAACAGAAACTAACTACTATAGAACTTGATTTATTGGCAATGGGAAAAAAAATGGAAAATATAAAGATGTTAAGGCGGATCCCCAGATTTTGAGCATGAGCAACTATTGTCATCCACTGTGATAGGATACAGTATTAAATATAATAATGCTTTGAGGAAAACAGAGGTAGGGTATGGATTTATTTTTTCTATTTCAGGTTTGGAGTGACCTTTAGCAGAGATTGAGCCTGTAATTTGGGGAAAGAAAGAATTAGGTTTGGGATATAAATTCAGATATCATAGAGGATGGATGGTACTAGAAGCCAAGAGAACGGATGAAATCATATAGGAAGAAGATATAAAGTAAAAATGGAGGGGCCTTTGCAGTAGCAAATCTTTCCTGTATTTCTCTGACATAGTATGTGATACCCACTGAAAAACAATGAAATAATTTGATTGTGTATGGTGTTATAGTGCATTAGTATGTATGAGGCTAATGCCACAAATTGCTTTAAAATATAGAGACAGGATAAAGCTTTCTCAGAGCATACACTTGTAATTACTACCTAAAGGATATATTTTTGCCATGTGACTGTAGCAGCATTCAGAAAATACTCATACTGAGAAAACAAAGGCCAAATTTTATTTAGAGCAACCTGCAGGGGAAGGTGGATATTATCCAAAACACAGTCTATGTCTTTTTCCAATTTAATCTCACTATATTCACTCTTTTGAATGTCAGTAGAGTGAATGTGGACCCTAGAATCAGGACCTGTTTCAGACAGCTCAAATTCTTCATTTGCAAAATGGAAAAAAATACTACCACTTCACTGAGTTGTTGTAAGAAGTGAGCCTTGTATGAAGATAGAACTTGCAAAAGATGGCCTGTCGTTAGTAAGGCTGCAATCCACTGCATACTAATGAGCCTAACAGTCACACAATGTCAACCCGTTAACCCGTTAAATAATGTCATATTAATATAATAAAAATGAAAGAACCTAAAATGTGCCTTGAGTCCATTACACAGTGTTTCCAAAAGCATCTGGAGATTTGGCAAAGGAAGATAAAAAAACAAAAGAAGAGAGAAGAGATGGGCCGAGCCAGGAAGATCAGGGTCTTAGAAATCAGAGAACGAGAACATTCCAAACGGAAAAGATAGTCAGAGGCATTCTATCTGCGTGAGAAAAGTCAAGTTAACTAAGGACGCTGTGTGTTTGGTATGAAATCACTGAGGGTCCTAGAGACGTCATTGACAGGGAGCAGAGGGAACAAAACGTAATTAGCAGGAGTGGAAGAGTAGGAGGAGGTGAGGGAACAAAGACATCTATATCAAAAGGAAAGCTGAAAATAGCTGGAGGAAAGAAGAAATGGGGGAGAATATTAAAAACAAAAAAGAAAAGAAAATCAGTAGAATTGAAGAGATCTGGGAAGAAAAATGGAAGAGAAAGATACTTTTCTGACTAAACTTCCCAAGAAGGATGAGTTTAGTGTCAAGTAAAATCCTATATGAAGGAAGAATGTGGCAGGAGAAATGTGAGACAATTTCTACTTCCTGGCATTCATCTTTATCTGTCTGGACTTTAAAATGTTTTAATGATAACAGTTAGTGACATCCAAGGTTTACAGTCTGATGATCTTTTATATATAAAATGTATTATATCAATGCGTTGCTAGCGATCACCACAACCTATCAATATGTCTATCATGACACATGTTGCACATTCAGTCTTGAGAACAGAGTTATCTTGTAAAGGAGAGCTTTATGCCCTCTCACCAGCGTTTGCCCATTTCCCCCAGCTCTCAGCCCTTGGAGAGACTCCATGCTTCTGTGAGTCTGACTTTTTAGATTCTATAGAGAAGTGAGATCGTGCAATATGTGTCTAGCCTATTTAACTTAGCATAATGTTCTCAGTGTCCAACCATTGCAGTTGCGAATGGCAGGGCCTACTTTTTAATGACTTGGTAATATTGCATTGTATGCTCTAAGGCAGTGTTCCTGGAATTTTTTTTCCTTTTCCCCAATAAATTTTAATACAGGCCTAAATAACTAGGAACATAAGACAGGTATACAACTCGAGCATATACTGTGAATACATCTCATGCCATTGGTGCCACATCTTCATATGTTTCCATTGTGTGTCCATTAACAAGTCACGGAAGCTGTAGCTGTTTTAATCCTTTCATAGTTTAGTTTATTCTAGAATAGAAGTTACTCAACCACTACACTATGAGGTAGTCTTTTCAAGCCACGAGTGGCAGCTCACGCCTATAATCCCACAACTTGAGAGGCTGATTGCTATAAACAGGATTGCTATAAGCTTAGCTAGGCCTAGGCCAACCTAGGCTACAGTGTGAGACTCTATCTCGAACACAAACACAAACAATAATAGGGTGTTCTGAATTGACTATGTATTTACCCTAAGTGGCGAGTTTATAGTTTTACGTCTCCAGGTTGTGACTTAAAGTTCGTTAATTTTAATGTGAAGGACTCTCCATTGTTTCTTGTATGATAAGTCTTACACTGACTAGTTCTTTCAACTCTTGGCTACCTAGAAAAATCTTTAAAAAAAAGAAAAAAGAAAGAAAAGTTTTCCTTTCCATTCAGTTCTGAAGTTGGTGTTTCTGTGTACAGCATTCTTGCCTGGTTTCCTTTTAGAGCTCTGAGTACGTGGGTTTTCTGGTTTGTGGAGAAGTTCACTGTTAGCGTCCTACGGATTTCCTCCCACAAGTTCCCAAGAGAAAAGTCATTTTTCTCTTGCTGTTTTTGAAATTGTTGGCAATCTGATTATAATCTGTCTTAGCATCTCTTCTTTGGGTTATCCTTTTTTGGGATGCTTCCACTTTCATGATTGTAGATCTACATCCTTCTAAAGCTTTGGGAAATTTTATCCCCCACTTCTTTAAATTTATTTTGTCACCTTTGATCACTTTTATCTTTCTGGCACTCCCATGGCTCATGTATTTGTATACTTTCTGGTGTTTCAAAATCTTTTATGCTTTCTTCTTTCCTTTTCCCTTTTTTTCTGATATAATTGGAGACTTTTAAATGGTGTGTCTTGGAGTTCACGAGTTTTTCTCTTGTGTGACTGTGTTTGATGTTGGAACTGGGTCCTTCAGTTCTGTCTTTGCAATTTGCCGTTAAGTCTGCCAGAGAACACACATGAACTCTAATAAAGCTGAAATTAAAGTCTTTATCTCTGGTCCATGGCTGCACGCCCAAAGCATGCAGCCCCAACCCTCACAGTTCTTTGTATTTTGTGTACAAAAACCACATCCTAGACACACTTCAGTTAATAAAAATAGTTAAGAATCAAAACTACAAAAGCCAGAAGGCAAGGTTAGCACATTTAGGGACTTTCCTAGATTCTGGAACTATGGATAGGTCTTTGATGGATTAGGTCTTTGTTCCCTTTTTAAGAGGTATTGGGTCCTATGTGCTGGGTTTTAAGGTAAGATTAGTGCCTCTAACATGGTATCAGTTATGCTAAGATCTAGAGGCCTGCTACACTTGTATATTCAGCTCCTGGGTTTTTCTTTTGTTCTTTTTATTGTTCCTTTTTTATTAATCTTATTTTCTTTTTAAATTATTGTTCCAATTTTGTTCAGTTACCTATTTCTTGATTTTAAAATGTTCCATTTCATTAAACTTCTTTAAGATGAGTACTTGAATTCTTTTTCAGGGTGTTCATTGATCTCCATGTCTCTCTTTGCTTATTGGAGCTTTGCCTATTCTCTTTCTTAGTGCTGAACTTGCTCGATCATTGTCTGTGTAAACTGTACATTGGTGTCTATGTAAAAGGACAAATGGAAGTTTCAGTCTTTACACATGAGCAAGACCTTACCCAGCTGCTCACAGGATTGCCTTTGGATTTGTGGCTAAGCAGAGCTAGAGCTGGGTTCTGGGACTGCTTTTGGGTCTGTGAGGTGATCTGAAAGTTGGCATCTCTGTTAACAGGGTCTCAAGGAGAGGTGAGTGCTGTTTCTGGTTAGACTGACAAGACTCTGGGACCTTTGGTTAACAGGACTGATGCTTCAGAGTTCACAGATAGACTTGCTGGCTGATAGGTTTTGTGGGCTCCCTATAAAGGCTCTTCCGGGCCGCCGAGTAGTTAGTTCCCTGAGTATGCAATGCCAGCACCGACCTCAGCACGAAGGGCTGGAACTGAATCAGGGCTGCTTTGGGGTTCATAGGAAAAGATGGGATCTGAAAGGCTGCTTCTGCAGGCAAAGGAAGGCACATCTTTCTGTGGGTCACTGGTTAGCCTGTAACTCAGAGATGCTGGAGCTGAATGGCAGTGTTGTTTCAGCATCCACAGCCAGGACTTATATTAACGAGTCTGTCCTTCCTGTGTCCCTGGCTATAGCCCAGTTCAGAGGGGGCAGAGATGCGTCTGGCTCAGAGCTTATGGCAATGCTAGTGATTTTGCCACTGAATGTGCCTACCCTTTTGAAACAGCCCTCCTGGCTTTGGACTCTATCAGGGTTTCACTCCCTATCATTGCCCCTTAACTTCTCTAAAGCACATTAATCGCCGTGGGAAGACAAGACTGGAACACTTCTCTTTCACCCGTGGCCTGATCTATTTTTCCCCTTTTCCACAAACTATGAGATCATTTGTTGAGGCCAAAAAGAAAAACAGGGCTTTAAGAAGGCTGGGGAGTTTAGATATGGAGCAATTTTTAAAAGGGAGCAAACAAGGCCATGCCATGATGGAACACACCTTTAATCTCAGCACTCGGGAGGCAGAGGCAGGTGAATCTCGAGTTTGAGGCCAGCCTGGTCTTCAGAGTGAGTTCCAGGGCAGGCAGGACTATAGAGGCTGTCTCAAAATTGGGGGTTAGGGTCAAAGAGGTTTACTATATAACTGTAGCACTCCGGGGTGAGTGTGCATGGGTTTATAACGATTGAGGAAGGGGAAGGAGACTGCTGGGATCACCCCAGCATCTTTCTTTCTAGTTGGGTGTAGAGGGGAGGGGACAGAAGATGACAGAGGGTTTAGGGGAATGCCAACAAAGTGATCATAGAGCTGGATTATGGATTTTTGCTTACTTGGGAAGAGAAACAAAGATAGAGTAACATTTGATAGACAGGAGAGATGTGGGAAAATACAAACACAGAGAGGCCACTGGAGATGGATAACTGCTAGGCTTGGCCTGTCCAACCAGCAAACTATGAAGTCAGGAAGGCGAGGCCTCATTTTATGACTTCAGAGACTGAGAAGTTTTGATGGTATGTTCTAGAGTGAGACTGTGGAAGGGGAAGACTAGAAGAGAAGGAAACAGAGGCAGAAGTCAGTGTGTTGGGTGACTTACCCATCAGACACTGAAGTGCCCTGGGAACATGCTAAGACTTTAGCTGGTGCTAAAGTCTTTATTGAGCAAAAAGCCAGTGGATGGCAGCAATGAGGTTGCAGAACAGGTAAACAGCATGAGCCTCAAAGAAGGAAGAGCTAGAGGGTAAGCAGCACTGGAAAGTTTTGAGCACACTAGTCCTCAAAAACTAAGCGTAGCACTAGCAAAAAATAGAGGTATTATTTCTAGCCAAAGACAAAGAAGAAGATGACTGGGGGGAGGAGGAAAGGAGAGAAAGACATGGAGAGATGGGAGAGAGAGACAGGAGGTGGGAGAGATGGGGAGAGCGCACGTGCAGATTTCAACTTAAGCTTCTGGGATGGGTATTGACAACTGTATGGAGACATCTTGTGTTTTCCAGTACAGTCAGGATTAAGTGAAGATTCAGCTAGTATGTGCCAGCACAGCCAGGTCCTTTGCTTCCCTCCTGCCTCAATGCCAACATCTGTCTACTTATCTAGCTGGCTTTTCCCAATAAGTCAATAGCTAGACGGGATGGCAATGTGATTGTGGCATTATGTATTACCCTTTGGCAGAAAACTGGATAGGAAGGTCTGTTTAAACTTTCTAAACTATTTTTATGATTACCGCTTGGCTCCACATAAATACTGGTTCATTCTCAGATATGAGAATGATATGAATTCTCAGATATGAATTCTCAGAGAGAATCTTTTAGCAACCGGGGTCTGGAGGTGTTGCACGATCTAGCCTATTGGGTGATCAGGTTAAAAATGCTCCATTGTGTATTGTTCCTTTTTAGTAGGTTATATATTGTTCTCAAAAGACGTTTGTTATATTTCAAATAAATGCGTTTACTATTTCATTTACTCACTATCTTCGAAAATTGACCGAAATAGAATGCCCGCGCTTATCTCGGCTTGGGCAGTATTGTGGTAGTTACGGTAACGAGAACAGCAACCATTACAGCACCATAGGAAGCATTCCTTTTCTCTGAAATATTTAGGCAATCAACATTTCCAGCCAAAATTTCAATTATCTACTGTGAGTTTTACTTGTTGCAATACCTCAAATTTCAGAGGTACTTTGGGGCTCAAAGGCCAGGATTTCTAAGTCAGTATTCTGTGCCTTTGATATGATGAGCTATTAGTGGTGGATAAAGTGTTACATGTTAACTAGACTTTCCACAGCTGTGCAGTATTGTCTATATATTTTGTGGGATTGACGTTCTGGAAAGCAGAGTGTCAAGTATGCATTTAATGTGTACTTTTAAACGCACTTAGGGCAATTAAAATATTTGTAGTCAAAGGTATCACATCTCAATTCTTCGTAGAATTATTTTCAACTATGTCATCATTAAGATGCTTTGTAAAATGCTGACCGTAGCTGAAGAAACTAATAATCAGATAGATTTCTGTTAGAGAAGTGTGTGGGTGTGGGTCTGTGGGTGCACGTGGCTGTATGTGTACACATATTAGTGCGAGCAGAGAAGCGGCTTGCAGTAAAAATGTAACTGACATAAAAATACAACACATCTATGTAAATTGGCCTAGTGCTGTGAAAAACCAGGGGAAGACTAAGATTGGCAGTTTCCAAAGGATGGAAGAAAGGAGGGACATTCATTCTTAATTCTTCCTCGCCATTCTTAGGTGTCAAGCTGGGAGCAGACGCAAGCAACAGGCGTGCAAACATCTGGAGACAACAAAGTCTGCACATTTCTACACAGAGACCACTGTGAAGTGGGGACCCTGTTATTTCAAGGAATTCTAACCCCCCCCCCCTTACTGATTCATGCCGTTCTGGTGAAGGATTTGTGTATTAATATTTCTGACAGTAATTGAAGACTTTTTAAAAGATTTTTGCTCTGATTGTTTGCATGTAATTACCATTTTAATTTATCTTTACTCCCTCTTAGGATGAAGCAGTTCGTATCACTTCATAAAGATGATCAGTAACCTCATTATCTGATGAGAATCCAGCTGATGGACCAACCGGGGCTCCTTGTGCATGACATGGCATGCCCCTAGGCTTCACCCTCTTCCCACAAGCATGTGTGGTACTTTCTGGGCTTAACCTGGCTGCTCTATCGTGTTTAGCCTTTGCTTACATATATTTCTCTCTCTCTCTCCTTGATGTTCAATGAAGACAAATGACATGGAGAAGGGGAACAAGGAGACTCACGAATTCTTGGCAGATAAATTTTTTATCTCCAAAAGTCATAAATATAAAACAGAGTGACAAAGATCTTCACATTTTGCTCATCTCTTTGGTCACTTTCCTGCATTTGGATCAATTACTCTTCACTTATGATTTTGGTGTGAACCTCGCGGCTCTTCACCCGCAGCTTGTTGACCTGAGACTCGGCAATGTCTGCCCGCTCCTCGGCTTCCTCCAGCTCATGCTGGATCTTGCGGAACTTGGCCAGGTTGACATTGGATTGTTCTTCCTGTAAATGGAAACACATTTATAAGGAAAAAAAAAATGTTCACCATTTCTAGACTTTTAGATCAGTGCATCTTGAGTGCCCTTTTGATTAAAACCAATTTGCTCTAGTAAATTTTCAAAGAAGCCTAGAGAACTGTGTAAGTTTTTTGGCCCATTAACTCCCGTTTTGCTTCATGAACTCATTGATAAATACACACAATGCTGCTCTGAACTTTCAGAAGAGCTAACGCTACCATGACTATGTCAGGCTTCCAGGCATTGTTGTCATTGCTGTTGAGGTTCCTGAGGATAGAGGAGACTCACACAAGCAATCTCTATGACATCAAACTGAATGTAAATTATTGCCACTTAGGTCATAAATCATCCCCCACTTAATAAAGTTTTGAAATTAAACATGTTTATTATTCTGTAAAATAGCCCTAGTGATCTCCAATTGTGCTTGTAGATACAGCAATGAATTTGGAAAGGCCAGTCTTAATTTAGTCTCCAGTAATCATTCTTTTTTAAAACATCTCATTAAGAACCCTCGCAAAATGTGACATTCAGATTTAGAACATTTATGAAGCTTAGAGTCATTTTAAATGGGGTAGCTCAGAAAAGCCCTTACATCTCCCTCTCACGGTAGAAGAAAGCAAGAGCTGGAGTGGAGGGGGGAAAGCTGAATGGTTTGCCAGGGTGTGGGTGCGAGGCGCACATATGTGCACGTCTCTGTTCTTTCTTCTCCCTTTGCTGTTTTCCTCCCCCCTTTTGTGTCCCAGAGCTAAGAGGCCAGAGGATAAACAAAAGCCACTGATGGGCAGAGGACCTTATCTGCAATGTGGAGGTACATATATCCATAGAGAGGCAAGGGATACTTGACTCTGTAAGATGACTTGGAAAAGGGTCAATGTGATAATGTAGATCTGCAGCCACCTATTGATTAGAATATCACTGGACCCTCTGGCCTCCATAATGTGACACTTCAGTGGCCCAGTGGTTCTCTTCATTGTGTCCACAACAATGTCTTGCAGTGTAACTAGAATTCCTGGTTCCCTTGCACCCTCATCATCTGGCCCCCTTAGGTTTCCTTTTCAGTAATGCTTACGTCACCCACTTGGCTACTCACACCACAGTTTGGTGGATTACTCCTGCTTTGCTTCCATTTACTTCCAAGGGTAGCCTACCAGAGGTCTTAATGCTTTCGATCTCCAGGGTGAATCCTGAGTCTCATGAATTCCCTTTGTTTTATTCTTGCCCTAACGCAAGCCACAGACCCACCTGAAATTTTTCCCAACATACCTTCTTGCACTTACTTGGGTTATCCAACAATCTTTTCTCTACACTGTAGCAAGGACACTTTTAAAAAGGAAAAGCAGGTCATGTCTGGCCTGGATAGGAACATTGCCTTTGTTTCTGTGGTCTGACTGTATTTATATTAAGATGCAGGCTTCTTTCCAGAGCCCAGAAGACTTTGTGAGCTGCCTTTTGCCTGGTCCTCTAGCCTCAGGTACACTGCTCTCTTCCTCGGTCTTTCCGTTTCTTGAATAGGACTCCTAGCACTGATTCTCCCTCTCTCTAGAATGCTATAGAGACTGTGTTTCGGTTGGCTGGGTTAGATGCTTACAACAGGACTCAGGGCCTCGGAGATGGCAAGCCTACATCATCTCCCATCCTCATTCTCCCTAGGGCAGTGTCCTCTGTGACATGAAGTGGCCAGTTGCATCACATTCTCGGTAGGTCATTTTCCTTTGACCCTTCTTTGTTATCCTCATATTTTTATTTCATTCCTTTAACTGCTTTGGCCTCCTGGTGTCTGGGAGCTGGGGGCCACCAGTCATGTCAGGATGCCTGAACTCACCGCTTCCTCAGCTTGTCTCTTGTATGCTTTGACCTTTGATTGCAGTTTGTCCACGAGGTCTTGGAGCCTGAGGACATTCTTGCGGTCCTCTTCAGTCTGGAAGATGTGAAAGTGTGAGCTTCCAGGAGGCATAAATATCCCCTCACCTTTCTGTGCCTGCTGTTTTTAATGTCTTAAAGAAGCCCCTTTCTTTACCTGGTACGTGAGCTCCTTCACACGTCTCTCATGTTTTCGCAGACCCTTGATAGCTTCCACGTTGCGCTTCTGTTCATTTTCAACTTCTCCTTCAAGTTCCCGGACCTGTCAAAAAAAAAAAAAAGTTGATTTAAATTTTTTTAGATTTGTTTATTTTACTCTATGTGTGTGAGTGTTTGCTTGCATGTGCGCCACAGAGGTCAGAGGTGGGTATCGATCCTCTGGCATTGCAGTTACAGGCAGTTGTGAGCAACCGTGTGGGTGCCGGGAACTGAACCTGGGCGCCATGCATGAGCAGCAAGTGTCCTTATCCACTGAGCCATCTCTCAAGCACCTAAAGGCAGACTTTTAAAAATATTTGCTACCATCTAATCAGTCAATGAGTTTCTCCTTCTTCAAGTGCCCTGCTGTTTCATATGTAGATCCTGATGTCTTAGTCGTAGTGCCCAAACATAAGATGTCAGGCAAGAGAGGCTGCCAGCCTTTCATCTCAGGACACCCTACAATGTCTATCTGTCTTAGGTATTGGAAGTCATGTGCGAGAGTAGAAACAGAAGAATACAAGTTGACCAGGACACCTACCCTGGCCTCCAGTTTCTGAATCTGCTTCTTGCCGCCCTTCAGTGCCAGCTGCTCAGCCTCGTCCAGACGGTGCTGCAAGTCCTTCACTGTCTGCTCCAGGTTCTTCTTCATTCGCTCCAGATGGGCACTGGTGTCCTGCTCCTTCTTCAGCTCCTCTGCCATCATGGCAGCCTGATGAGTAAGTGATAAAACAGCGGGTTAAGGGCTGATGAGGCCCAGCAGGCTTCAGGTTCACTACCTCCATCTTGCCCTCTGCTCACGTCAGTAATGGCTTTCTTGGCCTTCTCTTCTGCATTGCGGGCTTCCTGGACGATGTCCTCCATCTCTCCCTGGATTTGGGAAATGTCTGTCTCCAACTTCTTCTTGGTGTTGATGAGGCTGGTGTTCTGGTTAAAAAACCAAACACAGAAGTATTAAATATAGAAGGACAAAGTTTGAATGCCAGATGTCCAAATGAGCTAGCAAACTAGTTATTATCTAGCATCTCTCAGGGGTTCCATAAATTATATGAGTTACAGCATATTTTTAAAGGACAATCAATTCTGGATGTCATAGATCAGATACACGAAAATGTTGTTACTCTTCTCCAGTTAAACATACTAAACTTACTTCTTCATAAAACATTACAGATACATTTCCAAACAATGCTAAGATATGAGCAAGACTTTATATTTATTTACCAACCTGGGTGTGGAGGAGCTGCACGCGCTCACTGGCATCCAGCAGCTCCTGCTCTGCGATCTTTCTGCTCCTCTCCGTCTGCTCCAGCGTGGCCCGCAGCTCCTCAATCTCAGCCTGCAGCAGGTTGGCTCTGCGCTCCACCATGGCCAGCTGCTCCTTCAGGTCCTCCTGGCCCCGGAGGGCATCATCCAGGTGCAGCTGGGTGTCCTGTGCAATGAACAATCATTGAGACACCGTGTCCTCAGGCCGAGTCAGCCCACTCACCTGGCACCACCTCTGGGTGCCCCCCACCTTGAGGATGCCTTGTGTGTTCCTGTAGTTCCTCAGGGCCTCGGCAGCCATGCGGTTGGAGTGGTTCAGCTGGATCTCCATCTCGTTGAGGTCTCCCTCCATCTTCTTCTTGATCCTGATGGCGTCATTCCTGCTCCTGATCTCTGCGTCCAGCGTGCTCTGCATGGACTCCACAACTCTAATGTGGTTTCTCTTCAGCTGGTCGATCTCCTCGTCCTTCTCTGCAATCTTCCTGTCGATCTCAGACTTGACTTGATTCAGCTCCAGCTGGATGCGCAGGATCTTTCCCTCCTCGTGCTCCAGAGATGCCTTGAGGATGGCAAGAGGTGACGTTAGCAGGAGAATGGAAGTGTGCCATATCCTAGGGAGGTTAAACTGACCTCTGACCTTCTTCATAAGTTTATATCTTTTTGCTACCCTCATCCATCCTTATATGCATCTTTACTGCATTGTTATAGAAATCTGATGTGCAAAATTGTTGGTGTTATGTGCTTCTGTCTCCTCAGCCAGATGAGTCCCCTTAAGGAAAGCCCTCCTTTTATTCATCTTTATTTGTTTTCTGTTTCTGCCACAGTTCTTAATATGTACTTATGGTACTTGTGTTCATGTTCGTTCTTTCTCTTTACCCTCAGTGGAGAGAATAAAGAATAATTTTTCAGCTCTTGCTTCACCAATCTTTGTACTCCACAGAGCTTAATTCCTTCAGTAATTGTTGTGAAACAAAAATAGAATGTCTACCTCTGCTTCCTCTAAAGCAGCCTGGAGCTCAGATTTTTCCTGATCAATTTGCTTCTTTATTTTTTCCAGTTCATGGATACGTTTCCCTCCTTCTGCAATCTGTTCAGTGAGGTCAGAAATCTCCTCTGTTAAGGAGGAAAACAACAGAAATGTGTATAGAGACAGGAAGTGTTCTTTCAAATCTCTTGTTAAAGAAATGTTAGATGCACTCACGTTGCAAATTCTTATTTTCCCGTTTCAAGGTTTCTAGCTGGTCTAAAGATTCCTCATAAGCATTCTTTATCTTGAACAGCTCTGTGCTGAGAGACCGGGACTCCTTCTGGGAGGCTTCAAGTTCAGCATGGGTTTCCTCATACTTCTGCTTCCATTCTGCCAAGATCTGAGTAGCGAAGGATGAGAAAAATATTGCAGATAAAGTTTGACTGGGTAGAAGTTGTGTGTTCTAGAAACTCTGAGTTTGATTTGCGTGATCTTGTATTGAAAAATAACTGTGAAGGAAAAGAACTAACAAAGCCGGAAGTACGCCCACCCCCTCACACAATCCCTGCCAATGGATGAGGGCAGCTGAGCTCAAGGCAGTGTTCCAGCCATTCGGAAGGCTGGTCACATTAAAGAAGGATCTGGAAGCGCACCTTGTCGAAGTTTCTCTGCTTCTTGTCCAGGGCGGCGCACGCTGCGTTGGTCCTCTCCACGTCAATCATGAGGTCCTCCACCTCGTTCTGCAGCCGCTGCTTCGTCTTCTCCAGGGACGCGCACTTGGCGTTCACGGCCTCCACGTGCTCCTCGGCATCCTGCAGACGCTGAGCCAGCTTCTTCCTGAGAAGAAAAGGAAAATGGATGGTATGGGAATGGCTATCAGTAGAACTGAATACGTCAAAATGGCTACAAGTGAACGTTTCCACAGCCAGACTTCCCCAGTCAGTGTTTATGCGGCTTGTTTGGTGCAGTGCCGCTAAATGCAACCAAATTTCAGCATCACTCGGTGGAGCCTGAGCCAGCTTGAGCCTCTTCCTTCCTTTGTAGACCTTACTGCCACTTGTGTCTGAGTCTGCACTCGGCTTTAGTGCTCAGAGGGTAGAGGATTGTTATGCTGCTAATCTTTGTGTCCGTAGAGGCTGGCACACATACAAAGCGCTCGAACGCTGACTATGTCAAATTCAGTTGCCTTTGTTTGCATAATCGTTTCTCTTTTTGTTAACTTCCAATTAAAAAAAAATTCCCAAATCAATAAAAATGAGAGTTTATGTCAAAATCACTCTTAAGCATCTACCAAAACATAAATGCCATCAGTATATAGGTTGTGCAAGATTGAATGCCTAATGGCACCTTCAGCTGACTGTTGAGCAAGGTGCTTTCCTACCTAGATTCTTTCTCACAGAAATTCGGCCTGGAACTCTCTGATTGCATTGAATGTTCATTCCCTTACAACACCGTGCTTTCTCCCTTCCCACAACCTCTCTGTACTCCACATTTGGTCTCGTCCACATTTCTGTATTTCCTCCTACAGTCATATTTTTGCATATAAAAAGAAAGAACTACTATTCAATACAGATTATTTTTCTCTTTGTGCTCGTACCCTTAGGCCAATTATTCCATTAGTGGTTGAGAGAGGGGGGGGGAGGAGAGAGAGATAGGGGGAGAGAGAGAGAGAGAGAGAGAGAGAGAGAGAGGGAAACACCTGAAAGTATATTATTAACTGAATTTGTTATTGTAATAATCCCATGTGCACCTGTGTAGACAGAATGAGGTCAAAAGTTACCCCTTTGAAAAATTACCATTTGCCTTCCTCTTGCCTTGTATCTTTTCTCTGTCAGCCATGGACTTCTACCATTTCTTTCCAGGGACTACCTAAGGTATTTTTATTTCCCATTTGGATTGATGTTCATATTTTCCCCAGCATCTTAGGCTTTGAGAAAGCAAGGACCCTTTTTGCCCACAGAGAATTCCTGGCCCAAGCACTTTGTTAGTAGATATACTACCATTCTACCCAAGTCAGGCACGTACTTGGCCTCCTCCAGCTCCTCCGTGCGCTGGATGGCATCCGTCTCATATTTCGTCCTCCATTGCGCCACCTCACTGTTGGCCTTGGACATGGCCCTCTGCAGCTCAGCCTTGGCTTCCTGCTCCTCCTCATACTGTTCCCGCAGCAGGTCACAGTCATGGCGGGAGGACTGAAGAGCATGAGCCAGGGCACTCTTGGCCTGAAAAGTAAGAGGTTAGTGATTTAATTGTATGCATTTAAACTGGTAATTATTCTCTAAGCTCTTAGAGGCCGCCAGCAAAGAGGGAAGGAAAATCTACACACAAGGTAAAAGTACACACTGGAAGACAAACAACTGCAAGAATGATGATAACCATGGCAACAGTGATAAGCTGGCTCACCTTTATCTCCTCTTCAAGCTGCCTCTTCAGCTCCTCAATCTGTTGAGTAAATGCCTGTTTGCCCCTAGAGAGCTGGGAAACTAATGAGTCCTTTTCATCTAGCTGACGTGAATATTCACCTGCAAAGACCAAGGTCCAGAAAACTCAGCCCTACTTTAGACATTAAAACTCTACAACAAAAACTGGAACAGAGAAAGGATGCCGAGCCTAAAACGAACGCTATACCAAACGTCCATCATCTACTTCACTACTGATGAACAAATCCATGTAACATGACAATATGGCGAACCTTGAGCCAAATTCTGCATATGATCAACCAAGGTTTTGGAAGATATTTAGGATGATCTGGTTGTAGTTGAAAGATGTGGTGGGGTATGTAGAAAATAATGTAGAGTGATCAGACAGAGCACATAGGTACTTTCTGGCTAACAAGGTACTATTTTAGTCATCTGAAACATTTTTTTTTTATGTGTGGGAAATTGGAATCTTCAAACAATCGACACCGTAAGTAGAACTGATGCTCAGAAGAAACTCTGGGAAGCATGCTCATTTTGGGAAAGCAAGCAATTTTCTTCCTGTCCCCAGAATAAGTTGGTTCTGAATAGTAAACACTCCCCAAACCAAATTGTGTTCAAATTTGTCTTCCATTCTTTAAGGAACATATTCAGAAAATACAAGGCAGGAAAGCTTTTCAGCACCCCTTGTGAAAATTAATTACAAGTCTTACCTGTTTTGAACTTTATTAAGAAGCACATGTTTAACTTTTCAAGATCACACCAGTGGTGGGAATAAAAGCACGTGCTGTAGAGGGGAAATGTCAGGGAGCAGCCTACCCTGAGAAGAGCTTTTTTTTTTCACTCTGAACGTCCTGCCCAGTGTAATAACAATGATACAGTCTCTTGAGCATCACGGGGCTCATAGCAGCATAGCGTTAGAATGAAGTTGCTCAGTCAGCAAGAGGCCTCCGTGCAGAGACTTCCCAGTCTGGCTGGTCGGACGCTTCACTGCACTTGCACTCCTGACTCTCTCCTTTCCGCACCGTGTGCATCCTAGCAGTGTGTACAAATGAACTCCACATTCCCAAGATGTGCCATCTTCAAACGGGGATAACATTAGACAGGCTCACGGGAAAAAGAAGTAACGGTTAGCTGGGACGGTATTTGAAAAAGTGAAGACTTACTGTGGGGGTACACTTTGTATAACCCTCTTTGATAATCCTGTTCATTTTGCTTTGAGATCAAGCCTTAATATGTAGCCTAGGCTGGCCTGAAGCTCACAGCGTAGGCCAGCTTGACCTTAAACTTAGCATCCTTCTACATCAAACTTCCTGGGAATACAACTATGGATATGTGCCTAATTGCCCAACTCATATTTGATAACTTTTTTTATTATAGCCAAATATGCTATATGATGTCCAAAGCAGAAAGTGACTGTATCAAACCACCTACCTACCTACTGAAGTACCTATCTTCTTCTGTTAAAAAAAGAAAAAGAAAAAAAGGAATCTTATGCCATTGCTCAATAATGAGATACCTCCAAGGAAGTTAATATAGGACCTCAAGTAAACCAGCAAACTTTTCAGCAAATTGAAAATCCATAGTTAAGTTTGTAGCTGCAGAGAATCAGCCTACCTGACTCTGTCTGTAGACGCCCTCTCTGTGCAGTCAGCTCATTGATGAGCCGCTGCTGTTCCTCCTCCTTTGTCTTCAGCTCGCTCACCTGGTCCTCCAGGGTGCGGCACATCTTCTCAAGGTTTCCCTGCATTCAAAGAGTTGTAGAAGCCATTCAAGCAAGTCCTTGCAACAAAGACCATTATAGTGACACCGGCATAGCTGCTGATTTGAGAATAAACTGTTGTGTACAGACAAAGATAACAATGAGTCTCAGACGTCATGGGAGGAAAAACATGTCTGAGCATACTGCTACCATGAAGTTTTATGGCTCCGGTGTCTTCTCTAGATATTCTTAGCTGTGGTATAAGTTAATGATACCTAACTGAGCTGATGGCATGTTTGTGAGAGGTAAATTTTGTTTGAGCATCAAAGAAAAATGAAAAGCTCCATGATTGACACAAAGCATTTTAAAACCTCAGAATATATAGCTGAATGGTATTTTTGTTTGTTTGTTTTCTGACAGAGTTCACACTTTCACATCTTTTGTTATTTGGGAATGGCTATTCTCACTTAGAGTGAGCACACCTAATGGCTTATTCCCCATTTCCCTAGTCCCAATTTGTGTTGCCCCTCCTCCTGATAGCTCCTGATGATATGTTAAGGTTCACACTTGTCTACAGAAATATCTCTGACATTTTATCATGTTTGTACCTTGGATTTGGAAATAACCTCCATGTTGCTAGCGAGGTCATCAATCTCCATCTTCATCTCACTCTTCTCCTTCTCCAGCTTCTGCTTGACCCGCTGCAGGTTGTCAATCTGTTCCCCGAGCTCGGCCACGCTGTCCGCGTGCTTCTTTCTCAGGGTGGCTGCTGTGGCCTCATGCTGCAGGGTGGCCTCCTCCAGGTCCCTGCGCATTTTCTGGAACTCAGCCTCTCTCTTCTTGTTCATCTCAATCTGGGCTGAAGTGGCCCCTCCAGCTTCTTCCAGCCTCTCGCTGATCTCCTCCAGTTCCCGGGAGAGGTCAGAGCGCTGCTTCTCTGCTTTGGCCCTGGAGGCCCTCTCTGCCTCAATCTCCTCCTCCAGCTCCTCGATGCGGGCCTGAGGGTGGTGGAAAGGACAGGCTCAGCTTCCTGGGTCAGCCATTTTATCTCCTGATGAGTTAGACTGATGGAAGCCATTTTCTTACCTGCAACTCCTTGATCTTCTTCTGCAGCTGCATGCCAAGGGCCTGCTCGTCTTCAATCTTGCTCTGCAGATTGCTCATTTCAAACTCTTTCCTGTAGGGAAAACCCTTGTGTCAGACACAGAGCCATTGACAGTCATCCTCCCTGAAGCCTGTATCTTCACTGCTTACTTTTTAAGCTTTTCATCAAGCTGCTGCTTGTCATTTTCTACATCCATTGTGGACTCTTGGGCCAATTTGAGGTCCCCCTCCAGTTTCCTCTTTGCCCTTTCAAGATCCATCCGGATTTTCTTTTCTTGTTCCAGAGAGCCTTCAAGCTAAAAGTTAACATCTCATGAATGTAGTCCTTACAATAGCACAACATTTACCCCAGGTTAAACTCGGTGACAGTAATTCATAGTGAATCAGCATGCTCCCTGGGTATTTGGGGAATTAGGAAGATATGCCTCATCAGGCCTGACTTTGCACTGTTTGCTTAGACTAAAACATCAGTGTTTAAAATATAAAGTATGCTAAAATGTGCCAGGACTACTAGTGAGGTATCATGGCTCCTACACCTCCCACTGTGGGCAGTGTTTCCTAGACTTGATGGACAGTGCAGGGATGTTTCCACACCATGACCTCGGCTAATACACACTTCTAATAGGTTGTCTGTTAGCTACCAGAGCACGTGTACAACCCACTGGTCTTCTTATCTGGTGTCCCCTTGTCCCACTGAGCATGCGGTTGTGCTTCCTGCTTAGAACATGTGCCTTCACCCTTGTGTTCTTGACATCACCAGTGTTTCTAGTTCAGCTGAAGACTGTTTTGCTCACACACATCTTGGTGAGCAAACCCTCATTGCCTTTCATTCTTTTCACTCATATCTTCTGTTATTCACAGCTACTTGTCTTTATTGACTATCTTGATCTTCATGTCGGCAGTTATATTCTAAAGTTCATGTGTGGGGGAAACGCTTTGTTGATGCTCATTGTATCATGAGGAGATAAGCTCATGCTTGTTTAATTATAAAATACTTTAAATATGTTTTCATGGTTTCAGACTCACATCATCCACTTGCTGCTCAAGCTTGATTTTGGCTTTGGTCAGCGTGTTGACCTTGTCTTCCTCTGCCTGCAGGTCATCCAGGGTCTGCTGGTGAGCCTCCTGGAGGGCCTTCTTCTCCTTGGTCAGCTTGGCGATGGTTTCGTCCAGGCCTGCCATCTCTTCCGTGAGGTTTTTCACCTTAGGAAGCAAACAGGCTTTGTATTACCTGTTATGTTTGAACAGTTTGGGCTTTGTGTTTTACTTCATAATTAAAACAAGTCATGAGCTTCCATGGTGATATCTCACACCTTGTTCTCCGTGGCATGCTTCTCCTTCTCGACCTTGGCCAGTGTCAGCTCAAGGTCATCGATGTCTTTCTTCAGCTCTGAGCACTCATCCTCCAGCTTCCTCTTCTTGGCAGTCAGCTCAGCGTTGATCTCCTCCTCATCCTCAGCTCTCTCTGTCACCTCTTTGATTTTGGCCTCCAGCTGGATTTTGGTTTTGATCAGCTGGTCGCATCGTTCTTCTGCATCAGCCAAGCTGTCTGCTTCCTGTGGAGAGATAATAGACATTTTCAGATTTCAGTTTCCTGGATCTTTTAGATTTTATTAATGTTTTGAAGGCAAACAAGCAAATTATGGTTGAAAGTATTGGGTTTCTTTTAATCAGCTTCCTGCCACTGAGAAAAATTGTCAGATCACTGACTATGAACTTGAATATTTAAAAGAAATATACAGTTTGGTTCCTGGTAAAACTATGATATTATTTTGCTATAATGTTGAAATATTTATGTTACACTGTGTCAGTGTATAATTTCAAATGAGCTTTCTTTGTTTAGTGTTTACTTACATTAAAGTTTAGTGTACAAAAAAAACAATTAAAATAAAGACCTGAGTACCAGGATTTTGCTAAGAGGATAGCAAACATCAAAAAATGTCTTAAAAGAAAGCATCCTCCAATGACAGTGTAGCGTGGAATTAGAAGAATAGTGGAAGAACCAAGGAGAATGGGTCATGGGGACAGGTAGTACTTAGATAAGAATTAACCTTGTTTCTCATGAAGAACTAGGATTTGGAATATAAACTCCATGACAACATGGCTGATTCCCTAGGTTCTGGAACTCAGGAAATAGTTACTAAGTAAATAGATGAAATGCTGTTAATACACACACAAACACACACACAGACACACACATGGATGATATAGTTGGATCAAGCTTCCCACCCTCTTTAGTATTCTCTTGCTAATTGGTGGTGTGATGAACTTCTCCTCATTTTGGAAAACCTCAATCTATATGAACTACGGTAAAGATACAAGTGAAGATACAAATGAATTGGTGTTTGCAGTTCATTTTGTTATGTATTCAGAATATATCAGACCCAGAGGGACTAATTGCTTCCCCTGCTGAACTCAGAAAATTAAAAGCTAACAATTCATGTTTCTGTGCTTGATTATGACAGTATTTTGGGAAAAACAAAATAGATTAGATGGTAGCCCCTGGCCCCATATAATTTTCCAAGTTTCTGGATATTTATTGGTCATCAGAGTGACGTTACTAACCCAATCCCTTGTGCTATAAACAAAAATTGACACTATCTATAGAAAGCCTTGCCATGATCCAGTTCTTTCTGGTAGTCTAAAGTTTCTAAAACAAAATTAAGTAGAAAGTTTTTAGGAGAGAGTAGGATAAAAATTTGGAATATTGATTTGAGGTTGATATGTTTCTATGACATGGTCTCCTCCCTGTTCACCAATAATGTTGTTCTTTTGGCATTTGTCAATAGCTAGAATTGTGGGAAAGAAAATATTTCCCTATTTCCCATCCTCAGTGTACCAGAAAAAGCAACTAAAAGAGAGAGAGAGAGAGAGAGAGAGAGAGAGAGAGAGAGAGAGAGAAAATGTTTTGTTTTTCCTTCCAGGCAACTATGAATCCTACTGTACTGACTTAGAGTAATGTTGTGGAATGTTATAGAACATGCAAATGAATTGTTCATTTAAAAGATCGGTAAGCAGCCAGTCACTTGATTTTGTGGAGTCGTGGCATTTTTTGGTCATCACTGATCAGAGATTTTAGCTTCAGAGTGGGCTTTGAGACTCACAGCTTGAACCTGGAGTTGCAGGTCATTTTTCTCTTGCATCAGAGCTACCATCTTCTCTTCCAGCTCCTTCCTTTTGGCCTCAGCCTTTGCAAGATTTTCTTTGGTTTTTTCAAATTCTTCCTTCATGTTGGCCATCTCCTTCTCTGTCTCTGCACTCTTCAGCAGGGGTTTGATCTTGAAATACAACTTCATCCAAGGCCAGTGCTTGACATTCATGAAGGCACGGACGTTGTACTGGATGCAGAAGATGGACTCCCTGTGATAGGAACAGAAATGTTCAAAGTCAGATTCTAAAGCAAATCAGGACTGAAGGGACTAGAACCATGAACTTAATATGTTGTCTTTATTCATACCTCCTCTCCACCATCTTCTGGTACTCCACTCTCGCCAAGAACCCTCTGCACATGGCCTGGGTTCGGGTGATCAGCTGGGCCAACTTGTCATCTCTCATCTCCTCTAGGAGCCCCAGAAGACCAGCTTTGAAAAAGACCTGTGTGGAGGTAATGTTGCAGATGAGAAACCTCACACAAAGTTCAAAGGGGCAAGAAGACACGAGGCTGGATGTCAAGAGGATTACCTTGGTGTGCCCAAACTTATACTGAGTGTGGTCAATGTCGATGGAGCCAAGGAGCTTCTCAGAAGCCTTCTTGCTATCGATGAATTGTCCCTCAGGGATGGCACTTGCATTTAACACCTTGTATCTGTTTAAACCAACCAAATAAATGACACAGCTGTTGTCACCAAACGAAATCTCCCTACTGTAGAAACACCATTGAAGAAACCATATCATCCTTCTATCTATTCTTTGTGTAGTCAAAGGACTTTACAGTGTGTCCCCCAAGTCACTTGAATGTGTTGCTTTTCTAACTGATTTTTTTAAAAAAGCAATAGCAAAAGGCTTTAAAACAATCCTCAGTGAAAATATACAACCTCTGCTTGAAGTCCGCATAGAGGATCCTGCTGGGGAACCCCTTCCGGCAGATGCGGATGCCTTCCAGCACCCCGTTACACCTGAGCTGGTGCAGGACCAGTTCGTGCTCCATGGCCCCTGAAAGAACACACATGTTCTAGACTCTGCAGCAAACACGCTGGGGCCTGCCCGGATAGATACCAGGAGTGTCTTACCAGGAGTCTTAGTTTCATTGGGGATGATGCACCGTACAAAGTGGGGGTGAGTGCTCCTCAGGTTGGTCATCAGCTTATTCAGATTCTCCTGTGGAGCCATGGAATAACTTGCTTAACATATGCTGTCATATACACCCATATTTACATCATGATCGTGAGCCACTGCTTTGGTTCGATTCTACTGAATAGTGTCCAGTTTTGAATTTTCCAGAGTCATGTCTGGAATTTCTAAGTTCTTGACATGCTTCCTAGTATATGCTTGCGTGTTCTCCTGTTAGCCGTTGAGGTGGCTGCTCAATGCTGATGAATTTCCTGCCATAGGTAATATATTCATCACGGCATTGCAAACATACGAAGGTACTCCTTCCATACCTGGAGATATTTGGTCTGGTTTAGCTTCTAACCCCGCATTGCCTTCAGACATTCCATTTATTACTTTAATTTCACAAGCTCTTTTCTTGTTCTAGACTCACAGCTGTGTCATCCTCCATAGAAAGTGACTGCTTTTTAATGCCTCCTTCTCCTTCTTGGAATTGACAAAAACTAACAGCCATGTTATCGAGTATCCAAAGTTTACCATCTTTCAGAGAAAGTCTTTGACAATAACAAAAACATCCAGTTTTCAAGATGTGCTTAGCAGCTGAGATGACCAAGAAAAAAACAAGGTCTTCCTTGAAGACCTCCTTTTTAAAATCATAACTTGTTTTTTATATTTCCTTCTTTTGACTCCCTCTCCCATGCCTGCCACTATTCACCAGTCCTCTGCTTTCAAATCTACTTATTTGAGTTCTCTATTAGTTTATCCATATATATATATACTAGTATATATATGGGAACCAAATCACTTGGAAGCTCCCAGAAGTTCAAGAAAATCTCATTATATATGCTATCCCTTCCTACTGGAGATTTTTTTTAATGCCAAATGACCTCATTGCCAAAATTTCAAATTGTGTTTTCCATTTGATGCTTCTGTAATTAGCTCCTGACCCTTATTTTATTTATTGTGGTAGTTCCTCAAAGCCATTCTGACTCTCTCAAAATTTCAGGTCTACCACGCTGAGTTGACCCACCCAACCCTACCTGGGTCGTGTCCAGTTCAAGAGCCTTTGAGACAATATCCACTCCACCCTACACCTCACACCCTTTATACATAACATCCTAAATCTGTTTAGACCGAAAATGAAGTTTTTACCCTGAAAAGAGCTGACACGGTCTGGAAAGACGAACCCTTCTTCTTAGCCCCTTTCTTTCCACCGCCGCCTCCAGACTCTGAGGGAACAGAGAAAGCACAGTCAGAAGCTAGGGGTCTCTGCTTAACATTTCCACATTAAATAAATATCACTGATTGAAAATCACCTGCTTCAGCTGCTGCTGCTGCCCCAGAGAAGAGGTAAGCCAGAGTTTTCATTGACGACTTCTGGTACAGCCCCACCACGGTCTCGTTCAGGGGGTCCTTGTTCTTGTCCAGCCAGCCTGCGATGTTGTAGTCCACGGTGCCTGCATAGTGCACCAGGGAGAAGTGGGCCTCAACCTTGCCTTTGGCGGGTTTGGGCTTCTGGAAGTTGTTGGACTTTCCAAGATGCTGCTCATACAGCTTGTTCTTGAAGGAGGTGTCTGTCGCCTTGGGGAACATGCACTCCTCTTCCAGGATGGAGAAGATGCCCATCGGCTAGAGGAATAAATACAGAAACAAATGCCACATGAAATCCGTCTGCTTATAGAAAGTGACAGATGACACGGATGGCTGCATTCAGTGTTCTGTTCCACAGAGCTAATGAAAACTCATTTATTTGAGCAGAAGCCACTGATTTAACGAGACTCTTAGCTATAACAAAGTAAGATGAATGAGGGCTATGCTTTTCTAGAGTTATAGCTTTAACCCAAAAGTCTTCGAGCAGAGTGTCTCCAAGGATTGCTTCCGAATTAGCTACACTAGAGTCACTTGATAAAAACGCAGACTCCAAGGCTTACTTAACATTTGCAGTCAGTACTCACGGGAGTGAGAGCAGTTGCCCTGCTTGGTGTTAACTGTTTGGGGTAAATTTAGCACAGATGGTGTTTGAAAGCCTCTGTCTACAGCCTTAGAAATTCATATTTCAGTGGTCAATAGCAGCGAATCTAAGGATGCCATAGAAGTAAGTAAAAGCATTCTAATAAGTGCTAAATTTTTCTAAGGAGAGATAGCTTTCAATGCAAGGCTTTGATTGTAAACTCTGGGTAGGCATACTGTTCTGGGCTATACAGAACATATTCTGTCTCAAAAGAGTGGACAGGAAAAAATGCAGGAGCTGGAAGACGGAGGGTGGGTGCTCTGAAACAGCATCCCCTGGATGTGAAAAAGCTGGCCTCTGTACTCATGAACTCAGTAGCTGTGGCTACCTGCCCAAAGGCCATACAGAATGGAGCCTGTTAGCCTCCCTTTGTGGATGGGAGGGCTCGCAGGTCCCAACTTTCCCTGAGGACCTACAAGCATTAGGGGCAGCTGGGGAAAGAGCGGGTCCTTTCTTCTGCGGGGTAGCCGCTGGTAAGTTGCCCATGGTCTGGCAAGCCAACCCCTCCACCATGTACATGCACACTCATAAAAACTCAGTGGTGGTGGTGGGGAAGCAGGAAGGAGACTTGGAGAAGAAGCCCTGAATTGGTGGGGGTGGAGGAAAAGATGGTATTGTGGGGTGGGAATAATCAAAATATATTACATATAATACCTACTGTATATGTGTGTGCAGACTTGTCAAGGAATGAGCATGTTTTAAAAGAAAACATCTTGTCTTCTTTTACCAACTTGCTTCCCTCATCTTGCTTATAGGTGGCAATCTCCTGCCATCGCACATAACATGATTTTATTGTTTTTTCGTTTACACACCATCCAACTGCGGTCTGAAGAGCACACACTAACCTTCTCGATGAGCTCGATGCAGGCGGCCAGATCCATCCCAAAGTCGATGAACTCCCACTCGATGCCCTCCTTCTTGTACTCCTCCTGCTCCAGCACGAACATGTGGTGGTTGAAGAACTGCTGCAGCTTCTCGTTGGTGAAGTTGATGCACAGTTGCTCCAGGCTGTTGAACTAAATAAGTGGAGAAGGAAATTAGCATCCAGCTTCTAACGAAAGGGTCTCTGGGCTTTTCTCAGCTGGGCAGGCTAACTGCTCTCTCAGCATGGTGGGGTTTTTTGTCCCAGTTGTAGCAAACCTCCTTTTAACCCATTCATCAACTTGCTCTTAGAAAAAAAAAGTTCGCAAATATGACTTCAGAATGAGGCCAATTAGAAATTCTACTGGTAAGCAGAGAGCGCATCTGACTGGATTGTACTTTTACTGACTGGATTGTAGAGCATTCTTTTTTAGGCAGACATACTTGGATTTATTTATTTGCCATTTCCATCCACTACGCCTGATCACTGAAAAACTTACCTTGGTGTCAAAGCTTACTTCATCTCCCTAATTAAGTAGATAGGAATCTCAAAGTCTGGGTTAATTGGCCCTCCTCCTTCCTGGTGCCATTTTGATGCTATTACTTTTTACCATCTTCTCCACCTGATACTATACTAAGGGGACTATACTAAGTGCAGCAGCCTATAACTGACAAAAGATCATCAAGGGGTGTAACATAGATTGTTAGGTCCTCATTGAAATCGTGAAAAGACCAGGCACACACCTCCCCCACTGCCACACAGTTAGAAAATGGCAGAGCTGGAGTTTAACTCCAAAGTTCATACCCTTTTCCAGATTTTAGTAGTTTTGCATGAATCGGTTTATAATGCGGCTATTTTCCATAGACATTCCTTGGTGACTACCAGAACAAGATTTTCAACCTTTTCAGCCACAAAGTTTCTGTTAACTTACATCAAAGATCTCAAAGCCAGCGATGTCCAGGACCCCGATGAAGTACTGCCTGGGCTGCTTGGTGTCCAGCTGCTGGTTGATGCGGGTGACCATCCACAGGAACATCTTCTCGTAGACGGCCTTGGCCAGGGCGCCCACTGCGTTGTACACCTACAAAGACAGGGTAGTTCTTGTTGGCATCATTAATGATGTCAAGGAGGTCTCAGATAGGTGTGTGTTTCATGGAGGGCATGCACTTACCTGCTGCACCGTCTGGCCTTTGGTGACGTACTCATTGCCGACCTTGACCCTAGGGTAGCAGAGGGCTTTGAGCAGGTCGGCAGAGTTCAGATTCTGGAGATAGGCAGCCTTGTCAGCAACTGCAGAAACAATTCAGGTTCCCAACATTACCTCCTCCAGGCCCCGTAACACACAGAGGCGGAATGTTGAGATTGCTTCATATATTCTGTCTGAGGATAAATTTGCATGCGCCCACTAGAAGCTCTGGTATGAAGGAGACACGAGTTTGGACTGTAATTTCTCTGTAAATCCATATAAAGAGTTTTGTTTGAGTTTAGGTTTGATACCTTCAGTGCCATCTGGCTCAGCTTGCTCCTCACGCTGCTTCTGCTTGAACTTCATGTTCCCATAATGCATCACGGCCCCCGTGAGCTTGTAGATGGAGACTCTTTCATCAGAAGTGAAGCCCAGAATATCAATGGCACTCTAGAGGGGTCACAAGAGGGTAAGTGTAAGGACAGAAGACAGTACTTAGCAGAATTTATAGTTTACTGTAACTAGGCCATTGCTGTCATGCTCACACATAATATTATGACTTACATCCGTGGCCATCAACTCCTCTTGGTCATCAATGCTGGGCACTGTGATCTCCCCTTGACTGACAAAGGCGTAATCATATGGGTTGGTGGTGATCAGGAGCATTTCTAAGCACATGGAATTAAGGGTATGTGTTTAGCATTAGAATTGGTTAATAAAAAAGACTAATTTCCACCTATGAATGTAAAGTTCTTACCAATGAGATCTGGCTTCTTGTTAGACATGATCTGATAAAAAATGTGGTAGCTTCTTTCCGCTTTTAGCTGGAAAGTGACTCTAGACTTCTCCAAAAGATCTGGAATGGATAACCAACATCAGATAGGAGGGGAATTCTCTTACAGTGATTTTTTTAGAACTTGGGGTCATCAGCTAAGTCTTATGACACCTTGAGATCATAGCTTGGTATTCATAAGGTGCCATGTGCTGCGACGTCTCTACATACAGAGTTTCCTCTGACCACTTCTAGAATGAATGTAAAATGCATGTGGATGAAGGAATACTTACTTCTCAGAGAGAAAAACCTTGAAATTTGGAATATTATCTAGTCTTGAAACTGCAGCTTCCTGGAGCCTCCTGGAATCTGATAGAGGGGCTGCTAAATAGTTGCCAGGGCTCAGAGAAGGAAGAATCACATGCTTTTAACCCACAGGCAGCTCAAACACCCCCATGTTACTTTGGTTTTTTGCTTTTTGTTTTTTTTTGTTGTTGTTGTTGTTTTTGGGTTTTTTTTTTGTTTGTTTGTTTTGTTTTTTTAACATTTTGGAAGTATTCTAAACCAGAATACTTCAAATGAGTCCAAGAATGCCTGGCAGGTCCTACAGAGCCATTAGCTCATGCCTTGATGGGTAGAGCATACTGTGGGCTTCGCGTAGGGTTGGCACCCACGGCAAGCCTGTTTGGCAGCAGAAGTGTTTTCTAGGCTCCATGCTGAGCAGGAGCTGCAGCGTGTTCCTCCAAACCCTCATTTGTTATTCTTGGATTCTAGTTAGAAGGTCCAGTTACTCACATGTCTCAATATCAGCAGAAGCCAGTTTCCCTGTGGTACCAAAGTGGATCCTGATGAATTTGCCCTTGGAAGGGAAAAAGAAGATGTTAGCTTCAATGCTCGAAGCACACAGAGAGGAGAGGTGCTTCTGATACGGCTTCAACCGAAGGCCGAGAAGACCAAGAGACTCACAAAGCGGGAGGAGTTGTCGTTCCTCACGGTCTTGGCATTGCCGAAGGCCTCCAGCAGGGGGTTGGCGCTGATGATTTGATCTTCCAGGGTCCCCTGCCAGGGAAAGATCAGTCCTTGCATATCAGGCTCAGGGCTTTCTTGCCTGGGAGCCCCCAAAGCAGCTGGGCTCTGTGACAAGCGTGCTCACCTGCATTTTACCAGAAGTTGCTTCCTCCTTCTTCTTCTCCCCAGTGACTGCAATTGTTGCAAAGTACTGGATGACACGCTTCGTGTTCACAGTCTTCCCGGCCCCGGATTCTCCACTGTCCAACAAAGAACGAAATGTGGAAGATTAAGTTTTGTAACCAGTGAAACTATTTCTGCCGACAATACTTAACTCTCTCATGCACCTGTCTTTACATATCTTTATCACTGTCAATTAGGTCTTTATCACTGTCAATTAGGTCTTTATCACTGTCAATTAGGTCTTTATCACTGTCAATTAGGTTGGGTCTTTTTAGTCTACAGATAACTCATAGTTCTCCTTTTAGGTTGCACTGACAAGTCAAGAAATTCATGTATGATTCGTTTAACACATGGTTTGGGTGCTTAAGATGTTCCAGGCTCTTTTCGAGGTGCTGAGACCTGTCTTAAAGCGTTCACCAAGCAGCCACTTGGCAGCTAGGTAGCGAACAGAAGGAGTAAGAAACCCTGAGTGGTGTGTATTTCTCGACTGCCTTAGACTAAAGATAAGACTTCATTTAGATCTTTCACAGCTCAGAAGTTCCCTAAGCAGGCCTCAAATAACATGGCTAATACTGTCCCCTCGAGTCTTTACCTTCCTTAGGCTATGCTCCACCCTCTGCACCGGACTGAGCTCTGGCCAAACTCCAAGAGGAGATTTTTACATCTCCTACTTCCGGGAATGCCACACGGCACTCTCCAGGCTCTACTGACCAGCAAGATAAATTACAGTTTTGTTGTTTTACATCTGTACTCTATTTGCTTTCTACAATCGGGTTGAAAGAGCTTCTAGCTCCTCACTGATTCTGTCATTTCTTTTAGTAATACCTAATTTTCTCTTTGGGCTTATCATTTTCCCAGTGAGAGTAAAACACCAGTAAGTTTCAAAATAGAAATACATACGTGATCAAAATAGACTGATTCTCCCGATCTGGAAGACAAGCAGTATGTAATCAGCACATGTATTAGTCACATACATTTTTCTTGAGTCTGTAAGTGTCATATTTTCCATGGAATTTTTTCCACTGTACTATTGTAAAGGTACAGATGGGGTTGATTCTCTAGACTTTCAAGTTAAGAAAGAAAACCATAAAATGCTGTCATAACCATGTCACCACAGGAAGAATACCCTATTGATTTCACATAAAGGACAGTATACTTCAAAGTCAGACGCCACTCCTCCCCCAACACCATCTGTAGATTTTAGTTAGTGGCACACCTCCCATTGATTAATAGCTACGATCAGAAATGCATACTGTGTTCTGGTTTTATAGATCAGAATGGTGACATTCAAGCCAAGGTTAAGATTTCATTTCTAAATGGGTGAATTAACCTCATAAAGAAAACGTTTCCTTGTCCTGTTTCCCCAGACTACAGCCCTATGAATGGCCTTCTTCAAACTGTTAAAGAACAATCAGGTAGACATATCCTTTGCGGGGTGAAAACTTCTGGTTGTAAGTCTGAGGGACCCCACATATCTCCTCCAAGGAGAAGCCACCAAGAATGCACTCCGGTGACTTTAAAAATGGTAGAGTACTTCTAAAATATCCAGCACAAACACCCAGAAACTGAGGTGATGCGGGGCCCGTGACGTGGCTTGCACTTGCCATCCTTCAGCTATCTTTTTCCATTACTTAAGCTTTCGAAGTAAAGCACACTTTCCTTGCAAGGAAAAGGACACCGAGCGGCACAATGAAATTGCAAGCTCTGCAGAATTAGTGAGTCAGAAGCCAAGCTTAGGCCCTGGCTTGATGGTGTCCACCCTTCCCCGCTTTTTTTTTTTTTTTAATTTTTTTATTTATTGTGCATTAGTGTGAATGTGTCAGATCCCTTGGAATTGGCATTACAGACAGTTGCGAGCTGCCATGTGGTTGCTGGGAATTAAACCCGGGTCCTTTGGAAGAGCAGGCAGTGTTCTTAACCACTGAGCCATCTCTCCAGCTCCTTCCCCGCTTTTGACACCTTTACTGAACAATTAGCACGTCACAAGCAATCACGAACAACTGATTCCTTCTAAAGGTCTTTTGACTCTAACGTGGTCGGATTGCAGGTGATGTTACAATTCATCTGAAAGCCATTTGAGCCACTCACCCGTCAGCATGAACTGGTAGGCGTTGTCAGAGATGGAGAAGATGTGGGGCGGGGCCTCCTGGCGCTTTTTGCCTCGGTAGGCGGCCACCACCTCTGCATTGTACACCGGCAGCCACTTGTAGGGGTTGACGGTGACGCAGAAGAGGCCCGAGTAGGTCTGCATCAAAAGAGGGGATGTAATTATTGGATGGGACATTCATTATCTACTGTTTTTTTTTAAGAAAGAAAGAAAAGAACCATATTAACTACTCTCTTGAGCAAAATGCCATTAGAGAGAACTCACGTAGATCATCCAGGCTGCGTAACGCTCTTTGAGGTTGTACAGCACAGCGGGCTCGTGCAGGTGGGTCATCATGGCCATGTCCTCGATCTTGTCGTACTTGGGCGGGTTCATGGGGAACACCTGATCATCTTTTACTGTTACAGTCTGTCCATGAACAAGAGATATTAGGTTAGGAAGCACGGTTCAGTCAAACCGGCCCAGTGGTCTAGTGTCACCAGCTCCCGGGTGTTTTACTCACAGCTCCGGCTTCCGTCTTGGCTGTCACCTTCCCCCCTTCCCTGCTCTGCACTGTTGCTTTCACAAAAGACTCCTTAGCATCCACCACAAACACGGATGACTTGGCATCGAAGGGCTTGTTCTGGGCCTCGATTCGCTCCTTTTCAGACTTCCGGAGGTAAGGAGCAGCCTCCCCGAAAACGGCCATCTCGGCGTCGGAACTCATGGCTGCAGGCTATTGGGGGCAGCCCAGGGAGAGAGCCTGCCTGGCAGAGGAAGAGGCAGTAGAAAAAAATTTTCAAGTTTAAAAAAAAAAAATATATATATATATATATATATATATATATATATATATATATATATATATATATATATATATTACAGGTTATTCACTTTATATCCCAAACTGTAGCCCCCTCGCTTGTCACCTCCCAAAATTTTAAGACTGAGCTATTAGAATCCCATGTATTTTTTTTTTTTTTCATTCCCTGACAGTTGGATGAATGCATTGCACCAAGTCTAACCATCTCCCTGGCTGCGGTGTGGTTGAAATGTCAGATTCCTTGTTCGTTGCCAGAGCTGACAAGTACTTAATCATGAGCTTGGACAGTGGTTGTTTGCGGCTCACCCACTGGGAGAGATGTCTGCTGCTTCCTTTGAGCCTCGTTTGTTATGTATATTAACCTTTGGGAGCTGTCTGCCATTGACTCATAGGAAACACAAAGCAGAAGAAGGATGCTGCGATGTTCTCTGGCTCTTTACTTTTTTTTTTTTTCTTTCCTGTTGGATTTCCAGCACCTGCAGCAGGGAGTCCTCTTTCTGGCATCCTTCACACCTCTGAGAACACATGCTGGGTGCAGAGAAGGGCTCAGAGCTGGCTGGCTTGGTAAAAGAGCAATCAGGATATGTGCCTAAAGTTTTAGAAACTCACTTGCATGTAGAGAGGTTTGGGGTTTGCTTTTTTTCCCCTTGTAGACTCAGTTACAAAGATTGCACACAGAATAGAAAGCAGAAATGTGAAGAACTTGGTTTGGCATTATTTTGTTAAAATGACATTTTATTACAGACCATTTATTTATCTCTCTATCAGAATTTTGACAAACTTCATTGTGTTTTCTTGCTCTTTTACTCATGTTATTTTAAATATTTCCATCAACTTTTTCCTTTAAGATCTACTTCTTACCATTCAGGAACTCTGCGGATAGACATCATATATAATCTGTATTGGAATTTTAGAAGATACCTTTTCTGGAAAAGCTCCATTGGGTAAACTTTGTCCCCCCCCCTTTTTTTTTTCATTCCAATTGCAATAACTGGTATCAAAATTAAAGTACTCTATCTTCCTGAAACCACTTTCCCACCATTTAAATTTTTTTGACGCGCTCTACCTGCCCGTTTAGACATCACCTCAGAGATCTTAATTAGTGCGAAGAGCTGTACCCTAGAATGCTTATGTTTTTCTTTTTAAATGAGCATATTTTGTCACATTGCATGTTATAATCACTTAGAAGACAAACTACAAAGCTAGACGTAGAAAATCCTCATGCACAAAACTCCCAAGACTCTGAGAAAGCATTTCCCATGCTGCAAAGGATCATTGTTAATGAGACCTAGTTTCCTAAGCCCCCTTGGAGTTTTTCAGGAGAAGCATGATCAGCCATAGCATTGAAATGTTTTTCACTTTTCAACCCCCACAGACACTTTCCAAATGCTAAAGGAGATGTCTTGCACTCAGAATGAAAAAAAAAAAAAAGAGCTTACCTTTAGTGAGGCAACCTTGACTGTGGGTCCGATCTGTAATTTAAAAAAAGCAGATACCTTCGGGTCAAATGCTAGTGACTCCCAATAAGAGCACAGTTGTTATCTCAGGACCCCAGGAAATGACTGGGGAGAGCAGCATCTAACTACAATTGCTGCAGAGTAAGTTGGTGCTTCACTGGAAGGACTGCCAGGGCCAGCGGGAGCCAGGACGTGTGGCATGCACCGCAGCAGCCAGGCATCCCTTCCGTCCACAGGGAGCCCTGTCCTCACACACTCTTACCTTGAAGCTTTATGAGGAAAGACAAGTCATTCTCATTCCAAGGGTACTTTTATAGGATCAAATATGGAAAACACGTAACCTCCTCCTCTTTCTTAAAACATATTTGGCAAAACGTGGTTTTGGCAATGAAGGTCTCCAAGCCTAATTCCCCTCATATTAAAGATGTTTGGATATAATTAGAAATATTTCCTCTCACATTGGGTTAAGTATATGAATCAATCTCCTATAAATAATTTGAGTTGTTGGTGATAGGAAAATGATCCGTCCTTGGAATAATGTAAGGTGTTGTTTCAGAGACTGCTGAGTCCTGGAATCCCTGGACTTTGTTGCCTGGAGCTCTTCTGTTTCACTGAGTGCCCTGTGCAAAGGCTTGTCAGCTGCTGCACAATTGCAGTATTAAACCACAGAGGAAACTTTCTTCTTCTTAGCCCAATGTCAAACACTGCTGCTTCCTCCCAAAAAGATGGGATTTTTTTTTCAATTCATTGTAGCTTTTGAGGGATGCTTTAAAGCTTAATTTTAAATGCTGGTTGATGAAGAACCAGCCAAAGAAAGACAGCTGCTTTTGTTTCCTCCAGTCAGGCACCTCTGACTCACTGTCAAATCATCCCCTTCCCACTTCAGACCTACCCCCAAACTGTTGCCCAGCCACACTTACATTCTGTCATTAAAAAAAAAATTTCAAATTGCTTGTGAAGCCCTGTTTCCTCTATGAAAACAGATGTAAGGAAATATTTAAAACAGGATTTCTGTCTGTAAATGCCAGCCAGTTTGACTTCTCCAGCAGCCAAGGTGGTACATATTTAAATTTTCAAACACCACCTGAACATTGTTCCCTATTTTAACTTATGTTTGCTCTGCAGTCTGAGTGGCATCACGTCTCTCTCGTAGCTGACATTGCATGGCTTAGAATGAGCCCCCAGGGTCTTGTGTGCACCCATCTCTCTTACACTGATGTGGTGAAAGCAAGTTGCCGTGTGAAAGTAGATATCCAGAGATGCAGGTTGTAATGGTCAGATGACCTCATTACTGCAAGGGACTATGTGAGCCACATTTCTTTTTTTTTTTCCTAACAAAGCAACCAAGTTCAAAGAATAGAGTCCCACAAATCACACAGCAGTTTAGATCCTGGGCAATTGATCTGTAGCCCAGCACACTCGCTGGTGACACTCTATCCAGAGTGGATTAGAGGCACCAGGAGGGTCTTGAAGGACTGCATCCACCAGGAGCTTTCCTGGACCAACTGTGAGCTGTTTTTCTCCATCCAGGTACACCACTTTGCTTCTTATGTATCTGTTTCTTTATCTGTAAAATGTGGCTAACGGATCTCAGCAAACAGTTTCATGAGTCTCTGAATAGGATTTGATGGAATTTTAAGATGGACTTGGTACTACTCTGAAGAAAAATACAAAGCAGGAAGGAGAAGAGAAGGCAAGGTCTTGGTTTGTTGTTGTTGTTACTACCAAGTTATTTGATGCTTAAACATTGATGGGTGATGTGGTGGGGGGGGGGATGAAAGATGGACCAATACAACAAGAAGAGCAAGGTCTTTGTGCTCTTCCTAAAACCAGCACAAACCAGCTTACCTGTGAAGTTGCCTCCATGTGTCTGATTGAAATCAGTCTCAGACTTGCCACTTCAGCCAAGACACTTTTCTTTTGGCTCAGAGGAGAAGTCAGCATTTAGCTTTTAAAGGGTACTGTCTAGGAAGGCTGTGGTTTTTGGGCAGTGCATCAAAGCTCCACTTCTAAAATGTTAAACTTCTAGGAAAATGTCTCAATAAGTACTACCACATCTGTTTTTTACATGAATTTGAGTAAACTGCTTTGAAATTCTTGGTCTGGTTTCTTAGTCATTGACTTTAGGCTCTTCATATGATTATAAAAGAAGCTATAAAGAGAATGTGAAGACTAGGTGCGTGGCTTATCGATACCAAATTATAACATAGAAAATAGCATTTTCTATGGGCCCAGCTTTGATGGACCTCCTTCAGCTTTCACAAGAAAAGGAGTTATTTCCAACGGATGATACAGATGACTCAACAAGTGGTGTATTCATGGCATTAATAATGTCAGAGAGTTTTCATGAGCTAGTGAAGATCCCTGGTGTTTGTTCTCCTTATGCAGTTATTCAACACAGAGGATTAATGATTTGGTTAGTATGAATTATCTCTGTAGAGATATACTTAGCACCATTCTTTTTCTAGACCTGGAAAATTGGGTTTATGTTATGGGATATAGATGCTTCCTGGGATTTAACAATACCAGGAGACCAGGAGCCACTGGGAAGAAAGAGAAGTGACTTCCGGACTTCTGTTCACCAGAACAGGCTTTCTTAGTAAGTGGCACCTTTATCAACCTAAAATATCTCGATAAATCAAAGACGCATGTGAACACGTGTGAATTTCTTGGTAGCAGGTGGGATGTGGCTAATCTTTTTCAAATTTTGACACTGGTTTAGGAAGGTGGCAAAAGAGAGGGCCAGCCCAAGGATGCTGCTTGCCAAGGAACCGTGTTCTTTATTTCCTTGCAGTAGGATGGAATAGAATCCCACAGGGACATGACCAAAGGCTTCACATTTTGTGCCCCCCTCCAGTCACTCCGCAACATCAGATCTTGCTCACTCTTCACTTATGATTTTGGTGTGGACTTCGCGGCTCTTCACCCGCAGCTTGTTGACCTGAGACTCGGCAATGTCAGCCCGCTCCTCGGCTTCCTCCAGCTCGTGCTGGATCTTGCGGAATTTGGATAGATTTGTGTTGGACTGCTCCTCCTGAGAATAAAAACGGAATTTGTAATAAACCCACATTGTAATCTCTCTAAGCTCTGTAGACTGGCAGAAGCAGGACTTGGTATCTACAGAGAAGCAAAATCTCAGCCTTCCTGAAACTTTGCTTACCACTGAAATGAAATCAATTTTATGGTTTGAGATTGTTGTCTCAAAATTATTACATCATAATTTTTGCAATCAAAGTATCTTTTTGTAAGAATCTGTGTGTGTGTGTGTGTGCGTGTATGTGTGTGTGTGTGTGTCTTCATGAGTATATGCAGACATTCTTGATGACCAGAAGAGGGCATTGGACCCCTGGAGCTAGAGTTAGAGGTTGTTGTTAACTGCTTGGAATAGATGCTGGGGAACAAACTCAGATCCATTAAAAGCAACTAGTACTCTTAATGACTGAACCATCTCTCCAACCCCAACAACAAAAATATCCAAATAGACACATGTCATGAATAAAGCAGGAAAAGGAAAAAAAATCAGAGACAGCAAGAATATAAAAAAAAGGCAGGGCATGGTGGCACATGCCTGTAATCCCAGCACTCAGGGAATCAGAGGCAAGAGGATCTTTGTGAGTTCAAGACCAGCCTGATCTACAAATCAAACCCAAAATAGCCAAGGCTACACAGAGAAACCCTATCTCAAAAAAAATATATATATAAATATATTATAAATATATAATATATAAATATATTACATAAATTTATATATATATATATATATATATATATATATATATATATATATATATGCGCCAGGTGGTTGGTTAATGCTTGCTGTTAGGTGATGATGATTAACTAAAATTAGCTAGTCCTTATTATACTAAGCATGGTTTAATAATCACTTAGAACATGGAAATGTCTATTGAATTTTATTATAGACTATTTTGGCATAAAATGATTGTTTCCTTTTGCTTTTGATATAGCAAGTGTATTGACAGATTCTCACAAGGTATCTTTAATATTGTAGAACTTAAGCCTGTTTACCCAGATAGACAAGTCCTTCAGTTAAGTATGAGTTTTAGTGTTTAGTAATGGGTCTGTGTCCTGACTGCAGTCAGGAGTAAGGCTGCCTTCATTTCTTCCTGTCTTTCCTTGGACCGGTTTTGGTATGAGGGTTATGCGAGCTTTGTAATGTGAATTGGAAAGCTTTGCATCTTTTCCCATGCTCTTGAACAGCTTACATAGTTGGGGATTATCTGTTCCTTGAAATTTTGAAAGGCCAATCTGGACCTGGGTACTTTTCAACAGTAATTCTGAAGTAACTTCTTAGCTCAACTTGGTAACTCATCTTCTCCTGAAAGAATGATCTTTGTGAGCTCAATTCTTTGAACTGATTTATGTATTACACTAAAAACACTGCTCTATGTATAAGGCATAGTTCCCTTTATCTTCCTGATGTGCCATTTGTATTGTCTCTGGTTTCTTCATTAAACTAGCTGTAAATGTATTTGTTTTATTAATTCTCCAGAAGTTATCAGGTATTATTAAAATGTCATGTTACAAAATAGTATACTCTAATCAGTTAATTTCTATCTTCTACATTTTAAGAGAATTTCTTGCTTCCATTGTGGTATTAGTATTAATTTCTAGATTGTATATAAATTTATTTAGTTCTTTTTAATTTTGATTAGTGCTATAAAGCCTATATAAAGCAAGGAATTAACCCCCTAAGCAATTTTGGCTGTGTTCCATCTTCCTTGTAATTTTGTTTGTAATGATTTGGTAATCATGCTTTTCTAATGTCTATTTTAGCCCCGGGAGTTATTTTTTACTTATCTTATATTTTTACATGGGCAGAGATTTTGTCTACAAGTATGTTTGTGCATCACTTGTGTGCCTGGCACCTATGGAGGCCAGAAGAGGGCGTCAGTCCCCTGGGACTGGAGTCCCAGGTAGTTGTGGGCGCCGGGAACTGAACTCAGAGCCCTGGAAGAGTAGCCAACCCTCTTAACTGAGCCATCATCCCTCCAGTTGCCAAGAGTTATGTTTAGGTTTGCATGTTAACAGCTAGGTATCTGGGGATCTCTGCTTCTGTATCGTACCTCCACATCGCTTTGTCCTACCACAGCCTGGGAGAACAGCCTGTGTAATTCCCACTTTTGATTTTTTTATTTGAGGTTCCTTTGTAAGCTGGGCAAGCTATTGGTACTAGAAGCAGTAAGCAAAAAGTACAAAGAGGTACAAAGCCCTGGTGTACAGAGTCTGCATAGAGCAAACAACTCATTTTCAAAATGAGGTCGTACATTATTTAGCAGCTTTTCCCAATCCAAGGACTTCACTACTCCCTATCCTAAAAATACTCACGGCCTCCTCGGCTTGTCTCTTGTAAGATTTCACTTTTGCCTGGAGTTTATCCACCAAATCCTGAAGCCGGAGGATATTTTTTCGGTCTTCTTCTGTCTGCAAGATTGTAAGAAGCACACGGCATTACGCCCAAGTCCACGCTATCACTGTGGGCGCCCCACACCCCTCCGCAGGGGCTTAGCTGCTAAGAGCCCCTGCCTACCTGGTATGTGAGCTCCTTCACGCGCCTCTCGTGCTTGCGCAGACCCTTCACGGCCTCAACATTCCGCTTTTGTTCACTCTCCACTTCGCCCTCCAGTTCACGCACCTACAAAGGGGAACGCAGGCGCTAAAGAATTTTGATCCAATGAGGCGCTAGAAAGCCACGGAAATGGACAAACACAGAGACCCACCCTGGCCTCCAGTTTCTGGATCTGCTTCTTGCCGCCCTTCAGCGCCAGCTGCTCGGCTTCATCCAGACGCAGCTGCAGGTCCTTCACCGTCTGCTCCATGTTCTTCTTCATCCGCTCTAGGTGGGCGCTGGTGTCCTGCTCCTTCTTCAGCTCCTCTGCCATCATGGCGGCCTGGTGAGTGACAGAACAACGGGTTAAGGGCTGGCTAGGCCCGGCAGGATTCAGGTTCGCTACCTCCGTCTTGCCCTCTGCTCACGTCAGTGATGGCTTTCTTGGCCTTCTCTTCTGCATTGCGGGCTTCCTGGACGATGTCCTCCATCTCTCCCTGGATTTGGGAAATGTCTGTCTCCAGCTTCTTCTTGGTGTTGATGAGGCTGGTGTTCTGGTTAGAAATAAGTGTTACAATTTTCAACCTGAATGTCAGGATGCTGCAAAATAGTCAGCATCTTCACATGCATTGGAAGCACAGGAAGCAGCTTTACGGTTTTATAATTGCCATTTGCCGACCACACCGCCTATGTGCATAACTAAAATTGCAGCAGATGTTTGTAGCATGCGACTTCTTCACAATAAGAATGCCAATGCTGATAATAAGGGTGACCAGATCATAGTGATGCAGTTGAGTGTGGGCACCGGTGAAGTGCTCTAGGAAGAGAACCAACAACAATTGCTAACACAAAACAGTGGGAGATTTCCCTGTAACACAGTGAAATTTGGCAGAAGTTAAAATCTGGTTGTTATATGCAAATATTCAGGCTTCTATGTTCTGCAGTGCTTAAGCATTTATTACTGGAAGGTCCTTGTGCAAAACCCTACCTGGGTGTGGAGGAGCTGCACGCGCTCACTGGCATCCAGCAGCTCCTGCTCTGCGATCTTCCTGCTCCTCTCCGTCTGCTCCAGCGTGGCCCGCAGCTCCTCAATCTCAGCCTGCAGCAGGTTGGCTCTGCGCTCCACCATGGCCAGCTGCTCCTTCAGGTCCTCCTGGCCCCGGAGAGCGTCATCCAGGTGCAGCTGGGTGTCCTGTGCAATGAACAATCATTGAGACACCGTGTCCTCAGGCCGAGTCAGCCCATTCACCTGGCACCACCTCTGGGTGCCCCCCACCTTGAGGATGCCTTGTGTGTTCCTGTAGTTCCTCAGGGCCTCGGCAGCCATGCGGTTGGAGTGGTTCAGCTGGATCTCCATCTCGTTGAGGTCTCCCTCCATCTTCTTCTTGATCCTGATGGCGTCATTCCTGCTCCTGATCTCAGCGTCCAGCGTGCTCTGCATGGACTCCACAACTCTAATGTGGTTTCTCTTCAGCTGGTCGATCTCCTCGTCCTTCTCTGCAATCTTCCTGTCGATCTCAGACTTGACTTGATTCAGCTCCAGCTGGATGCGCAGGATCTTTCCCTCCTCGTGCTCCAGAGACGCCTTGAGGATGGCAGGAGGTGACATTAACAAACACCAAGGAACAAGCAGGCTGCAGTATCTCCACACAGATAACTCTGTGCTGTGCGTCTGCTTGCTAGCTGTGCAGGGGACCTTAATTCTTCCTCAACATGTTGATCAGCCATGCATGCAGCCTGTACCTCTGCTTCCTCTAGAGCAGCCTGGAGTTCACACTTCTCCTGTTCTACTTGTTTCTTTATTTTCTCCAGCTCATGGATACGCTTTCCCCCTTCTGCGATCTGCTCCGTGAGGTCGGAAATCTCCTCTGTTAATGGGATGAGAAACAGGTAAGGACATGGCCAAAGCGAGACACAGAAGAGAGATCCCTGCAAGTCCTGGGTGCAGTTGAGAGAGAAAGAGCCTTACGCTGTAAGTTCTTATTCTCTCTCTTCAGGGTTTCTAGCTGATCCAGAGACTCCTCGTAGGCGTTCTTCATCTTGAAGAGCTCAGTGCCAAGGGACCGGGCCTCCTTCTGGGATGCCTCCAGCTCGGCATGTGTTTCTTCATATTTCTGCTTCCACTCGGCCAGGATCTGGGAAAACAGGAGCAGTGAGTTGCCGTGAAGGGCAGAGGATGATGTGCTGAGACAGAGAGGATGCCTTGGGAATCACCTTGTCGAAGTTTCTCTGCTTCTTGTCCAGGGCGGCGCAGGCCGCGTTGGTCCTCTCCACGTCCAGCATGAGGTCCTCCACCTCGTTCTGCAGCCGCTGCTTCGTCTTCTCCAGGGACGCACACTTGGCGTTCACGGCCTCCACGTGCTCCTCGGCCGCCTGCAGACGCTGAGCCAGCTTCTTCCTTGAAGATTACATAAATTTTAGGGAGAAGAATCCACATCAGAAATATGCATGCCTGTAATCTCAGCATTTGGGGAGGCAGAGGCAGGTGTATCTCTGAGATTGAGGCCAGCCTGGTCTACAAAGTGAAGCCAGGACAGCCAAGGTTACACAGAGAAAACCTGTCTGAAAAGTAAAACAAAACAAAAACAAACAAAAGAAGAAAAAAAAAACACCACCAACAACAACAAATATGAACTTGATCAACACATTGAAGAGTATCTAAAACTTCTTATTGATGCTTTCCATTCATTCAACAAAATTCACCGGGGTCCTCTTAAGAACCAGACACAAATTCACAGCAGCCAACAAGACAAATGTCATCCACTTCCTGACGCTCACAAACAAGAGAGGGAAGTCAACAACAGTGAGATCTGAAGTTGCTTAATAACGCCTTCGGGATGTGAGTTCAATGAAGAGAAATAACACATGGCCATTGTGGGCAAGAGCTCTAGCTATTTAGGAAAGATCTTGCTAAGAAGTCAGAGCAAAGTAGTGGAGACCTAGCAATGAGCGTGTGGCGTTTGGCAAAGGGCAGCAGGCTCTGATACTTGTTAGCAATTATTTGTTCCTCTTTGTTACTTTAGCTGGATTTTAAGTCAGCAGGGCTATATGTTCCTTTTATTCAGGGATTATTACGACAGTCTGGCGGACAGGAGCTGGTCTGCCCACAGACATGGGACACATTGCAGCATGGGTGAATAAAGGTTTCTGCACATTCTACCCCAAACATGCACATACTTGGCCTCCTCCAGCTCCTCTGTGCGCTGGATGGCATCTGTCTCATATTTGGTCCTCCACTGGGCCACCTCGCTGTTGGCCTTGGACAGCGCCCTCTGCAGCTCGGCCTTAGATTCCTGCTCCTCCTCATACTGTTCGCGCAGCAGGTCACAGTCGTGGCGGGAGGACTGCAGGGCGTGGGCCAGCGCGTTCTTGGCCTGCAGAGATGGTCACATCTTCATTGTACTAGATATTTAAGTACTCAGTCCCTTTAAGGTTGCTGAAACTGGCTCTTTTTAGGGTCAACTCATGGACCAAAATGCAGCTCTCAGCCTTAGGTTAATAATCACCTTCACTTCCTCTTCAAGCTGCCTCTTTAGCTCCTCAATCTGCTGGGTAAACGCTTGCTTCCCCCTTGATAGCTGAGATACCAGAGCTTCCTTCTCATCAAGCTGCCGGGAAAATTCACCTGAGAAATGGAAGAACCAGCACTGCTATTTGTGAAGTAAAGAACAAATCCTAAAACCCATTTTAGAAAGAAATTTAACTCTCAGCTGGGGCTGGAGAGATGGCTCAGCGGCTAAGAGCACTGGCTGCTCTTCCAGAGGTCCTGAGGTCAGGTCCCAGCAACCACATGGTGGCTCACAACCATCTATACTGTGATCTGATACCCTCATAAAATAAATTAATTCAACTCTCAACACCGCAGGTTGAGAGTTTGAATGATTAAACTATCTTCTGATATTTTCAGGCTCTGTGAGAAATCTCTAGTTCTGTTTTGTTTTGTTTTTTAATACAACCTGCATAGCAACCCGGATGAATAAATACAACTTAAATATTGTCCCTTTTCATAGTGAAATCTTTCTTATATGACATTATACAAAATCTAGTATTGACTGTCAAAACAGGAATCTAAATTATCTGCTTCCACAGACTGTGTGTGTGTGTGTGTGTGCGTGTGTGTGCGTGTGGTTGCTACAGTATACATGTGATAGTCAGGGAACAACTCTGTGGCACTCTCTCCTCCCATCTTTATGGGGTTCAGGAGATTGAACTCAGCACTCTGGGCCTGTGAGGCGGTACCCACTGAGCTATCTTGACTGCCCCCACCCCCAGACAACTGAGAGAGGGGCCTGTGCATTGCCCCACTTAGAGATTTAGTTCATGCTGACAGGTAGGGCTGGGGACATGTCATGGACAAGTTCATGGCAGACTACTTGCTTAGCATGTGTGAGGCCCTGCATTGCAAAATAGGTATGGCATCAACAAAATGTGAGCTGAGACAGAAATCCTGGGATCATGCCGGAGTGTCTCCTGATTCCAGTAACTCCTCTGTGAATAAATCCTCAGGGCCTTTCTGGATCAGAGCTTGAACGAGTCATGACCTTGGGCGTAGGCTGAAGCTGAGCCTTCCGCTGAATCACCCATGTTCTTAGTTGCTTATATTAGACCCTCACATCACCAACTCATCTATTCTTCACTACCTCATCTCTATGCTCAGACACCATGGAAAATGGAGGATTACCAGATTCGGTCTGCAAGCGTCCCCTCTGGGTCGTCAAGTCATTAATGAGCCGCTGCTGTTCCTCCTCCTTTGATTTCAGCTCGCTCACCTGGTCCTCCAGGGTGCGGCACATCTTCTCAAGGTTCCCCTGAGAGAGAGGGAGAGAAAGAGAGAGAATGATGATGTTTGGAGAGAATGAAAAACCTTTGTTGTAGCTAATTTTCCTGCAAAGGGAAAAATATTTGTTTGAACAAACGAATCAAATTATCCTATATATAATATAATGTAGACAATGTCTTTCCTTTGGCTGAAAAAATTATAAGGCTAGCTCCAATGGTAATGTAAACATTTGAAGATGAGATTCTGATTTTATGATTCTGTAAGAATTATATGGTCTGTTCTTTAAGTGGTTATTAAAAATAATTCACTACTTTTATATATACTAGAACACTGTCATATAATAAAAACAGGATGAGAGACCCTAACCTGGAGGACACAGATGACCTGTGCTCCAGTCACTTATTAACAGAGTGATGGGCTGATCTGCTTGGCTTCTTTCAATTCCGTATCTTTGAATGTAAAATGGGAATACTAAAAGATACTATCATTTCTCTGCTCACATTTCTGTATTCCTGCAAATAACAAATGACTTAGTATATATAAAGTTCCCTATGCAAACTGACATATCCATATGTATTACTGTCATTAATATCATTTTTTCAGACATGTACCTTGGCCTTAGACACTGTCTCTACATTGCTGGCGAGGTCATCAATCTCCATCTTCATCTCGCTCTTCTCCTTCTCCAGCTTCTGCTTGACCCGCTGCAGGTTGTCAATCTGTTCCCCGAGCTCGGCCACGCTGTCTGCATGCTTCTTCCTCAGAGTGGCTGCTGTGGCCTCATGCTGCAAGGTAGCTTCCTCCAGGTCCCTGCGCATTTTCTGGAACTCAGCCTCTCTCTTCTTGTTCATCTCGATCTGGGCTGAAGTGGCCCCTCCAGCTTCTTCCAGCCTCTCGCTGATCTCCTCCAGTTCCCGGGAGAGGTCAGAGCGCTGCTTCTCTGCTTTGGCCCTGGAGGCCCTCTCTGCCTCAATCTCCTCCTCCAGCTCCTCGATGCGGGCCTTGGGGTGGTGGAAAGGACAGGCTCAGCTTCCTGGGTCAGCCATTTTATCTCCTGATGAGTTAGACTGATGGAAGCCATTTTTTTACCTGCAACTCCTTGATCTTTTTCTGCAGTTGAATGCCAATGGCCTGCTCATCTTCAATCTTGCTCTGCAGGTTGCTCATTTCAAACTCTTTCCTTAAAGAAAAGAAACACAATATAAAAATTCCATTCAGGGCCAAATGGAAGCAAAGTCATAAGCAGCTATTCATGCTTACTTTTTGAGCCTTTCATCAAGCTGCTGTTTCTCATTTTCAATGTCCATGATGGACTCCTGGGCTAACTTCAAGTCACCCTCAAGTTTTCTCTTGGCTCTTTCTAGGTCCATTCGAAGTTTCTTTTCTTGTTCCAAGGACCCTTCAAGCTAAATGAATGTAGTGTTTGAGTCAGAAGGAACACATAGTATCCTTTAGAAGGATATCATTCCCTTGGTAATGCACAACTCACATCATCCACTTGCTGTTCAAGCTTGATTTTGGCTTTGGTCAGCGTGTTGACCTTGTCCTCCTCTGCCTGCAGGTCATCCAGGGTCTGCTGGTGGGCCTCCTGGAGGGCCTTCTTCTCCTTGGTCAGCTTGGCGATGGTTTCATCCAGGCCTGCCATCTCTTCCGTGAGGTTTTTCACCTTAGGAAGCAAACATGCTTTGCATTACCTATTATGTTTGAACAGTTTGGGCTTTGTGTTTTACTTCATAATTAAAATGAAGTGTATGGTTATATCTCAAACCTTGTTCTCTGTGGCATGCTTTTCCTTCTCGACCTTGGCCAGTGTCAGCTCAAGGTCATCAATATCTTTCTTCAGCTCTGAGCACTCATCTTCCAGCTTCCTCTTCTTGGCTGTCAGCTCAGCATTGATCTCCTCCTCATCCTCAGCTCTCTCTGTCACCTCTTTAATTTTGGCCTCCAGCTGGATTTTGGTTTTGATCAGCTGGTCGCATCGTTCCTCTGCATCAGCCAAGCCTTCAGCTTCCTGGAGTTGGCAATACAATCAAAATTAGGGAGAAAGAGCAAAATATGTTGCTCTGATAGGAGTTTAACATTCTTGAGTTGGTCTACTGGATTTCTTATGTTTATTTATGTATTTAAGGACTTATGTTTCATAGACCACCTACTGTATACAATGCATTTTGCATGTGTGACAAACTATGTTGTCTTCCTTTCCTTTATGACAGTATATTTTATAATAGATTAGAGCACCCATCTCTCATACGCTGCCACTAATTTAGAGCATAATTCATAATAATAGACATCAAGCACATTTGCGTCATGATGCTGACATGAATTTAGTTTTCAAGTTGACCCTGAGCAATAGGTAGGAGTGGGGAGTGTAGAGATCAAGTTATAGGGAAAACAGCGGGAGGCAGGTGGGGACGTGTTTGTGCAGGAAAAGTGCAAGATGCTACAGGTGCTAAAATATATTTTTTGTCTGTGTGTGGGGTTACTGGAGAATGGTTCTACTTAAAATGTCCTGAACCCAAACTGAGGCAAAAAGTATTAAAATAAAATTTCTTGCAACCTGCTTTTTTCCTAATTAAGGAGAATTCAGGTAGGCAGATAATGAGAGATATGGATGTGTGTGTGTCATTAGGAATATATATATTAGTATAAATATGCTAATGATCCTCTGCCATCATCCTTCAAATGCCTAAGAGACTGTGGTGAGCCCCTTGTCATGCATTCAGCTGAGTGGATGGGAATGGAGTAACTGTCTGGGGAGAATCAGAAGAAATTGGGTGCAGATTTGAAGGAAGCAGAAGGAAGACCCCTGTTGTGAGCCTGAAGGAGTTATTATACTGCCCCAGCCTGACAGCAGAGAACAATCTTAACCGAAAATATATATGCCCTGTGACGAGTAAATTATACCAGACCAAGTCATTTCAACCCAAATGAAAGCTGGTCTTATAAATTATATTCCCAGGTCAAAGGAAGCACTTCTAAGGTGGCTGGCCCAGAAGAGAGGAGTTAGTAAATTTGATGGAATAAATTGGGAGAAGACACACTAGCTTAGAAGCTAAGATAGAATGTAGCTGTGGTGCAATCAGCTGTCCATGGAGATGGAAGAAATAACAGGCATGAGTTTTGGGGGGATCAATAGCAGCAATAATTCAGTCCAGTCCAGTGTACAACATGTTCACCCATCAGCTGTCCATGTAGTAATGTCAAGCCAGTGGATGTCAAGATGTTGTTCAAGGAAGTTTGAAAGGAAAAAAATTCTCTCTTCATATCATCTTCCTCTTAATAGATTATTTGGGGTTGTTTTGTGTTCATCACTTTTGAGGACTATCTTCAAGTTGACAGTTCAAGCTACAATTCCTGCAGGTTAATGAAATTGTGAGGCTGGAAGAAGACAGTTCTATTCTCATTGTCATGGCATTGGTTTGAGGGTGCTTATTTGGCAGTTAGAGAAATGTGTTGGAGTCTTTAACCATCTCTTTTCAACGAGTGTCTCCTTGTCAATCATTCATCTCATTTATTATAACCAGAGCACCAACACTTCATCCTGATTAGCCATACCCAGGATAGAGCCCCAAACTTACAGCCTGAACTTGGAGTTGCAAGTCATTTTTTTCTTTCAACAGTGACACCATCTTTTCCTCCAGTTCCTTCCTTTTGGCCTCTGACTTGGCGAGTTCATCTTTGGTTTTCTGGAACTCCTCCTTCATGGTGGCCATCTCCTTCTCCGTCTCTGCACTCTTCAACAGGGGCTTGATCTTGAAGAAGAGCTTCATCCAGGGCCAGTGCTTGACGTTCATGAAGGCACGGATATTGTACTGGATGCAGAAGATGGACTCTCTGAAATGCAGTGGTTGCTAGTTAGATACTGTGTGGATGATGACGTGAGAATGAATCTCAGGAGTGGGGGTTGGGGTTCTGTCCTCCTCCATCCCACCCTATTCTTTATTTGCATTTATCTTCGCAGATTAGAAAAATTATATTTCATGGTGGTGGTCAAGCACTTGTAACTATATATTTCTCTACACTATTGTGTCTCAAACTTGGACATGATTGAGAATCACCTGAAGAGCTTGTTAAAAATACTGACTCTTGAATTTCACTTCCAGAGATTCTGATTTGGAGTTTTTTACATAGACATGAAATTTTGCATTTTTAAGATCCCAAAAGATACCCATGACACAAATTGAGGATTGCCCTTTGGGAGGGATTGCTGTTTATCAGTGGTCAGACACTCCCACCAATGTAGCATAGGGCAGTGGAAGGGGCCATGAACCTTGATAGAGGTGGTGTGGGAAACTTTAAAAGTCTCTAGCTTTACATTTTAGTATTGTGTGGATTCTGCATTCTACTTTATAATGTTACATTTTCCTTAATCTATTTAAAAATTATTGCTCATCATATATAGATAGTTGGCTACCCAGATATAACATAGTGGTCATGGTCAGGAAAACTAAACATAACTGGAAGTGATAAATCATCCCATGCAACTTGTTTATGTGTGAATACAGACTTGTTCATAAATGTGGACGCACAGGTGGACATGTGGAATGTGCTTCTCATCTCTGGCCCCGAGACATCAGGCTCTGTCATCTTCTAGTTCTTTAATTAGACTTCCAGAATGTTAACTCCCTTGGTGACATTGTAGTAACTTAGTGTGAAAAGTTCTTCACAAATATCCTATTTTAAATTACAATAGTTCAATAATAGAAATGACCCAACTGAAGAAATAATTTTATATATTATATAAAGCCATTTTAGAAACTGCTAATATATTTTAAGATTCTCTATTTAATGATCTGTCTAATAAAACCTTATCAGAACTAAATAAGGGCATTCATCTCTGCCTGCTGGTCTATTTTTCTGGGTTAGATCAAGAACTATACGCATTTGATGCTTCTCAACTCCTCACTCAAACACTCAGGATATATTCCATGCTTACAGACTTTAAGTTCTCTCCTACTTTCTCACAGAATTCTTATTTATTCCTTCTTCCTTTGGTCTCCTTGTCATAGCCAAATCCTAATAGTGAGGCACCTTGCGTGTATTTTTGAAGACACGAGATGTAAACAAACTATGAATTTTTGTACCTTCTCTCCACCATCTTCTGGTACTCCACTCTCGCCAAGAACCCTCTGCACATGGCCTGGGTTCGGGTGATCAGCTGGGCCAACTTGTCATCTCTCATCTCCTCTAGGAGCCCCAGAAGACCAGCTTTGAAAAAGACCTGTGTGGAGGTAATGTTGCAGATGAGAAACCTCACACAAAGTTCAAAGGGGCAAGAAGACACGAGGCTGGATGTCAAGAGGATTACCTTGGTGTGCCCAAACTTATACTGAGTGTGGTCAATGTCGATGGAGCCAAGGAGCTTCTCAGAAGCCTTCTTGCTATCGATGAATTGTCCCTCAGGGATGGCACTTGCATTTAACACCTTGTATCTGTTGAAATAAGTGTAGCTTGTAAAGATTTACTTCACGATCAGTAGACAAATTCTAAGTGGTTTATATAAAAATAAAAAAATAAAAGTTTAAAAAAAATTTTTTTTTGTTCACAAAGGAACATTATTTGCATGTTTTTTCAACCTATTGGCTATATATTTTTATGCCATTGTACCTTCTTTTACAGTCACAATCTTTCTTTCTTTCTTCCTTTCTTTTTGAGGCAGGGTCTCTCTACATGTAGCCGTGGCTCTCTTGGAACCTCTCTATGTAGACTAGACTGGTGTCAAAGTCACAGAGATCCACCCAGCTCAGCCTCTGGAGTGTACCACCACTCTCCTCCTGTTCTTTTCCTTTTTTATTTTATTTATTTTTTTGTCAGACTTTGTCCTCAAAGAAGAATTTTATAATCTTGTTCCCACTTAAGAGTAGATGGCCTATGCAAAATAATGTGCTATCTGGGCGTGATACATTTGCTTTAAAGGAAGATACTACATCTAAGAGATATGCTTTTTTAAAAAAAATAATGAATAAAATAACAAAATTAACTAAAGAAAAATACTCCATGAATTTGAGAAGGAAAAGGGAGGGTGGGACATGAGAGAAGTTAGAAGTTAGAAAAGGGAATGGGGAATGATGTAATTATATTTTAATGATAAATAAGTTAAAGAATATAGTAAATAGTATTTTAGGTATAGGGAATTATCCTAGTGGCCTAGGAGCAAACCTCAGGTGCCATTGGGTCTTGAACATTGCTATTCTCTGTCAATTTAATCAACTCTAGACTTAAAGGAGACCAATGCTGCAGCTGTCACCCACCCAGAACTCATTCTTTGATTCTCAAGATCAGCTTATCAAGGAAGAAAAACAGATCTAACTAAGGAGTTGTCACCAGGACATGACCCCTCTTATTCTGGGGAATGCTGGGGAAGTAACCTGCAAGAGAAAACTGAAATCAAGAGAACAAGAAACTGACCTATTTGTAGCTCTACCTGCAACATTCCAATCCAGCGACTTACTAGCTTTGATTTTAAGCAAATAATTTGAATCTCTCTGAACCCTACATCATTTGTCAAGAAAATAAGGTCATAGTAGTCCTTATCTCGATTGTGTGATGGTGAAGGTTAAGTGAGATTAAGTAGTGAAAAGGGTAGCTCTCCCAACTGCTGAAGCCAGGGAACATATCTATGAGACTTGGCAAATCCAGTGGAAATTTTGCATATAATGCTTAACAAAGTGTTTCTTTTTAAAGCATGTGAGACTCAGAATCCTTAGTCCTTCTGTGATAAGTTAAACAGTGTCACAGTTTTCACTAAATTGTTTTGCTTGCATCAAACTTGCTTATACTAAACATTAAAAACACGCCGTAATTAGGAGAGAGGCTGACCTCTGCTTGAAGTCCGCATAGAGGATCCTGCTAGGGAACCCCTTCCGGCAGATGCGGATGCCTTCCAGCACCCCATTACACCTGAGCTGGTGCAGGACGAGTTCGTGCTCCATGGCCCCTGAAAGACACGTTTATTTCACAGCAGAATACAACAAAGGACATTTGGCAGCCATGCTTTGTGTGTTCACTCTAGAGATTCTCACCGGGAGTCTTGGTTTCGTTGGGGATGATACACCTCACGAAATGAGGATGTGTGCTCCTCAGGTTGGTCATAAGCTTGTTCAGATTCTCCTGTAAGGTCAGGACACTCTTGTCAGGATATCAACAGAGGGACAAGCAGTTGGTGGTGCCTGTAAAATCAGTCTGGGGCTTGGGTTGACTGACTGGATAAATGTGTGTGTGTGTGTGTGTGTGTGTGTGTGTGTGTGTGTGTGTGTGTGT
>NW_026596152.1:3399162-3426506 GCF_907164565.1 Psammomys obesus
TGTGTGTGTGTGTGTGTGTGTGTGTGTGTGTGTGTGTGTGTGTGTGTATGCATCCATGTGTACACCACTTATGTGGAAGTTTAGCCTAACCTTGGGTGTCCATCCTGAGGTTTCAAACACTATGTGATTGAAAAGGGGTCTCTCACTGAACTAGAGCTTTGCCACACTGGCCAGACCTTGCTAGCCTGGTTTCTCCCAAGGATCCATCTGTCTCTGTCATCATTATAATATTCTCACAGTGTAGCACAGGCTGTTTTCAAGTTTTCAGTCCTCCTGCTTCTGCCTCTCAAGTCCAAGATTACAGGAATGCAGCACCACAGCTGACAGTTTCCTTAGTCTTACTGAGATTTTCTTAATCCCAACTAGATTATGGATGGTGGATCATGAAGTTCTGTAAGATTTCCTTGGTGGTACCCTTCCTCCTGTGATGACTTAGCATGGGAGGTGAGATAAGATAATGATTGATTTAAATCTGAGTGATTTAAATTTCTTCCATTTCATGTAAATGGAAGTCATCACTTTCAACACTTTCCTAGTATCTCCCGGAAAATGCAATCTCATATTTCCAGAGTCAAATTCCTAAAGCAGTTGGAGTTGCTAGAGTTTGTTCTTACTCTGAACAGGGCAGACACGGTCTGGAAAGACGACCCCTTCTTCTTAGAACCTTTCTTCGCAGCCCCGCCACCACTTGCCTCTGAAGAAGAAAAAGGACAGTGTCGCTCAAATAGTCAGTGAGCTCCAGGGAGCTGATCTCTGTGCTTTCAATGCTCAAGTGGAACCTCTTCCCACACCACTGGCCCTCTTGAAATTTTGTTTTTCAGCTAAGTTCACACCCACTTTTCTGTGATTTTTTTTTTTTTTTTTTTTTTTTTTTTTTTTACCAATGTGATGTGAACAGCAGTCGCCTAACCATGAAGAGACAGACCTTCGGATACTGATACTTGGCACACAGGGACTTCAGAAATCAGCAGCAGAGGCTACTTCTGAGAGGCAGGATTTGGTCACTATATTGTTTCTAAAATCCCCAGATGTTTCCTCTTGAGTAGAGTGGAAGAAGGAGGAGAGAATTACAGAAGCCCAGGCTTCTCATTGTCTGAGAGCCTGGCAGTTCCTTTCTGGCCATTGTAATATGGTCCCTGTCAGTGGGGAACCACACACTTATAACTATAGTGTAGCCTACTACTCAAGAAATTAGGGATTTGGCATGCCACTCTTCTACCTAGGCTATCTCACCAGCCTCAACCTAATAGCTTGGGTGTAATAGCTGCAAAAAATTAAGGCTTGGAAACCTCACCTGCTTCAGCAGTTTGAGTCCCAGAGAAGAGGTAAGCCAGAGTTTTCATTGACGACTTCTGGTACAGGCCCACCACGGTCTCATTCAGGGGGTCCTTGTTCTTGTCCAGCCAGCCAGTGATGTTGTAGTCCACGGTGCCCGCATAGTGAATGAGGGAGAAGTGGGCCTCGGCCTTGCCCTTGACCACCTTGGGCTTCTGGAAGTTGGCAGACTTTCCAAGATGCTGCTCATACAGCTTGTTCTTGAAGGAGGTGTCTGTTGCCTTGGGAAACATGCACTCCTCTTCCAGGATGGAGAAGATGCCCATCGGCTGGATGGAAGACAAGGCAAAGGCAGCTGAGTGAACAAGAGCAGCAGAGTGCACGGGAAGGGGGCCCAGAGCAGATGGAGTAGGCTACCTTCTCGATGAGCTCGATGCAGGCGGCCAGGTCCATCCCGAAGTCGATGAACGTCCACTCGATGCCCTCCTTCTTGTACTCCTCCTGCTCCAGCACGAACATGTGGTGGTTGAAGAACTGCTGCAGCTTCTCGTTGGTGAAGTTGATGCACAGCTGCTCCAGGCTGTTGAACTAAATAAATAGATGTGCTTATTTCTCTCTAAAATTACCTGAGCATTTGATTCAAAGTAACCTTTAGATGATAGTGTCAACATCCTTGGTCAGGACAGTCTCTTTTGCAATACAAAATAGAAAAGCATGGAAAGTTTAAAGCATGTAGAAGTCACTGTCTGTTGACATTTTATGGACTATTTTAAGTCTGCATTAATACTCTTTTCTTCAGCTTTCTTAAATTTGCACAATCTTCTTCTGGTTTTTTCGTGGCTGCCCTATCTTTAGTCCAGTTGTTCCCTGTGTCTTGCAGAGGGCTCATCCTAGAGCGAACCCTCAATCCATAAACTGCTGGTTCATGCACTGCTGGAATGCCAGTAGGGTGGGAATGTCAAGAGACTAGTAATTGTTCTTTAGTGTGAAACAAAAGCAATAAACAGGACACAGAGGATCACCTATAATATAACAGCACGCATTCATCTCTTTAAAAACCCTACCAAAATGTCAAGTGAACTAGATATACTTAGTAGAATTACGGGCTTCTCCTTCCTTTCCTGTATTTTCTGTTAAAGCCAAGTTTTATTGTAATAATCAGAAAGAAGATAAACTTTTAAAAAGCTGTGAGCAGAGAAATGTATTTCATGATCAAATGGAAATTTTTATTTCATGATATTACATTAACAAGCATTAAAAGTTAATTGCATTTAATTAATGATGATTCTAAATTATTAAGCCTTTCTTAGCCTTTATTATCTCCCTAAGTATTTCTCAGTTATTTCTGCACTGTATACTCAGAATGCATTATATATTACTAAATTTCACTGTGCTATTTAATGTCAGCTTCTTTTACACCATAGGATTCTTAGAGCCCCTCCCCTTTTATAATCTAACTCCTTCTATCCTTTAGTGAGTTGAAAGGTCTCTTCTTACACGTGTTGTTTGTCATTTACTACAGGAAATGACTAGTAGGTGCCAAGCAAATCTCCTTTAAGTTTTCATATAAAGACAGTGGCAAGAAAGCATCCTAATACGAAGTCTTTCTTAATAATATATTTACTGCTATAAAGGTGCTCCATCAATCAGCTCAATACTCACGTCAAAGATCTCAAAGCCAGCGATGTCCAGGACCCCGATGAAGTACTGCCTGGGCTGCTTGGTGTCCAGCTGCTGGTTGATACGGGTGACCATCCACAGGAACATCTTCTCATACATGGCCTTGGCCAGGGCGCCCACTGCGTTGGTCACCTTGAAAGATGAAGACAGAACTCTTGAGGTTATACGAGGAATGTACAATGCATTTGTCCCCTGGTGGTGGTCATTGATTACACGTTTACCTGCTCTACAGTCTGGCCTTTGGTGACGTACTCATTGCCGACCTTGACCCTGGGGTAGCAGAGGGCTTTGAGAAGGTCAGCAGAGTTCAGACCCTGGAGATAGGCAGCCTTGTCAGCAACTAAAAGGAAAAGCAAATACAATGATATTAGGGCCCAAAGAAGCCCATTTTCTTTAAAACAAACAAACAAACAAACAAAAAGAAACAAAAACTTTAATCTTCATGCATGGTGTGCTGTGTTTTCAGTATATTTTAAATAGTCTCACTGAGTTCAAGACCTTGACTACCCCAGATCATGTCTGTGCTTCACATAGTATATTACTTTAGTGCTTAGATCTGAAATGTGACTTTGCCTTCCTAGAAAAACCCAGAATAACTCGTTAAGAATGTGAGTCTCAAATGAAGCATGAAGTCAGGTGGAAGACGCAGCTGGTACCTTCAGTGCCATCTGGCTCAGCTTGCTCCTCACGCTGCTTCTGCTTGAACTTCATGTTCCCATAATGCATCACGGCTCCCGTGAGCTTATAGATGGAGACCTTTTCATCATTAGTAAAGCCCAAAATGTCAATAGCACTCTGCCAACAAAATCAAGATGATAACAATTAGGCTAGGACCTGCTACTTACACCTCAGGTCCCTATTCCTCACTAACTGATCTAGCCGAGGAAACCACACCAGCTCTACTGGAGGGAAAGGGATCCTTTATCAGGGGTGTGGAAAGGATGCTCACTTGAGCAATGAAGGGATAGGTGTGTGTCTCCTCACGTATTGAAAGGAAGCTTAGAGGAAAACATGGTAAAGCTCAGACACATTATTTTTGAGGCCTCAACTTCAGCAAGGACTTGAGCAAACTCTGAGATGATACACCTTAAAAGCCTATTGAGGGACGGCATCTGACCCTAGCGGGGCCATGATTTCTTTAGCACCCTTCACTCCTTCTTTCTTGTTGCTCATGGGGGCTCTGAATAGATAAGAGTGAACTGCTTCTCTAATCCTGCTCAATAATCCCAAACATTGCTCTGTGTTCCACTTACATCAGTGGCCATCAGTTCCTCCTGGTCATCAATGCTGGCCACACTGATCTCCCCTTGACTGACAAATGGGTAATCGTAAGGGTTTGTGGTAATCAGTAGCATTTCTGAGTATAGGGAAGAGAGCAAAGATGAGCACAGCCTTCATCAAAGCAACAGACTTCCATTGATTCTAAGGCCACCACATGAAATGTGAGTGAAAGATGACTGATGAACGCTAACTATCTTGAAGATGATGTCATGATGTTCCCTGTCATTGGCTAGTTTTTGAACACCACGGCGATATAACAAATGGTAGGCATGAGTGAAAATTTCAAAGAATAAAAAAAGAAAAAGAAGATTAACTCATACTACCATAGTCTCGATAGTGGTGACTACTTTAAAATCGGAAATGGAAGCAAACTGAAGCCTTAAGGGAGAAAGAATATAATTAAGTAAACTTTGCTGCTCTTTAGTGTGGAATGCTATGCAACTATCCACAATATGGTGCAGCAATACTGATATGGAGAAAACTGTGACATACTCAGTAAATATATATAAATTACAAAAGTGTAGCCATTACTCCAACTGTGTAAACTGTATGCATTTATCTATATGTAACAAGATACATACAGAAGGTGATTAGGGTGATGTTCATAATGGTTATTTCATAGTAAAAATTGGAGATAGTTTTTCACTTTTCCATTGATTCCTTAAGAATTTTCATTAAAAAAAATGTAAATTTTAACAAGCTTACAAGGCATGACTTTTTTGATACAGGGGATTGAACTTGAGCTCAAGTCAGAGCTCTACAGTTAATCTTGAATAGCAATATTTTTAATGAAAAAAAAAAACACCTCAACAAAATTCAGACATGGCATGTCAGGTTGGGCAATGCGCTGACTGGTATGGTGTGGTGACTTCAGAGAAGTCACAATTGTCATATCCCTCACCAATCAGCTCCGGCTTCTTGTTGGACGTGATCTGGTAGAAGATGTGGTAGCTTCTTTCCGCCTTCAGCTGGAAGGTGACCCGGGACTTCTCCAGCAGATCTAGAAGAAAGCCGATGGCAAGCAGGAAAACTGTGAGAGCTGACAGGACGCGCAGGTTTGGTTTCCAGGCAACTTTAGCCATCCCGAAAAGAGAATGGTGCCACAGGTGAGCACTCACATGTCTCGATGTCAGCGGACGCCAGTTTCCCCGTGGTGCCGAAGTGGATCCTGATGAATTTACCCTTTGAAGGAAGACTAACATTACTTTGTTTTCAAGAACATCAAATCATTAACATGCTCAAGACACTTGGAACAATACTGCTTTAATCATAAACCAAGCCAGAGACTATTTACAACAGAAATGAAATGTGTCTTTTGTTTTACAAGTAGGATTTTAACTTTGATTTAAGAATTTATAAATATAAACATATGGGGTGATGCTGTGTTAAATAGTTTGTATTAATTAGCCCATGATGAATAAATATATTAAAACAGCCCATTGCATCCCATAAATATATGCAGTTATTGTTTTTAAATTAAAAATAAAATATGCAGTGTAAATAGTAATAATAATAATACACTCCAGAAAACAATCACACATCATTCGGGCCAGAGTTTTTGATTTTTGGTTTATGAAATACACCAAAGAAAACCACAGTATTATATAACGTAAATGAAAGATTCAGAGACTGCATCATAGACATCCCACAGATTTTGGCCAATGGACAGTGCCCATCACAGTGTACAAGAGACTCACAAAGCGAGAGGAGTTGTCGTTCCTCACGGTCTTGGCATTCCCAAAGGCCTCCAGCAGGGGGTTGGCGCTGATGATTTGATCTTCCAGGGTCCCCTGCCAGGGAAAGATCAGTCCTTGCATATCAGGCTCAGGGCTTTCTTGCCTGGGAACCCCCAAAGCAGCTGGGCTCTGTGACAAGCGTGCTCACCTGCATTTTACCAGAAGTTGCTTCCTCCTTCTTCTTGTCCCCAGTGACCGCAATTGTTGCAAAGTACTGGATGACACGCTTCGTGTTCACAGTCTTCCCGGCCCCGGATTCTCCGCTGTTAAATCAGAACAATCAGAGGAGTTCCCACATCTAGCAGCTTCCGCCGCCATGAGAAGAAAGCATGAAAACCTACTTACGTGATCAGGATTGACTGGTTCTCCCGGTCTGCAAAAGGAATTGCAGGCATTTAATGTTTCAAGCCAAGTTGTAAGTGGCTAGAATAGTATAAGTGCACGGAATTTGTATTCCTTGATTTAACAGCGTTAGTGCCTGATGAAAAAGGGCCTAACATCTTTCCAGTTACCCACCTTCTACACACCTGCTCAGTGCGCATACACCCATGTAAATCAAATACAACCAGTCTTACATCTCCCCAGAACATTTCATTCAAGGGGGAAAATCCTATGATGAAGAAAATACTTAGAACCTTGGTATAAGGGGTGAGGCACAAGGCTTTCTTTCTGATAGTCTACTGCTAAGTCAATATCTAAACTACACTTGACTTTTTCATCCCATTTTGATGACAGTTTAAGTTAGTGACATGTTCATGGTGGGCAAAAGGAGCAGAGCAACATAGACATTGGGAATGTTTTGCTGTATGAAGAGTAAGAATGGGTGGGAAGAGGAAGTTTTGAAAATACTCTTGGTTTCATCATATTTTTAAGGGAGAGCAGGAACTCTGATGCCTCACTCAGTCTAATGAATCCTCTAAGCCATTTCCAAAGGGACCACAAGTACCTAAGATCAACCTAGCTGAGCAAAACACCAGAGAGGCAGCGTCACAGTAGAATATCCTAGCACCGGATATGCCTTAAAATCAGACTGGTTGGTTCTGGCAAAGGTAGTACCCCGAGTACTGCTGGCCATAATCTACGATACTGAAGAGAAAACCACAGAAGCCAAGTTTGTTCTCCTGCCTCTTGCCTCAGAGAAAACCTCTCCGTTTGTGTGGTTCTGTCTATGTGCACATGTCTGCATCCGTACACGATGCTCGTATTCTTATAAGTCTCACTGCCAGTGACCTCTGCTGACCTTTAAACATTAAAGAGCTGATTAGCTCTTCTATACTATCTCACACAGCCTGTGAGAGGAGATTGTCTCGAAGGGAGTGATGTAATTGATTCAAGATGTTAGGGGTTCTGCCGTGAAAAGGTTAGGCACATGCAAAATAGCCAGGCTACTCACCAGTCAACATGAACTGGTAGGCGTTGTCAGAGATGGAGAAGATGTGGGGCGGGGCCTCCTGGCGCTTTTTGCCTCGGTAGGCCGCCACCACCTCGGGGTTGTACACCGGCAGCCACTTGTAGGGGTTGACGGTGACGCAGAACAGGCCTGAGTAGGTCTGGGAAGGAAAGAGAGAATGGAGTGACTACTCAAGGGCCCTTGTCATCTGTGTATCTCACTTAGTTGAATTTTAAGAAAAAGAAGGACTTTCATGAGTATATTTCTTCCAGGCATCAGCATAGAAACTGGTTGGTTGGCAGATAACAACATCTTTGAGGGCAATGACCAATCCAGAGTTCCCTTGGGACTTGTCATGGTTTTCATACAGCGGGTGCACCTATTTTTATGTCTGCCTGTTTGTTTTAAAGTGTAGACCATGAGAGATTTTTGTTGTCTGAAATAAACAGGAATATATTTCCTTTGCAGAACTGAGACAATTTGAATTTATAAGAACATAAATTTGAACATAAATGTATTCAATGATAAAGGAGTGCTTGGGGACTTTGGAACATTTTAAGACAACACGATAAAAGCCTTTCAAAAGCAAGTGGGACAGTATGTAGACATAGTGGCACTGGGAAACACTGTAAACTATTTTTGAGTTATAGAGTGACAGAGAACAAATCTTGATTAAATGCAGGAATTTAAAAGTTGTCTGTCAACTGGTTAAAGACTGGCACCAACCAATTAAATTGGCAATGGAGCATAAACTCAGGTACACCTGTGTGGGTGTTGTCCAGCTAAATATCAGTACCAACCAAACTGTATGAAAATGTGAGTATAAAATACATTACATTCAAAATGTTTATTGGCTATATATCATGTGCTAGGACCCGGCAAGGATGTCAGAATAAAATATAAGTAAGATGTTATCCTTTCAGACAGTCCCAGTCAACGCAGTAGCAGAGGAAGTGAAAGAATGACCAGGAAAATCACAGTCAATGTGAATGCAGGGATAGGAAGAGCAGGGCAGAATATCCAACGCTGCCCGGGAATGCTGGAAGCATTTCACAGACGAAAGAACCAAAACATACCGACGTGAATTATTATTGTGGGAAGAAAGAGTGAAAAATGAATGAAATTTGATCCCTAAAAATTCTGTTTCTAAGTGTCACAGTGTGTTTATCTTTTCCTTTGTTTGAGATGATTCTTCAACTGCAATAGAGGGGGACGGGAAGGCGTAAGCATGGTTGATCAACAGATCTGTGGTCAAGCCACACAGCAAGGACAGTAGCCTTCCCTTGGGAGAGAAGATAAAGTGTTACTTTTGGGATGCGCCTTACAGTCACGATAATGAACCTTTTAATAACGCGTAATTCTGTTAGTGACTTCTAGTGTGCATTTGTGCCTCAGTGTGAGTGGTAGGCTGTCAGGGCACATGGTGATGACAATGAAGACCCTTGGTGGGCGTCACTCACGTAGATCATCCAGGCTGCGTAACGCTCTTTGAGGTTGTACAGCACAGCGGGCTCGTGCAGGTGGGTCATCATGGCCATGTCCTCGATCTTGTCGTACTTGGGCGGGTTCATGGGGAAGATCTGGTCTTCTTTCACCGTCAGGGTCTGGTAAACGGGAAAGATGACTATTGGCATCAAGTGAATGACCAAACCTTCAAAACGCGCCACAAACGTAACTCACCGCCCCCGCTTCGGTCTTCACTGTCACTTTCCCTGCATCTCTGCTCTGAATGGTTCCCTTGACGAAGGATTCCTTGGGCTCCGCCACGAAGACAGATGTTTTGGCATCAAAGGGCCTATTCTGGGCCTCGATTCGCTCCTTTTCAGACTTCCGGAGGTAAGGAGCAGCCTCCCCGAAAACGGCCATCTCGGAGTCGGAACTCATGGCTGCGGAACCCACAGACCCTAAAGCGGATAAAAAAATTTCATACAGTGGGCACTGCCTCGTATACCAGCAGATCTTCTCAGAAGTCTTATTATTTGATCTGTATGAGTATCTTCTGTGTATGTATGTGTGTACATGTGTATTTATGCATGCATACATATAATGTGCACTTCGTGCATGCCTGGTGTCTAAAGAAGCCGGAAGAGAGGATCAGATCCTTTGAGTTACGGAGGTTGCTAGGTACCACGTGGGTGCTGAGACCTGTGCTCTGCGAGGGAAACAAATGCTTCTGACCACTGAGCCCTTTCTCCAGCTCCAGCCAGGAGATCTTTACAGTGCCATGGTTCTCAAACTGTAAGTCACGACCCCTTTGGAGGTCAAACAACCTTTCACAGGGGTCACCTAAGACCACCGGAAAACAGATAATTTCATTAGGATTCATAAAATACAGTTATGGAGTAGGAACGAAAATAATCTTATGGTAGGGGTCGCCACAACATGAGGAACTGTATTAAAGGGTCACAGCTTTAGGAAGGTTGAGAACCACCGTGGGCTGCCCTCTCCCACTGCTGAGCACACAAACTCATCTTGTCCCGCCCACCAGGGGAGGCCCTTGTATGTTTCCGGAGCCCCAGTTCCGGGCCCCTAAACTACACTAGGCAGTTCTACTGCTCCCAGGCTGCAGTTCCTGAAGCAAGCATCACAGTAACAAAAATGCAAGAGGTTGCAGCGATGTGTGCTTAGGACAAGACATTCCGCATCTCCCGTCCTCAGAGACTGACATCCTAGTTTGGAAACTAGGTGATAGGTAGAGCGATGTTGCCAAGGATTGTGTGATCTTGCATAAGTCTCTTGATCATTTGGGGCCTCAGTAACTCCATCTTTAGAACAAGGATTATAACACCAGCTTCTTTTCACTTTGAAGCCCGTGGGATAGGGTGATATTTGGGGAAAACTATTAAAATGACAACTGACAAACTGAAAAAGGTTCAGGCTATTATTTGCATATAAAATGTCATTTAGCCTAATGTCACACATCTTTCTGGCCATATAAAGTAAAACAACTTTATTTCCACTTATAGATAGCTGGCCGAATTTGCCTAAAGTAGTTATGGAAGAAATTTTGTGCTTCATTTCCTCCCCGGCCCCCAATTTTCAGTTGTGTGCTGGGCACAGTTATTCTAACGTGACGCCTCTGCCCACTAAACCAAGTTCAACGCAAGGAGGAGACACCCACACCCTCGCTCCGCCTTGGGCTTCTGCATGGCAGGGTTCCCGGTGTTCTAAGTTTCCTTGTACGTGAAACCTGGCAGCTTGCTCTGCTTCAAGGTACAGGTAGCAGAAAAAAAAAAATAAATACAAGGAGGAGAGGAATCCTGTGACAGTCACTGTGGGATCAAATGCTTGGAACTCATCTAAATCTAGTTTCCCAATCTCCCTCTTCAGGGATGCAGCATGCGGCAGTCATAGGGCTGCTAAAAACCTTGCTTCCATATTCAAAACTGTCACTATGTCTTGGTTTTATAAGATGACTTCTTTCAGGCATACAGAAAGTTTAAAAGAACTGTTGTTCTAAGAATTGCCTTTCTTTTTTAAATTGGAGATCGTGTTTACTAAATGAATTCTAACAGCAGGATATAGTTTTACAAAAAAATCTTAGCTTTTCTACCAGATTTTTTTACTTGCAAAGAAAAAAAAATCAAAAGCAAACAAACTAAAATAACTTAAAAAAAAAAAACTTTAGAACTTATTTTGCTCACATGTCACCCTACAAGTGCCTGAGTCACCAAGGAAGGGATAAAAGTCCTCCTTCCCTCCCAGTCCCTTTTCTTAAAGGCAGCTGTTTCCTGAGACAAGCACTTTCTCAAAGGATGCTAAGTGACATGGAACCAGGCCAGAGAATCTCCATCACACCTCCAGGGACCAGTTAGTCCAAACCTTACCTTACTGGCAAATGAGAAGGAACAGCTGGGAAGTAAGAGGGTCCTGTGTAAGAAAAGAGCAAGGCACTTGATTAGTGGAGAAACAAAATCACACTCGTTATGAAAAGTCGAAGGCACCAGAATTCACAGATGTGAAAAGGACAGGAGCTGCAGTCCCAGTGGCCGGTGGCTGTGGCCAGTGTCCTGCTCCCACCTACCTTGGAGCTTTTAAAAGCAGGACGAGTCAGCCTCCGTTCAGGACTCTTTTATATGGATAGCTATGGAAACAATGCAGCTGCCTCTTCTTTCTTAAGTCAAAAGGAATTGTCTGGCAAAAACCCTCTTGGCAACCTAGCGTCTCTGCATAATTCTCATTCATATTAAGAATGGTTGGATATAATTAGAAATATTTTTCTTATTGAGTATGTGGATAAATCTCCTATGGATAATTTGAGAAGATGAGCTGAAAGGAAGATTCAGCTGGTGGATAAAGACAGTGGCCAGCCAGCAGGATACCTGGCTGCCCTCAAGACTGTCCTTTTGGCCTCACCAGGCATGCCATTCGTAGCCTTGCACCGCATTCGGATATTTCACATATTAAATGATATAAATAAAATGCACTTATTTTAATTTTCCGGGGCTTAATTTTCACCTGTTAATCCTTTTTCTCCAGCCCGCTAAAATTATGTTGCATGCCTTCAACAATTGAAGCAGAGAGAGAAATCGTCTCTTTGCTTTCCTAACATTCTGGGAATTTCCTGGCTCTTATTTAAAAATAAAAAGATAACAACTGTTTTGGCCAAGTTGTTCCTCTGTATACTAACATGTCATTCCCTGTTCCTTTTTTTCACTGGCATGTATGCAAGGGAAAAAAAGGTTGACTATTTCCTAGTTGTAAAAAATCGATTTTTTAGAGTACTTCACAATGTTTTTTACATCATAGCACATCAGGAAAAAAAAAATGACATGAATACAATGCAGTAAAGGAGCATAGAAGAAATCTGTCTGTAACTACTGAATGGCTTGGGAAGACTTTTCTTTATACCTCCTTACCTTCTTTTGGAAATAAAACATAGCAAATGTAATATCGACCATATTAAGGAAAATATTAACTATTGAATGTGTCTTGAGCTTCCAATATCTTTTTAAACTTTCAAGGATAAACTTCAGCTAGATCTCAAACAACATTCCCCCCCCAATAAAAAGTCGATATCTCACTTTGTGCTCAAAATGTGACATTTTTCTAATCAAACCTTTTTAAGTGATGCAGACAGTTTTTACATTCTTGCTAATTAGCATCATGAAGATCTTTACACAAGAAGGCAATGAAGGCCTGACCATGTTTTTCCTATCAGCTAAAATGATGCATAAAGACGCCCTCTTCTTCCTTCGCTAATGAGATAAAATGTTGACTTTTCTAGGATAATGGAAGTAGAATGCTGACCCATTTGAACTCTTTTACACATCATATACTTCAAAACTTGATGAAGCCATAATTTTTTTTATCAATGTGCTAAAAAAAAAAAAAAGTCCTTAGTTGCTAAATTGGTCAAAGGGCACATTAGTCACAGACACAGAGATGTGCCTGATACAGTCAGAGCTCAAGCTTTGATGCTCTCAGTCTGAGCTATCACCCAGAATCACAGTTCCACCCCCTAGCACCTTTCCCTTGGCTGGCCGCCTCCTGGGCGTCTTGCCCTGCCCCAGGCGTCCTGGAACATCAGCTTTCCAGCAATTACAGGGGTCTCTTGACAAGAGCAGGGCCCATCACACTTTCAGCTGGCTGCTGAAGTCCATCCTGGTTCCACTGAACACATGGCCAAAGACACCATTGTGCTTGCCTCCTGTGGGGATAGAGAGAACAGAGCCCAAGTCTGGCAAAACCCGGGCCACTCTCAAGGGACCCTTGTCCAGTTATCTCACAGCTAAAGACTGTCCCAAGGTCATGTCCCAACTGAGTGGATCAACATTCCATGCTGCATCTGTAACTTTTTGTGGCCGGGACATACTGGCTGAGCAGTTCTGCTTTGGTGAGCTATGCTGCAGGTTTCTGTTAAACAGACATTATGAGTGTCCAATCTGATATTTTTATATTCTCTTCTTTTATTTCTGCAGCCCCACAAACATCTTCCTTGAGCTTTATTAAGTGTTTCTTGTTCTGTGCTGTTTTTGAACTGATCTTCATTTTTCAGTCAGTCCCTAGTAACCCAGTCATCTCAGAATATGTATATTGTTTCCTCCAATTGTGAGCTCCTCTCTCGAATGTTGCGTGATGTTGTGTTACAGGGGTAGAAACTACCTCCTGTAGCACTTTTTAGTGTTAAAAAGAAAATGCAAAGCCTCATTTCCCGGTGTTTGAGAGACAAGCCCTGGTTGTTCCCTTTGCCTTTTGGTTCGTGACTCGTGACTTGTAAATCTCCTCCAATATTCTATAATCGGCACTTTCGATGTAGGTCAATCAGTTGGGTTAGTTTTCTTTTCCATTCTGAAAAAAAGTCAAGAAAAATATCCCCCACCCCTGTGCCTCCTGGATTTCAGCACTGCTCAAATGAGTCAGTCTTACGCTTTCCACTTGTCACCCTCTGGGCTATATCTGCCATAGTCAAAGCTGGTGACAACCTCAGAAATGCAGGAAATTCAAGAGGAAGTATTGGTCTATGATGTGCAGAGAGGTTCCAAGAGGACCAACAGCCACTGACATTGTCTACAGGAGGGCTGGGCTCGAATTACCTCAAAACAACATGACAGCAAGATTTGAATGTGCAGCTAACATTCAGGAAATACGCCAAACCCTAGCATGCACACTCAGGGTGCGTGTCTTTGTCTTGACATTCTTGTTCTTCACAGCTGACCCGGACTTACATTTGGACTATGTGCAAGCTGTATGCCCTTGGAAACTTAGAACGCCTTCCCAAGACTCTGTTTCCTGCTGTGTAAAAGGATCAGGAAGTGTTACCACATAGCAGTGCTTAAGGACTAAGTAGTAAAACATCTAGAAACTTAGAACAGTGTGTGGTACCTCTTGCTCACCCAGCTGATACTAGCAATTGGGATTATAGTGACCCCAATATTTTGTTAGTGCTTTTGTTAAACTTCCTGCTACAGTGTGGCTTGTTTCCTCAAGGCCTAAGGTACCCAGCATGCACCAGACTCCATATAACCCCCTCTGCCTCGTGGAATCTCCTCCCCTCTTCCTTATCACAAGTCCAGCTCAGATCTCATCCACACTTTCTTCTTTATTATTCCACCTAGCGAAGGAACCACAGTTTGGACCCGAAAGAGACATATTTGTCCCGAAAGCTGTCATGTTATGATAATTGTGAAGAAATGATAGCTTAGGCTGGAGATTTGGTGTGAGTGGGATGGAGAAACTGGCTGCTGCTGGCTGCTGGGGAGGCACTTGAAGCTTGGTAATAGTGGAAGGCTATGCCTTTTTGTAGCTTTTGAATTTTGTGGTGGGTGGAACCAGAAAGAACAGAAATGAGAAGGTAGAAGGCTTCAAGTCACCACAGGAGGAAAAACCAGCTTCTTTTATTGCTTTTAAAATAAAAGCTCATGTCTTAAAGGATTATCTCATCTATAAACTGAAAAGAACCAATTGCAGTTGAAAGAAGTATGAACGCAGAATTAGAGACAGAAAACAACAGCCTAGAATAGGCAGGGCTGAAGATGAGAGTTTTCAGAAAGTCAGTTCTCTCCCTCTTCAGTAGACCAAACTCCTGGTCCATAGCTCTGTACACAGAAAGTAATGGATATTGATAGTTTTCTAGGAATTCGCTGTTTGAGTGCTTCAAACTTGGTAACTATGCACCAGCAATTCACTTGTACCAAATATGTCTGAATAGCCACTGAGATGACTAAGCAGGTAAAGGCTTCGGCCTCCAGGTCTGATGATCTGAGCTCAATCCCAAGGACCCACATGATGGAAAGGGAGAACTAACTCCCACAAGAATGAGAGAAAGAGAGAGGCAGAGAGAGAGAGAGAAAGAGAGAGAGAGAGAGAGAGAGAGAGAGAGAGAGACAGGACAGAGTATAAATAAATACAACAACAAAAGAACAAAATGACAGCATGAAAAAGGCCAGAGGAGTCTCATGACTTAAAATTTTTGAAACAGACGATGTGATCATTCAAAAACCTTTTTAAGTTTGATTTTCTGTCTCTGAAGTGGCTCTGTTCCAGTTTAGGGTTCAAAGATTATGACATTATTGAGTCCTGTACTGAAATAAGTATAGGGGAAGTTTTGTATCTGTGTTCTCTTGTAGAAGGAATTGTTCAGGAAATTACTGAAAGCGTGCTTTATAAAAGCCTAACAAAATCCAGATTTTATGTAAAGAACCTTGTGAGGTGCTTAGAACAAAGCACGGCAGGCCACACCCAGCCTCCCTCACCCAGTAGTGGCACAGTAGAAAGCTGTGTGGGTGTGAAAGAGCCTAGTGACTCTGGAAGACTCTGGGACAGGAGACCAACTTCCTTGCTTCTTCTAATTGTAAAAATGTGTAAGTATATGAACAATGCCAGAAACTTGGGGGAAAGAACAACAACAACAAAAATGAAAGGAGAAAATGTTTTGTTTGCTTATTTTGAGATAGGCTCTTGCTATATGCGTAGCCCAGGCTAGCCTCAAATTCAGGTCTCTCCTTCTTGAGTGTCGGGATGATAGCCATGTTTCACCACAGCCACCCTGAGAAATGACTTCTTGTCGAACATAAGAAAAAAATGCATTTACTTGTGCACCTGTCAGCATTCATTTATTAGTTTGTGTCAAGTTAATATCATTACGCAACAGAGAGATATGGTCAGTGTGCACACATGGCCTCTATTGTCCCCATCCCTATAATGACAGATGTGGACACACACGGCTTGAATGGCTAAGAACTAGGCACCCATTATTTCAGTAACTCCCCGCTCTACATGGAGTTCTTAACCTGTAAATATCTTCTGAGAATCACTTTTTTTTTTTTATAACGGCTCCAAGGTCCACACCTTGGAGACAGATAAACTGTCTTTACCTTTTCTCTGAGACAGCAGCATCTAGAAGAGAGTAAAGTGTCTTGTGTAACCACACTGGAATTCAAATAAAGATTTCCTGACCCGCTCTATTGCTTGTGATGCCGAGTGTGTGTTCCTCTGAGGGTTGTGCACTCCAGGCTATTCTAACTCCCTAGGGCTGTGATGGGCGTGTGAGATATTAAGCTGCCAGCCATAGTCAGGTGTCATGCGACATTGGGAGGACAATGGCGTGCAAGTTAGTAGACTGGTGGCCTTATTCAGGCACCAGGCAACATTGTGAGGAAGCTAAAGAAATACATGTAACAGCAGTCATTCTGGAATGTAGAAAATTTAAAATGGAGCCCAGAGAAGATGAGCTGAAAGAGCTGCCTGTACAGTCTTTGCCATCCTGTTTCTTCAGTCTCTTCAAACTCAACATGCTAACAATACAATTATTTTATCTCATTTTATACAAGCTTATTAGGTTTATATAATAAGCTCATTAGTTTATATAATAAGCTCATATAATTATATACATTACATTATTATATATTATTATATACATTATGTATTATACATTATAATATACATTATATATTATACATTATTATATACATTATATTATAGCTACATTAATATATAATAATGTATATACATTATATATTATATATATATTATATATAATATATAATGTATAATATATATTATAATATTATATACATTATATTATGTATTAGTTTATATTATATTAGTTCATGTAATAAACTCATTCGTTTGATATAATAATGGGTTTCATTATGTATGTACATGCATGTGATGTATTTTGAGCATATCCTTCTGAGAGCCCACGAAGGGATGCTCAGGGTTTAACAGAAGCAAGTCCAAGAAAAAAGAAATTATTGATGCAAAACTGGAAGCAGAGAGAACAAAGTTAGGAAAAGGGAAAATTCAAAGTCTGTTTGGGGACATCTTTTATGAGGGAGGAGTCTGGGAGGCAGGCTGGGGCAGGATGGGTCAGGAGCAGCTGCGCTGACTAACGCATTAAGAACGATTGTCCTGTTCCAGAATTCCACAAAGCTGACCAGAGCATTTTCTTTTTGCCTTTGTCCTCAGTTGATTGACCTCCCCCCACTCCTCACAACCTTCCACTTGTTTGGCGGTTGGTTGTTTCCCTGTTTTGAGATGGGGTCTTGCTATGTGGCCTGGCTTAGAGCTCATGGTCCTCTTCCTCAGACTCTACTAGACCTGCCTCTCTGACCTTCTTTTCCATTGCCCTCGTTTTTCACACAGTTCTGTACTCTTAGATTGGTTCTCCATCCTCTACAGGTGTACGGCTACTCCGACCTCCCCCTGTCTGATCTTCCGGTTGATCTCTTCCCAAACGCCAGAACACATTGAGGGATTCTGTCATGGCTCCTACTCTTTCACACCTCTGCCCTTGTCCTTGTGTGGCCATTGTCCTCACACATGTAGAGGCTTCTTGAAATTGGAAACAGCTACGCCTTACCCCTACCCACTCCCTATGCCGTCCCACCAGACCTGCTTGCAGCCTGTGACAACAAAAGGCTTTACAGGGCTGTTAGCCAAGCACTGCCAAGGCCTGAGGATGTAGCTCAGTGATAGAGGCCTTGTTTTATATGTGTGAGGCATAGATACAGACACACACACACACATAGGCAGCGCCGGCATGAATCCAGAATGCTATAGTAGTGGGCTCTTGAGTAGTGTCATGCATGACTTAAAGTCTACCCAAGGGCTTTCATTTGACTACAGTGAGATTTCTAAAGTTTATTTCTAGAACTGGAAAAAAAAAGTCACCAACTAACCTAATTCTGTTTTCTTTATTTCAGTTGCAAGAAAGAAAAGTCAAGTCTTGTCTTGTCAAATCATCTCCCACTAAAGGCAAACACAACCAAGCCCTCCTTGAAAAAAAAAAGAAGAAAAGAGTATGAGCCTGGAATCTCAAGGCTGCAGAAGGAAAGGTTTTTTTGTTGTTGTTCTTTGTGTGAACTGGGCATTTCAAGGAGACCTACATGGCTCAGCTTCTACCAAACAGTTTCTTTTTCTTCCTGGTTTTGGCATTCTCCAGACCAAGCAACTGTTCCGGTGAAGAGGAGCTGCTGAAAAGGAGGCTGAGATCCAAGGCTGAGGATATTTTTAGGGCTTGAGGAGGAAGGGATTTTTTTTTTTTATGTTAAGAGAAGGATGAACATGTCATCCAAACTCAGGTCCTGTGAAGAAGCTGAAACTTGGCACGACCCAGGAAACTGACCGCAGGAGGACAGAAGCCAGAGGCCTCGCTTCCAGAAGCCACATGCTGGAGACATGCGTGTTCTGGTCCAGTCAGAGAACTGAACATAGAAGTTCTCATGGACTTTCTCATCCTTTGCCCCTTTTATTATAAATTACCAGCAAGCGCACAATTTGCTTGTTGTCCTTTATCTGTTGGAAGGAACAGTTTCATTTCCTGTATTCTTTCTCCCTTGAGCAAATAAGATAAACGAATTAAAAACCAATAAAATCCCCCATGATGGAGCATATCCTGTGGAAAAACATCACTTAGCTAATCCTGAAGAGTTCTCAGATTAGACAGCCTGTGAAGACCTGACGGACGGAAGCACACAGGCATCTGATGCGCACGCAGGTGCGCACTGGGGGGAGTGTGTGCTTCTTCGTCATGCTGCTGTAGCTTGCATCTGAAATGAACCCCAACTGCCACAGAAGTTTCAAGTTCAGTGATGAAATCCGTAATGGGAAGCATTTGGGCCACTGGGAATATGGCCTTTGGGGCTGGCAACACTGACTTTTTCTGTTCTCTCTTTTGCTACCTGTCCAGGAGGCAAATGGCTTGACATGCTGCCTCTCCACTGGCCCAAACCGAGGGGGCCAATCAATCATAGAGCATCGAAAACTGGGCCAAAATAAACCTTTCTCTTTGCAAGTTGGCTATCTCAGCTGTTTGTTACAGTAACAGGGAGCTGATTAACATACTCAGCACACATGCACATACTTAACAGAAACTACATTGCAGGCAAGAGGAAAGAGATGGCAGGAATAGCAGGGGTCCATCCTTCCTGGATGATTCAGACTTATTATGGCGTAGCTGGCTGTTAGACACTCCTACTATGGTCATATTAAAGCAAATGACCTAAGCTGGCACTAAGAAGAGACAATAGGCTGGACATGTTTATACACTCCCTTAATCTCAGCATCTAGGAGGCACAGGTAGGCAGATCTCTGTGAGTTCAAGGCCAGCCTGATCTACATAATGAGTTTCATGTCATCCAGGGCTAATAGTAGCACCCTGTCTCAAATATATATATATTAATTTCAATAATTCAGGGGACTTTCTGGGAACTGTCTTGTTCAACCTTGTGGTCTTTGTTTTATAGCTCAAAAGTCTTTATCTCTACAAAGACTGTGCTATCCAGCTGTCCATCAATTTGTGGATTCTGTTCTCTGGAGACCCTCAACTGAGGTGGTGATAAGCACAGTCACTAATGCTTGAACTTGATGCCTGTAACTTATTTGAAGGAAATGGACCTAGTTCATTTTTCCTGGATAACCTCCTGTTTGTTGTTGGTTTTTTTTTGTTCAATAGTGAGTCCAAAGATTACTCATTTCCAAAATGTACAATTTCTCCAGCAATCCCAGCTGAGACCCCAACTACAGAACACCTATTCAGCAAGGTATCTGAATTTGTCTATTAATATTTAAGCCAAGGCTACACAGAGAAACTCTGTCTTGAAAAACCAAAATAAATAAATAAATAAATAAATAAATAAATAAATAAATAAATAAATGGGAAAGAAATGCAGTTTTTGAGGCTTGTAAATTGAGGAATGAGCAACCATATTTCTCATGTCTGCTGTCTTTTACAAGAAGTAACTGCACCAGGCCCTTGGGCGGTGAATATTCCCTCTTTCCCTCTCAAGGTGCCACTTACTGCCAAATATCAGTTATGTGACAGATTGTGCACTTGTGGGTCATCAGAGCTCCAGCTAGAGACCTGGCTGCAGAGAATTTTAAAAAATAAGCCAAAAGGTCAGATTTTAAAAGTTCAAATGTCTTCAACAAAATAAATTTGTTTTTGTTTTTGTTTTGGTATGAGTATTAAGAGACAGTTTCCTGGGTAAAGCCATCTCAGGAACAAGTTCCACCTTGCTAGCAGAGTCAAAACTCAGTTCATGTTCCCAGGTCCCAGGACCCAACTCCTAACCTGCTTCTTCAGGCGTTTCATGTTTGTCTGTTAATCAGTAAAGGATGTAAAGAGGGAAACTGACGTTACCCCGTTATCTAAGCTAAAGCACACAAGTCATAAATGTGTTGCCTGTCTTGACTTAATTAACTAAGTGCAGCTAGCCACCCCTTTGCTCTCTTATCTTCCTAAATTCTGGATCAGAGTTCAGGAGGGGACATGACTACAGAGAGCTGAGTCAAGGGTCCAGAAACCAGGCAACAGAGAAAGGCCCACTCACACACCTCTACTTCCTTACTCAACCCCTTGTGTCAAAATATGATTGGTCAGTGTAACAGCCCATTCTGCTCCCCCCAGCTTTGTGTTCCCATCCTTTAAAAATGCTGTACAATCTCCACTGGGGATGAGGTTCAGATCCCAAACTGTCCACGTCCCTGTGCTAACAGAAAATAAAGCTTCCATTTTAAATATCTTGTCTCTGAAGTGAGTTTTATCAGCTTCTACCCCGAATCCCCAACATGAGGAGTTGTTCTGTTGAGCTCTCTGCTCTTTTCTGAACCTCTGAACTACACTGAGGGAAGAACTCTCCACGCTACAGAATAAAAGGAGGGCGTCCTTTCGCCTAGAGGATAGTATAGAGAAGCAGCCAACACTACAAGGGACCACCATCCCCAAAAGGCTGGGCTTCCCATGCTCTTTACACAGTCTCTTAGCACAAGCAAGTCACTCTAGACAAAATAGGGAGTACCCCAAGGCATTTAAGAGCTCACAACCCAAAAGAAAAATTAAAACAGGCAGCTCTGATTCTTCCCCATCCTCCACAGATCTGCAAGGTGTTTACCAAATATCTGTACTTTAATTTCTCTATTTGCTCACATAAAAATTTACTGTCTGCCCTCTTCATAGATAGAATCCAAGTGAGAGTTCTTGTTCACACCTGGTCTGACCACAGAAGCATCTTCCATGCACAGTGAAAACAGTCAACATCTTGAGTGAGATGCTGATGAAGAAAATACAACTCTAACATGGGAGTTACTATTCACAACATGGACCCCGCGTCAAGAGTCAGTTTCCTGTCTCCTATAATGAGCCTTACCCTGGGACCCTGTGGGTATACCCAGTTCATACTCTGATGCTACAATTTATCGCTGGGTGGCCCTGCACCATATTGCTTAACTCTTTTAAAATTCTTTTTAAATCAGCTTATTTCTTGACAATATAATACACACATACAGATAGATAGAAAGATAGATAGATCTATCTATCTTTCTATCTATCTATCTGTGTGTGTTTGTGCCCGTGTGTGTGTGTGTGTGTGAGTGTGTGTGTGTGTGGTGTACGGATGTGTGTGTGTACATGTATGTATATACTGTTAATCCTGAGATTCGCTAGAGAAAAGCCAGTTCCATCATTCTGGGTCAAATGTGAAGCATGCTTTATTAACTATTAATACTGACCGAGAGATGGGCTTTGGTCAGGACCTCTCCCTGAAATTTCCCAGCTGAGTGGCACTGAGACACGTTGCAGGGCTCTTTTTGAACAAAACACACAGGCCACCATATTTTTCTATAAGGCTTTGTTATTTTCCAAGAACTACAATTCCCAGCATGCCAGGAAGTTACCTGGTCCTTGGGCAGGTGGAGCTTACAGGTTAATTTTGGTTATTACAATACATACATACCTACCTACCTACCTACATACAAATAGCATATATTCTATATATGCATGTATAAGTATGTGTACGTGTTTGTGTGTGTGTGTGTAGAATACATTTTAATAATACTCAGTCCTCAACCCCCTCTCTCTCATCCTCCTCTCACCTCTACCAACCTCCTCTTCCGCCCACCAAGTCCCCACCGTACATCTTTTTGTTTGTTCTTCTTCATGATCCATTGTGTTTAACAAGAGTCCACTTGGGCACAGGGGAGCATCCATACGCACTGGTGCATGGGGAACTCAGCAGCAGCTCCATCACTGAGGACAAAGACTTCTTCTTTGTCAGCCCTTGGCTGTTATTAGCATCCCTGCGTGAGGCTGTTGTGGGGGCTAGGCCATTTTAAGCTCATCTTTTTCAATTCCTCTAACTCATACCACAGTTCGAAATAATCAAAATGGGAACTTCAGGATGGCCTGGGAGCACAAACTGAAGTCCTGAAGGCCTCAGGTGCTTCACATAGACAGTAGATCTCCTCAGGCCCTCTGGAGAGGGTGAGAGGTCCTCAGCTGGCCTCTATGTTCTTGGAGGATAAGGGGAAGATGAACACTATTTACATGAGCTATCTGCATGATCAGCAGTTGCCCTGTGCCATCTCACCTGATACTCCCTCCCAGAAGCTTTGCAAAAATCAGCTTCATGCAATGCTGAAAATGGTCCCAAGAACTGTTGACTCATGACCTTGAAGCTATAAACCTCTTTATGAACAATGCTATGTTATATTTTTAAAACACTTTGCTCTTGTTGTTCCTGGGAGCTGTGTCTACCTAAAGTGAAGGCCATGTTTGTCCTGAGGACAATTTTAGAAGCAACCTTGTGGTAATTAACTCAGCAGGTCTTCCCAATATAGCTCCAATTAACCCAAGCAGTAGTAAAGGACTTTTAAAATTAGGAGCGCAACTTGAGGAATTTCTTCCCTGCAGCAGTATGTTTCAGAAGCAAAATTATGAACACAGAAAATAACTTTAAAAACCTGACACAGGACATGATTTATCCTGACAGAATTGCCGTTTATTCCGTTAAAGTCATTTTAAATTCCATTCTTATTACTAGAGGCATCAGTAACTTTAACAAAAGGAGCTTCAAGTTTGGGAATAAATATACTTGATGTATTCATAAAATCACTAAACATTTTTCAGAACTGTGTGTTTCAAACTCTTCCGCTGCTGAGGTGGGATGGGTTTTTCTGAGTATCTCTTCTTTTGTGTCTTCCGAGAAGCATCTTCTGGTGGGGAGAGGCCTGGGCAATCATGAAACCTGGTAAGGTAGCTGTAGTCAGATCACGTGACTACCCAAGCCTCTATCATCCCGTGTACTGCCAGGAGGGGAATACTTGGTCCTGCTTTTTGTGCATAGAGGACTTCTTCAATGAAGACATTCTTCCTCTCCCTTTCTCTTTTCCCTCTCTTTCCTTCTCTCTCTCTCTTTTTTCCTGCCTTCCTCCCTCTCTCTCTTTCTCATCCAGCACTATTGCTTGTATTCTTGCTGAAGTTCATGAATGACTTGCTTCTATAAACCACACAGAAAATGGTTATTGAGGCATCTCAGTGGACCCAGGCGGGAGCTTTTGATTAGCGCTGACTGTAATGGCCAGGCTGGTCATCGTCGTTAAGGTCACAGGCTACAGCATTCCTTTTAAGATTTATTTACTTTCTGTGTGTTAGCATTTTGCATGCATGTGTACAGGCACCACCTGCTTGCCTGGTGCTCATGGAGGTCGGAAGAGGGCACTGGATCCCCTGTAACTGGAATTGCAGATGGCACGAGCCACCATGTGGGTGCTGGGAACTGAACCCATGTCCATTGCAAGGGCAGTCAGTCCTCTTCACTGCTGAGCCATCTCTCCAGTGCCAGGATGCAGTGTTCTTCTCACTCTTTAACTCTTGCTTTGTTTTTGCTTTTCTTCCTCATATGAAAAACAATGCAAATCAAATGGGTTGACACAACCTAGCCTCGGAGCACAGGCAGAAGGTCTTTCTTATTCTTCAACAACTACTTCCTGTTGGGAAACTGGGCTTACAGTGGAAAATTGACCAGTCTGGCCTGAATGAAAAGCCTTTTTATCCAAGAGGCATCTGGTATGACCTAGCAGTGATGCCTTTTCTTATGACAGAATCTTATGGACTTGATGGAGGGTTTCTTCAGTCCCTCAAAGCTCTTATCTTTCAAATTGCTTTCCTCAGGCTGACTGAGTAGTAGTGAAGCCAGCTCATGTTTTACATACAACAAATAATGCACCTTTGTATACATCAGTGACCTTTTAAAAAGTTCAGTGGAGTTACTCATGAGTGCCCTCCAACCCCCTGTCCCTTCCGTATCACTGTAATCAGTATAGCATACAGCCCTCTAGGCTAGTTTGTGAACAGGTCTAATAGGCATATACAAAATTTTTCAGTTAAAAACAAATTGGCCAGGCATGGTCAGTCCTGTTGACATGCTTGTCATCCCAGCACTTGGAAGGTAGAGGCAGAAGGATCAGGAGTTCAAGGTCAACCTCAGCTAAATAGCAAGTTCAAAGCCAATCTGAGCTATATGACATCCTGTCTCAAAACAAAGAAAGGAGGAAGAAGACGCTGGTCCAGCTCCCACCATCTTTTCTTGACATACTTAATGATGTTGCAATGAGGATCCCATGTTTTCATTTTATGCCAGGTCCCCAAACCAGGTAGCTGCTCACATTTGTTAGATGTGTTTTTTGACCTAGACCTTGATTATCTTTTTAGTCTCTTAACATGGTGTTCTCCAGAGCACAGTTTTAAGTTTTGATGAAGCCCAATTTTTTAGTTTTTCTCTTTGATGGCTGGTGCTTTGGGGGCCATCTCCAGGAGCTCTTTGATTATGGAAGATTTCTCTTATGTTATCTCGTAAATGTGTTACAGCTATGTTCATAGAGTTGTAGGAGCCATTTTAAACACAATTTATGAAACTTGGTTTTTATACCCATCTTTTGATTGATAATATTTTCACTTTTGGATTAATTTACTACGACGGCTACTTTACAGTGCAGCATCTTCACATCAGGAAACACGATGATGCTGTTTTCTTTCAGGTCCTTCTTTCATCTCCTATAAAGTTCCATGTTTTTATTCATATATGTCTTACACACTTTTATTATTTTATTTTATTTTTTATTGCTAGTGCATGAGATCTGTTCTCTGTTGCACTTCCTGATTCATTGAAGCTGAAGAAGTGAAGTGGCAAAGCATTGAAAAATGAGGAATTAAAATTTTAAAAAAGAGAAAGCCATTGCATTTCTCTTGATCTTCCATCATAAGGGCTACTAATTGTCTGCTTCAGGCAGGCTCTGAGCAAGACAGCCAGCCTCTCTCTTCTTCATAGCCTGGTTCCCTTATGAGCACTGGGAGTGGGGGTGGGGTTGGCATGCAAGTCCTGCTGGAATGATGCCTCTGGCCAGCACTGTAGGGAGCGCTGGCTCCTGAGAGAACTGCCTCTAAGTTGCTGCCCGGTACTTAGTGCTGTGGTTTTTAGCTATGGGTTTAAAGAGCTCACTGCACCAGACAAATGAGCACATTTTATCAATTCATATTTAGTGAACTACAGGTAACACACTGCCTAAATTTGCTATTGAGATTTCTTTTTTCTTTTCCTTACATAATGAGGGCTCTAGGCTAGGTTCTTGCTGGTGCTAGCTCAGCACCTAGTAATGCTGTTAGAAAGCCAAACTCTTCTTTTCTTTTAGATTTTTAAAAATAATCTCCTTTGGCTTGGAATGGCTTTAAAATCATAGGAAAGCCGTAACAATGATGCAAAGATTTTACACACATTTTACCCAGTTTCCTCTCCCTTTAACACATTAGTCAAAAGAAATCTGTACTGATATTATTAAGTAAACACATTTTTTCATTCAAATTTCATTCATTTGTCCATGAGTGTACTTGGGACATTCAGAATCTAGCCCATCCCCCATTGCTTCTAGTCCTCAGGTCTCCTTAGTCATCTCTCGGCTGTCACATTGTCTCAGGTCTTTTACTCATTTCGTTATGGAGAATTTAAAACATACATGAAAACACCAGTGGTGTTATCTCATGTGCCTACACATTTATTCTCTCCGCCAGCTTCCACTGGGCAAGATTAAAGCAAATTCTAGACACTGTATTTAACCTATAAATATTTCAGTATGAATCACTGGGAACTAGGGACTTCTAGAAAAATAGTCACAATGTCATTAACAATGTCCTTAAAACTGTGGCCACAGTTTGTTTCAAGGCTGATTCTGTTTTCCCTCTCTACCTTCTTGGCACGGAATTCCTTGCTGTTTAACAGCTGCCAGAGAGCACTTCTGAGCTCAGCTGCTACAGCTAAATTCAAGGTGAGACCCAGAAAGGTGGGGTAACAGATCAGAAACTTCTCTCCTAGCTTCTCCCACTGTACCATGTTCATTGGCCAGGACAGGCCACGTGCCTGCTACAAGTAACCAGGGAAGCTAGGAGAGCAAGCACTTGGCTTTGCAGCCTCCCTAATTGAGGGCGGCATGGGATGATGAGGTCGGGAACAGATGCTAAGTGAACCAACGGCAAAGTTATCTTTCACACTAATTTGAGGGAACAGAAAAGACTTGGCTGGCACTTCTCACAGTTCTGTGAAACTAGTCATTAGGGCTGGACAGGGATTGAGCAGAACTGGCAGCCGGAGCCATGGCAACACTGAAGTTACTCCTGCCTTTGGCTTAGTAAGGCCTTAAGGCTGCCGCCTAGCTGAGCCTGTTAATGGAGGCCGAATCCCCAGCTGTGGAGCTGTAGCGCGCAGGGCTGGAGTCTGGCAGCCAGGTCAATTTGTCTTCAATGACTCCAAGCATAGTTGTTAGAGAAAGTCGTTTTGTAGGGCATGAACTCAGAGTGATGCTAGATTACCTAATACCTAAGTATTAGTAGGTGTTAGGAGCTCTGTCAAAGCAGAAACTATGGAAGAAATCCTCAGGTGGCATGACTATGGCAAAGATATATATATATATATATATATGCTTACAAGTCACCGTCTTTCAGTTTTCTGGAATTCAACACACTTCTAAGAAGTAAAAATACCTAACAATTAGACTTTGATATGCCATTGAGTCTAAGGCACATCTTGACTATAGAAACCTTAAGCATATTAAGACACAGCAGAGTAGATTTTCCTGATTACATGATATGAATATCTTTTGGATTCCATGTCAGGATCTTTTTTTTATTTGCTTTATTGAACTCTAATCTAATCAGTATCACTGCATTGGATGTGTGATCCACTGGATGTGTGATCCACTGGATGGATGTGTGA